>NW_026067963.1:4773022-4794870 GCF_014885135.2 Alexandromys fortis
TTTTTTTTTTTTTTTTTCGAGACAGGGTTTCTCTGTGGTTTTGGAGCCTGTCCTGGAACTAACTCTTGTAGACCAGGCTGGTCTCGAACTCACAAAGATCCGCCTACCTCTGCCTCCCAAGTTCTGGGATTAAAGGCGTGCGCCACCACCGCCGGGCCCCATTGAAGCCTCTTTGTCTTTATGGAATACCATGCTTGGAATACTCTTAAATGATTGTGAAAACACTAACTAGTTTATAAGCATTAATCATACTTGGTTGTCATTTGAGGGCTTTTAGTGGAGGATGGCATTTCACAGCTATTCTTCTGTTTTCCAGCTCTTCCATCCTTTTTCCTCCTCTGTGGTAGTGCTCCCCGAGTCTTCGAGGGGATGATATAAATGTCTTGTTTATGGCTGGGCACTGTCTCTGAGTGTCAGGTAGTAGCCACGAGTCTCTGCACTCACCACCTTGTACTGGAGAGATGTGCATTTTATTTAAGGGCTTTGAATGTCCTTGGATTTTGGTAAACCCAGTCCCTGACAGAAACAAAGCTAAGACTGTATTTGTTAAGATGAGCTTTGAAACGTTTTGAAGAACAATCACTGATCAACAAATATTTTGTAATAAACAACACAAGGAAGGTCCTTGTCTGTATACACGTGTTTCCTTAATGAGATTAGGAGGCACAGCCACAGCTGGCCCAGCAGCACATCTTCTCATGAGATGTGAAACCCCTGTCTCAGTTCATCATAGACTCTTTAACCAACTCCTGTAGTGTGTGTGGCCATTTTGGCGAGACTTGAGTGTGCATTACATCCTTGCTTTGGTCAGCAGTGTTGAAGACTCACAGAGATACCAGGTTCTAAAGAGCAGACTCCTTGAGAGTACCATCCTGAGTTCCCATGATTGTTTGCTGGTAGAGATACCCACTGTTTATCTGATCACTTTGGGTAGGAAATGTGCTAAACAATCCTCTCTCTCTCTCTCTCTCTCTCTCTCTCTCTCTCTCTCTCTCTCTCTCTCTCTCCTCCCTCCTCTCTTCCTCCCTCCTTCCCTCCATTCCTCCTGTCACTCTCTCTCTCTGGTGGAAGCTGTATCTTACTGTGAATTTGTTTTCTAATCATGTTTAGCTTTTACCAAAAGGCATAGTTATAGCGAAAAGGCTTACTTCTGTCTCTGTAGCACCTTGACGGTCTGTGGGCCACAGAATGCTTTCATGGGGGGCAGAAGACAACCTGCAGGAGTTGGTTCTTTCTCCACCATGGGGGTTTTGAGGATTGACCCTAGGTCATCAGGGTTGTGATAAATCACCTTTACTTAACAAAAACTTTTGTTTACCAACTTCAAACACCTAATTGGACCCACAAATTTTTACGTATTTTTCTTTACAATTATTCAAATGAATAAATCTTTTCATTTCTCAGCTCCCATCCAGATCTTCCTTCCAACTCTTAAAGCTGCCTACTTGGTGTTTTGAGATACATACTAGTTGCTAGATTATAAATGTCTTGAGGGTAAGAAGCTCCATGTTTAACTTAGCTTTATATAGTCATGAGTATGTAGTACTTAAGTAGTATTAAGTATTAATAACGGTTTTAAATGTACAAATGCAGGTGATATTAATACATCTGTATGTAGTGAAAACAATACTAATGAGGAAGTAGTGTTTAAACTTTTGAGTTATTAGACATGATGGTAAAGGGAAAGAAATTTGACAGAGAGATGAAATGGGGTAAAACCCTGCCGTCCCTTAGTAGATGTCCATCCAAAGCTAAGGTATTGGCTTTCTGTTCTGAGTTTGTTCCCGTCCTGAGTTCTGTTAATTTTGCATTCTTGCTGGCATTTGGTATTGTGAGTTTAAAATATATCTTAGTTGTGTTGAATAGGTATTAGTGTCATCTCAATATGTTTTGGGATTTCCCCAAATTCAATATTTATCATCTCTTTGTACACTTACTTGCCATTAGAATTCATTTTGTGTTTAATATATGCTTGTTTTTATGAGTTAAATTATGGTTATTTTAGTAGAATTACTAATTCAGAACAAATGATATTTTTATTCTTTAAATATTTATTGTTTCTTTGTCTTGGGAACATTCAGAGTCCATTCTACCTGCAGTTTTGTCCTTGGCCATAGTTACATACATACAGTAGAACATTAGAAATTGTTTTTCCTCCCCAGCTTTCCATATACATGTTAACCACCTTCTCTCACCTCTCTTTTCAGCCACTGCTAACCACTCTCTGCGTCTATGGGATCAGCTACATAATATCCCCGTGTTCCATTCATGCTCCTGAGAGACAAAATTCCTTTTACTTTACAGTAGATATTCCATTGTGAATATGTACCACATTTTCTTTTCTCCATTGTTCTCGTGGACACTGGCTGTCATGGCCGTAGTGAGCAGTGCAGCAGTAAATAGAGGCTGCAGACCTCGCTGATGCCCTCATCTTCTTACCTTTGGGTACTTACCCAGCAGGTGAATGACTTGCTCTGCCAGTTAGTGGTATTTTTTGGAGCGTTGGTAGTGCTTTTGATAGTGGCCATGCTGGTTACACCCTCACCAGTTGTGTGTGGAGCTGCCTTAATTGCACCTGCCCAGCCTTTGTCTTTTGGTGACAGCTGCTCTGTGGGGGATGCTGACGTATCACTGGTTTTGACCTATGTGCCTGTTGGTTAGTGCTGCTAAGCACTTTTCATTTACTTGTTGGTTATTTGTGTATTTTAAAGAAATATCTGTTTGTATCATCTCCCCATTTCTAATCAGATTATCTACTGTCATTGGTTGGTTTTTACTCTATTTTCTCTGTACTCTTTGTAAAGCTTCCAAATAAATACACTGAGTCTTATTCTTTCTTATGAATACCAGGTCTTAGCTCGCCAGCTCTTAACTTAAATTATCCCATCTTCCGTTTGCCTCTGGGTTTTTACCTTTCTCTAGTCTGTATACCTTTCTTTATTTCTTACTCTGGCTGGCTGTATAGCTGGGTGATTGGCCCCGGCTCCTCTCCTCCTTTTCCTGGTGTTTGTCCTGCTTTGCCCAGATTTCTCCTCCTCTATATTCTGACTGACTGCCAGCCCTGCCTATCCTTTCTCCTGCCTTGCTATTGGCCTTTTAGCTCTTTAATTAGACCAATCAGGTGTTTTAGACAGGCAAAGTAAAATAGCTTCACAGAGTTAAACAAATGCAACATAAAAAAAGTAACACATCTTTGCATCATTAAATAAATATTCCACAGCATGAACAAATGTAACATATCTTTAATAGTCTATAACAGTCTACCACAGTTTTTCACTGTTGGGTTGAGTTTCTTACATTGTGGATATTAATCCCTTGCTGGATGGATAGACTGGAGTTTTTATCTTCCATTATGTATTTGCTGTCAATTTTGTTTGGTCTTGCCTTTCAGCTTCCTTACTTGCAACTTTAGTTTTGTTGTTGGTAGTTGCCTTTTTTTTTTTTTTTTTTTTTTTTTTTTTGAAGCAAGATTTCTCAGTTTAGCCATGGCTATCCTGGAACTCACTCTGTAGACCAGATTGACCTTGAACTCAGGGATTCAACTGCCTCTGCCTCTTGAGTGCCAGGATTAAAGGCTCGTGCCACCATGATCAACTGTATTACTAGTTTTTGAAAAAAAGTTTGTTTTTTTTTCTAGATTTTTAAATAGGCATTTTTCATCTTAAACTTTCCTGTTAGTGTGGCTTTTTGCTATAACCCATAGGCATCTATATGCTCTATTTTTATTTTTATTTATTTCAAGACATTTTAAATTTTCCTTTATCCTTTCCATTGGTCCATTGTGCTCAGGAGCACATTGCTTAGCTTCAGTGTCTGCCCAGTTTTTGAAGTTACTTTGGTCATTTATTTATTAGGGAAGACACATGATGTTTTCATTGCTTAGAGTTCGTTGAGACTTGTTTTGTGACCTAATATAAGATCTTTCTTAGAGAATGTTCTATCTGCTGAAGAGAAGAATGTGTCTTCTCTTGCTATTGGGTACATTATTTTGTAGAAATCTTCCTGCCACTTGGTTTATAGTTCCTTTATGATACCTTCTTACTGATTTTTTTTCTTCTTTGGTCTGGGTCATTTGTCTATTGAACAAATGTCAGATTGAGAAAATTGTGTTTTAATTCTTTGTATAATGTTTTTGTTCTTTCCCTCAATCTATGATTTTTTTTTTTTAATTTTTTGAGACTGAGTTTGTCTGTGTGTAACCCTGCCTGTCTGGAACTCACTCTGTAGACCAGGCTGGACTCAAACTCACAGAGGTCTGCCTGCCTCTGCCTGGATTAAAGTCGTGTGCCACCACTGCCCAGCTCTTACTCTGTAATTTTAATTGCCTATAAATTATCTCCCTTAATAGCTGATGCCTTGTCCATTATGTTTTTCTACCCGTTGCTTGTATTTGCTTTGGGAGCTGCTGTTCCTGTGTGCTCAGATTCATTAATTTTTTTCTTTCATACTGCCTAATATACTGTTTAACCACTATATTTTTTCATTTCTTTCTCCTTTCTTTTTTCTCACTCTTTCTCCTTTCCCTCCCTTCCTTCCTCCCTTCCTTCCTCCCTCCCTCCCTCCCTCCCTTCCTTCCTTCCTTCCTTCCTTCCTTCTGTTCTTTTTGTCTTCATTTGAGACAGGGTTTCTTTACAGAGCCCTGGCTGGCCTCAGACTCACAGAGATCTGCCTGCCATCCCTCTATCCCCAGCTGGAATTAAAGTATGCACCACTTTATTTTCACTTCATGAAGTATATGTTTTATTTCTGGAAAGTTCTGTTTGGTTGTTTGCATCTTTCATTTTTCTCCTCTTGTTCATTTCCCCCCTATCTTCTTGAGCATGTGGAACATGTTTACATTAGCTAGATAGCTGGGCATGGTAGCACAGACGTGTAGGCCAATTCCTCAAGAGTTGACGTGGAGAGTCATGAGTTTGCTGTCTGACTTATTCACGTGAGTCCAGCAAAAGCGAGACCCCTGTCTGAAAACACAAAACCAAACCAACAAATATACATCATCTTTTACTGACATTTCATCACCTATGTTATTTCTAGATTGCATTTATCAGCTGTTTAGTTTTTTTTGTTGTTTTGTGTTTTTCTTCAGGAGCAAGGTGATATTTTTGCACTAGAAGTCCCTTTATCTCAGAACGGGTCTATAGTTTTTAGTGGCTGATTTTAGACTTACTGTCACTTCTGTTCCTGTGTATTTCATGTTTTAGATATAATTTTCAAGGAATTATTTTAAATTTCATTTTCAGCTGTTTAGTCCTAGCTTCAACTTGTTAGTATTTTTACTAAAGATTTTTGTGTCTGTATTTCTAAGAGATAACATAGTGATCTGTGTTTCCCTTGCTGTGAGTACCATTGTCTTGCTGTGCTGTAGTGCTTTTACCTGTCATGTTTTGTCAAGTATTTTGCTTTTCTTGTCTTAGTGTTAAAGGGGTGTGTGTAAAATACTGTCATTCCTCATCATATGCTTTGTAGGGTTCTCCAGTGAAATCATCAAATTCTAATTTGTTTATATCTATTTGCTTATATATATTTATTTATTATATGCAGTTGATAAAACTTAATTTAAGAAATAGATTTAAGCTATTCAGGTATACCACATTTTTATTTTTAAAGAATCTGAAGATTTCATTTAAAATATCATATTTGTTGACATAAATTTGTTATACTGTTTCCTCAAAATCGGTTTAATGTAGCTGTAAGACTTACAATCTTCTCTTTGTGTGTGTGTGTGTGTGTGTGCATGTGCGCGCGCACGAGCGCACAAACAAGAAAGAGAGACAGAGAGAAAAAGAGAGAGAGATTGATTTACTCTAGCCGAAGCTAGCCTTAAATCTTAAATTCAGCCTTGATCTTCCTGCTTTAGCCTTTCAAGTACTAGCATGTAAACAAAATACAGTAGCAGCTGTGGTTAGTTGTCTGATGTGAACTCACGCCAATCCAACACTCCTGTTGGATTTTTCAAAAGCACATTTCAGAACAGCCAGTGTACCGAGAGCCTTCAAGGTCCAGCACCAAGACTCTCTTCAGGGTTCAGATTGGATGCAACAGCAAGCCAAAAGGACTTTTTCTTTGGGTATTTGAGGGTGAGCGAATGTACTCTCTCACTATGTGCTTTTTCCAAATCAGTCTCTTTATTCTTCTGCTTCTATACTAATTCTCCTGTCCTTTTTCTAATTTCTTCTAGCTTCTTCTTCTAGCTTCTTTCACCTCCCCAATCATCTCTTTATAGGAGTTTTTAAATGATAAAAAAAAATTACAAGCATTACCTCTCATTGGTCAAAAGCACATTCCTAGGGTAACTAATAGACTGATAGGGAGCTGAATCATTACCATGGCAACACAAAGTTCCAAGATTACAGGAGTAAGATCAGGACCAGACAGGAGGGAGCACAGTGCCCAGTCACAAACTTTGAGACATAGGTCTATTGTCAACAGACTGGCAAGCGAAGAATGGGCATGCTTTTCTTAGGGTGCTTTGTGGAGCTGCCTTAATTGCACCTTACAACTCTGACCTTGTGCACAGCTGTAAAGTTTTAAACTTATGATCTATTTATAAAACGCCTTTAGTCTAGCTTGAATTTGCTCTGAGGTGAAAGTGAGCTAATTGTGTGCAGTTAGTCTGAGCAAAAGAACAAAGCAGGCTTTTAAGTGTCTACAGTTCTCGTGGGACAAATCTAGTAAGAAGCATGTCCCAGCACATGTTCTATACTCCAAACTTATTTAGATAAATGAAAAGTCACCTTCCTGACCATCCAGAGGTATATGTGCCCATAAGATTGACATGCAATCATGACAATACATATATACATCACATGAGATTACACACTACAATGCAGGAATTGGGGAGACACCAAGCTGCTTTAACAAAAGTGAGCAACAGTTTTCAGAGTCAGTGGTCCTACAGGCCTTGCCTGCACAGGGTTAACCTCCATCAGAGAATCATTCCTCTGGTGGGCTGACAGCTGAATTATCGATTGCCTGTATATTTCCATGGTCTCTGATACCCATGTTTTAAAGGAACAGAAATTACAAGACTCTTGTTTTGTTTACTTGGAGTTTTCTCACAAGGTCTTGAAAATCTCCTTACACAGCTTCACTCGTGGACCATGTTCTGACTATTGTGAGCCTCCATGTGAGCTTAGAACAGAGCCTGGGTCTTCTGGAAAAGTAGCCAGTTTCATAACTATCGAGCCATTTTTCCAGCCCCAGCAATTTTCATTAAAGATTTTTTTATGTGTGCATGTTCATGAGGTGTATCTGTAACTCACCTGAGCTTCAACTTCTATAATTTTATTATGTATGTGAGGCTTCAATACAAACAGGCAATTTAAATGTTTTATTATATTTAGACTTGGAGCCTAAATTCATCTTATTTGATTCCCTTTTTCATCAAGTTGTCATAGCTATGTGATTCAATAATACCTCTGACAACTTCAACATCTTTACCAGGAAATACTATATCCAGTTTTTGTTTTAGCACATGGTGTTTTGGATCATATTGTGAAAACATATTGCTTTAATTCACTTTTCTCCTGTCTTACAATATTTTGAACTCATGTAGTCAGATATGAAATATCAGATAAAATAAAGCTCATCACCAAGTATAAAATGCATAAATAAGGTTGAACTAAGATTGATAATGATCAGAAATATTAGTTTTTCTTAAAGGTCTGTATGATCTTGGTTTAATATTCTCTTTTTAATGAGCACTGAATGAAAAAAATTTAATACTAGCAAGGGATACAGTGTATTTAGTATTGCGCTAGGAAATGCGTATTTCCTTCAGGTGTTTATGTCCATAACCATTTCACTGGACTATCACTGCCATATGATGGCTCAGCTGGAGAGCTGATTTGCTGCCTTCATCTTTAAAAAGTGTTACTATGAACAATCGGGAGGCAAAGGCAAGGAGTAGGGTGACAGATGGCAGGGAAATAAAGCAGCAGATTTCTGCAGCCTTGTTTGTTTTGGCTAGTTCTTGTCCCAAGCACATGGAAATACTTTGCACATTTGAGAACTGTGAGCTGCTCACGTGCATTTCTGGAGAAACAGTAAATCATTTGTGTACCGGAAACACACTCATATTATTCTGTTGTGACTTTTTATTTCTGGGGTTTCCTTTGTCATAAGAAAATACGTTTCTTCTTTCAAATCATATTTTTGATAATATATTTGGAGCATCAAAAGCATGAATTTAAATTAGATGGTGCAGTTAATATAAAAAAATGAAAGCTTTATTAACATTTCTTTGTTATCATAGTCTTCTATTATCCTAAAAATAGGTGTTATTAATAAGAAGAGACTTAACATATATACCTGAAGTCACTGTAGTGAGGTGTTTGCAACTGCCTGTGCTCCTAGATTTCTTGTATGTTAATTGTATTAATAAATTTTAAGACTAAAGAGCATGTTCTAGTGTTGAATACATTCCCATGTATATATGCAATATAGATATTATTAATCCTCCTTTGTTACTGATACATTCCGTAAGCACAGAATATGGTGGAAGTTCAAACCTTTAGATTATTTGTTTGTTTAATTATGATTTACTTTAGCAGAGTGCCTCTTGTGTTGAACATATTAAGTTTGAGAGAGACTGGTAACGACTTGATCCAGGAAGTACCATTCCTCCTTGAACAGCTATAGTGTGCATGGTAGTAGATCCTGCACAACTGTGCCACACTTAGCTCTTTTTAATGACGATAATTGGAAATAACAAGGATCTATAATTTTTTTTTTTTTTTTGGCTTTTTGAGACAGGGTTTCACTGTAGCTATCAAGCCTTTCCTGGGGGAATTTTTAATCTCCATGTTAGGAATTTTCCTAAAGCGAGCTCTCTGCCTACTCAAAAATCCCAATCAAGCCAAGTGACAATGAGCCGAATTAAAGGAGGTCCAGGTTTATGAGATTTTTGCGTTCTCAGGTGGTCTTGAGGGAAACCGGGAAGCCACAAACTCGACCACAGGAGGGGGGTGTTGGAGGAGATATGGACAGATACCACATGGAGACTTTCTGGGGAACACTTTAAATAGACTGGGGGGAGGGGTCAAGGTTTTGCGTTCACAGGGGCAGGGCCTCTAAAGTTGGAGGCCTGGGACTTACACTCCATATTACTAATTTCGGTTTAGAGATTATAGGCATAGATGTAATTATGATTTCTGATATGAGACCTGTGCTCCCTGAAATGGTAACTGATGTTGCACACTTTTTCTTGGCTATTTTGGGTTCTAGAAAAGTCCCTCTAGCCTTTTCTAAAATGATATCAAGCTAGTTCCTTGTGTCCTACACAGTAGTGAGTTGCACCTTTCTCACAGAAGCATTTGAATTGAGAATGGGAAGTAGTGGAGAATAATTATAATCTTTTATTCTAATTTAATGATATAAGCAAGAGAACCTCAACCCCCATTTATAGAAGATAGAGTTGTGATGGCCATAAGGGCTTCAATGTCAGATTGGATGGTTCAGATTCTGGTCCTGGGAGTTAATGCCTGTTAACTTGGACAGATAACCTTGGTCATCTTTAGAATATACATTGTAAAATAACATTGTAAAGTAACATACTGAAGAGCTCAAAGAGGATTCTTTGAATAGTCTTAGATATTGTCAGTTACTGTAACAGTAAACTGTTTCCCATACTTAACAGTTTTTCCCATAAAGATGAACTTTTTAAAAACCAACAAAACTTACAACAAAGACGGCAAAGCCAGAGCGTAATTAGGTGAATGACCCCAAGCCTACGATCAGTCTCACACTTGACTCTGGGCTTTTGATGCTGGGCGTGAGCATACGGCAGACGTGTCTTTATCAGGTCGGATGCGCCCGGCCCTTTTCCGCAGAAGCATGCTGATTATGCCGCCTCTTGTGACTCACAGAACGATGACTGTGAATATGTGGGTGCACTCGAGAACGAGTGGCACCTGCTGGGGCTTGGCAGGGATGGGTCTCATAGGAACTGCGTCATCTCATGAGCAGAGAAGAAACACTGGTGTTCATCAAGTCATGTCAACATGCATGTGGGGGAATAAGCACTGGACGTGACCCTCATCTGGGTACTCCTAGTGATGTCCAGATTCTTACTCTGCGTGATAGTATTACTGTCGCCGGTGTAAATAAAGTGGAGTGTTTTCAAAGTACAGGAAGAAGACAGGTATTTTGTTTGGTTTGGTTTTTTTCTGGAGATACTTGAGAAATTGATTAAAGAGTCTCATTTTCTGTGATGGCAACTTTGACTCTCTTGGGCAAGCTTGATGCTATTAATGTGGGAAGGAAAGGTGATTGGCTTTGTTTTTTCCTGTGTGAACCTTGATGATGGACTTGGGAGTGCACTGGGCTCTGCATCTTACGCTGGACAGATCTGTTGTTGTCCAGGATTCCTGGTGGTAACTAGTCAATTGTACCAAATGAATTCTGACTTATTTGGCTGGTGGGTTTATGAACAACAATTGACTTCAGGTGGACTCAATGAAAGACTGGAGAAGTTATCAGCTGTATGCTGTGGTGGGTTTTGGTTTCTGTAAAGATAACAGGAAGCTTCATTGGATTGGTAGAGACAGGCTGAGCCATTTCATGTGAGCGTGTCATGATGGAGAGACTGGAGATTTTGCCGATAGGCCAGGAGGTGTGATGAATCCTGTTTATACCTTATTTGGTTTTGCTGTATTGGAGGATTAAATATGTTACGCTGTCTTTAGAATGCCTGAAAGAAGTGTTGCAGAGAGTGATAGAACAAACCTCTGAGCTAGATTCAAAGATGGGAAGGATGCTTAGTATATGCTGCTGTAATCTGAATATTGCTGTATTTGAAGTGTTTATCAAGCCTGTGGGTGACTACTGTCAATATTTTACATGTCATGCTAACTTAGTGATAAATTATGTAATTATACATATTGTAAAATACTTATTTAGATCTTCTGCAGTGTACTCGTCTGTATTTGGTTTGTTTCTGATTCTTCATAACGGCAATCTTAAGAACTACTGTCTCATGGACGCCTCCCCATGTCCTGTTGACCTGTAACAATGGGATGGAAAATGGGTTTTGCTAACAGTGCAGACTGATACAAGTTAAACTCGTGATTTGAGTAAAAGATGCACCAAATTAAAGGAAAAAAAAAAAACAAAAATCAAACCAAACCCAAAACTTGGATATAGAATCTGCTAGAATTTTCAGCCCTTAGAGAGGTGAGGGAAAGGAGAACCATTTGTTCTAAGTTGTAAATGGGCTAACCGTAAATAATGTCACAGTCTTTTATAAACTGTTAGGGTCTTTAAGTCATTAAAAGGATGACATAAATGATAATCACCTTTTATAGATAATTGAAATTCTAAAATTAATTCTCTTTCATTTTAATATTTTGTGGGACTTTCTGCTAAGCAGATAGGATCTGGTTAAGTGCATAATGAGACAAACATCGGTCTGGTAATCCATTGGAACTGCTGAAAACAAAAACAGGACTGCAACTATGTCAGGACCTCGGATGAACTCGGTTTAGAAACAGCCTTGTTCTCTTCAGTGAGATGCTATAGTCAGAGAAGCTGCATGAGCGCTCATTCTCTTGTCCTTTGTGTAACTGTGGTTATTGCTGCCAATGCAAGGACACGTGTATCTGTTGTAAAATCATGTCTTATGAAACAGGAAATCTAGGTCCGCTTTTGTGAGACACTGTGGTTTTATGCCTTAACTAGATATGGAGAGAATTTTGTCTGTGTCACATAGATTTTTGTCTCTGACTGTTGAAAGGGATTTTGCTTGGTTTTGTAGACTCGTGCTTTCGATTGGCAGGCCCTAAAGTGTACATTTGTTTGGAGACCAAGAGGGCCATATCTCTAGAATGTTTTAGTGCTTTGTTGGTAGGCTGTGAGTATTTAACCACGTACAAGGATGTTGAAGGGAGAATCAAAAATTGAGACCTTAGTAAGACTAGAGATGATTTTTCCTAGCCTTTCTAGTTTTGAGAGTCCTTGAATTTTCTTGCTTTAGACCCCGAGTTAATCCGGGTCTCTGTGCCCCTTCACGCTCTTGTCATAGGGTATCTGGCTCTGCTCTCAGTCGCTGTGAGGAAGTGTTAGTGCTCTGTGCTTGCTTTTTTTTTTTTAAATAGGAAATTATAAGGATAAAAGTATTATTTCTATTGACACTTAAAATGCACAAATATTAAACAAGACATAAAATAAGCAAATAATCCGTAGTTTTAAAAACAACTACTTCATATATTGCTTTAAAATTTATTTAACAAATGTCTTTTTAAAAATAACAATAATGAAATAACAATTCCGATGCTTATTAAGTAAAATCATACAATTGCATTTCTTCTTTTAACACCTTACTGAAGTCAGGAAGTTTTTATTATAGTAGGTTCAGGTTGTAGCTCAAGATCAGGGAGCATAGTAAGATTCATAGTGGCAAGAGGGGACAGGTTCTTGGGAATTTCGTGATATCCTGTTGTGGAGGAACAGATGGGAATACAGAGGGCAAAATGAAAAAAAGAAAATCTGAAGTTTAAGAATTTCAAAGCTTTGCCTAAGGGCCAACAGTGTCCCCAGGAAAAGAAAGTAGATCGTTCTTTGATTTCCCTCCTGTATTGGATTAAAGATAACGAATGTGCTTCATGTGCTGTCAGCCTGCTCTTTCTACAGGAAGGTGTTTGAGTTGTAATGTGATTATAAACAGATTGCACACTCTAACCCACTCCCCATCCCTGTTTTTTGCCTTTTTTCGGAGGAGGGACGATAGGATTTTGCTGTGTTGCCCAGGCTGTCTAGGAACTCAATGTAGCCCAGACTGGCTTTGAACTGTTGATCTCTCACCTCATCTCCACACTGGAGCTACTGGAAGCCTGCATCGCCATGTCAGGCCACAGTGGAGTCTGGGAAGGGCCCATTGGACTTGTTGAGTGCCTGCGTGGTTCTGTGTGGTGGGATATTGGATGACAGTGGAGGTGGGACGAGTGATCCTCCTCCTGACGGAGAGGATGCAGCAGTGATGATAGAGGCATGCTGCAAGCATGCTGACGCTACTGAATCAGATTTTGATTTCTTTTTATTTATAAGCAAAACCGACACTTAAAAAAAGTTTCTGTTTATCCTTGTTCACAGCATACAGTTTAAGATGTTCAGATATAGGATGACCTTTTGTACTGCATAGGCCCCTCCCCCGTCTGTCTCTGTGCTTCTGCCTCTGTCTCTATGTCTCTCTCCTTCCTTCTCCCTCTCTCTTTCTCACCTCTCTCTCCCACCCCCCCCCCCCCCCCCCCCCCCCCCCCGTGTGTTCTGGTACATTCACCCAAGTGTGTACTTGCAGAGGTTAGAGTAGACATCAGCCATCTTTCTGGTTTTGAGAGTCTGTCACCGAAATGCTTTGAAAATACCAATTGAGTGATGTGAGATTAAAACCAATAACAAACAAACCTTATTTTCTTAAAGCACAGATCCATAAGCATAGGGTTTTATTAATAATTTTGCTTTTGCCTTGTTAAAGACAGCAAGGCATGTAATTATTTTAAGATATGAGTATTTAAAAAGTAGTATTGTTTCTGAGTACACGCTAATAGACTAACTTTTACAACTTTAATACATAAGCTTTGTGTGCTAGCTTTTTTCCCCGTGCAAAATGAATCTTAATATGCCCTGCAATTAGCAACAAATAAGAAACCTTGTAATTAAGAGAAGATCTGTTTATTTAAGAGCTTTTGAAGGCTGTAAAAGATTATGCTTGGCTATATATGAGGAAAATGTTGTGAAATAATGCCCCTCGGTTCCCCTTTTATAATAAATCTCAGCTGTGTGTTCTGCGCAAGGGCTCAGTGCCAAAAAGAACAGGTTCAACTTGTCCGTGAGGATTTGCACCACAGCAAAGCGTACAACTGCTTTGTGGAGGTCACAGTGGAGGTCACAGGTTTGTGCAATGGAATAAAAGTGGGTTACAGACACTGTAGTCCTCGTGTTTCTTGCTGTTTAAGAATCAGTGTTAATGTCAAGCGTTAAAAGCATATAGTTAGATCATAAAAGTAAACACCAAGAACAGTTCTCAGTGTGTTCCCAAATGAATTTAAAGTAACTTCATCAGCACCTTGTACCAGAATACTTCTAAAGAGCTTCAGAGTAATTTTATCGTCATTTCTATTATGCAGAAAAATTATCTTATTTGGTAGTTCTGAATGTGTTTAGTGGAGTAGGAGACTCTTGTGTAAGAACCAAGTGCTAAGGGGTAGGAGTTTCTTATGGCTGAGGGAGGGGAGTGTGGATGAGTTCCAATGCAAGGTCAGATGTTCTGAGAAGGTAAGAAGGTGTATGTTCTCATTAAATTCTATTTCTCCCCATCCTAATAAGACCAGGGGGTCAGAATTTAACAAAGGCAGCGAAGGAAATGCTGCTCTGTATTACTACTGTAACTCTTTCCCCAAGTATCTTAGGGTTATTCATTTGTCTGTCTATTTATCTGTTTACCTACCTACCTACCTACCTACCTACCTACCTACCTACCTACCTACCTCAGTTTTTAGAAGAGATGACTCAGAAGTAGTCTGTGGAGAGATGGTGAGAGCCAGGCACGGAAGCTCTGGGTTTAATTTAAGGATTCCAGAAAACCATAGAAGGAAATAAGCAGATGTAGAACTTACCTGCGCTGTGTTTTCCCTAAAGTTATGTCTGATTGTTTTTTTTTTTTTTTTTATTTTGGTGACCACGTTTATTTTCAGTGGTGATTTCAACAGAGCAACAGGCAGCCGGTGCTGTTGGTGGGAGATTAAGTGGTAATCTGTAGAATGTGTTTCAGCAAAGGCAGCTGACTGGCGGCAGCATCTGTCCTAGCAACTGGTCATATGTTAGGACTTACCAGTGCTAAAGACCAAGCTGTAAAATTGAGAAGTGCTTGGAATTTAGGTTCTTCCTTGTCCTTTAGGTTGCTGTTGATACTTTATTAAGTGTACCTCTCTTTGTTTACTTTTTTTTATAAAAGGAAGACAATAGAATAAAATTAGTTTTTATCCCCATGAATTAAAACAAAAAACTTAGAGCAAACTGTGTGACAGTCTAGATGCTTTTGCGTTGTGGGAACGGCACTTACACAGGAGGGAACTCCGAAAGGACTGTGGCTCTCCTGTGCCGCTTTCCTAATCCTCAGAGTGGCAGGAAGCACTGTCAGAGGCACCGTAAAGCCGGCTTAAAGCGTTGGCGGCTTAGGGCTCCATGGAAGGTAGTTTATTTCAGCATTGCTAAGAATTATTCTTTTTAGTTGAAATACTCTTTCTGATCATATTTCAAAGTGTATACAGTTTTATAATGGCTGGAAAATAAGCCATTAACTTTTTATGTTATTTAAAGAAGTTGTTTCTGCTTATTATGAAAAAAACTGAACATCTAAGAAAATGTATATAAAAGTTAGAGTTCATATCTCAGTACGGGTGCAGTTTGCCTAAGTCTAAATGTTTTTAAGAAATTGTAAATATTTTTTGGAAATGACATTTTAGCAAACTAACATAACGTTCATTTAAAAAGAGCCTATATATTAATACATAAATAAGTACTTATACTTTATGATAAATGGTTATAAATCCATTGTTGTTGCATATTAATTTGTACATGTCAATAAATACTTGAAAATAGGGTCAGTTCTGGTGATACACATTATATTACAACAGCACAGTACCTACCATTTCCTAAATATTTGATAAATGAATTCCTATAATAGGAATGTGCATGGGACCTCTGGCAATGGATGGTTTAAAACCTCAGTAGGAGGTCTGGGGAGATGGCTCAGCAGTTCGGTTCCTGGCACCTATATGGTAGCTTGTAACTATCTGATTATTTCCTGAGGATCCAACATCCTCTCCTGGCCTCCATGGACATTGGGCATACCCACAGTGCACATTAAAACCAAAACCAAATTAAAAACAAACAAACAAACAAACAAAACTTAAAAATCCTCCAGACTTGGGTGGGGTATTAGTTATTTGTTTGGCTGCAACAATATGATACCTAACAAAAGAGATTTTACAGTAATTATTCATTCAGTAGTTCAAAGACCTTAACAAACAAAGAGATTTGCCATACACTGTTTGGGAGGATGAGGTAGAGGATTGGAGGGGCCATTATAAAACACCTGTTCCTTCCTAAAATAGACATTCTTGATATGCACCACACACTGTCCCAGGCAGAGGATGTGTGTGACTCAATCTTTATAGCTTTTTGGTATATTTTCACTGAAAAAATGTTTTTTTTTTTGTTCTGCTTACATAATAATGGAACATTTAGATAACTTTGCATAAACCAAATTTATATTTTATTGTGATCAGAAATGCACACACATTTTTAAGTTGTCATTATTTTTGGTTAACTACTAGTTCATTTTTGGTACCAAGATAAGAATTCTTTCTTAAAAATTAACTTTGTAGGAACTTCCAACAAATCAGCTAAAATGTTCTGTGCCTAAAAAGCCGATTTTGAAATTTCTGCCAAGAACTGTTTTCCTTAGAATTAACACAGTCTTTTTAAGGAAACAGGCTTTGTCTCACCAGATAGTCTCCCTTGATGTTTTTCTTTTCTGGTCTTTTTATAGAAACAAACATGATTTGCCGGACGCTATGTCCTCTTGGCAACAAATTATAGTCCCGCAGCAAGGCAAGCAAAAGAGAAAGAATTAAAAGCAGTTCTCTCACATTGTGTTGCTTGCCCACGCCCAAGGAAAAATAAATCTAAAATAACAAAATCAAAGTAAATAAATACCTTGGGTTTTTCCTCTCTTCCCTCCTTCTCTCCCCTTTGAGACAAAGTCTTCCTCTGTAGCCCTGAACTCCATAGTGACAGACTTACTGTGACCCTCCTATCCCGCTTCCCCGAGTACTCAGATTACAGGTAGGTACCATGTAATCTTTTCACTTCTGAGTAGGTTGCTTTTTATTTTTGAAACTCTTTTTGCAGTAGTTTATCTTGGTATGCTAACAATGTCTAAAGGTAGAGCTGAAGTATTATTAAAGAACGTGTTTCTATGTGGTATTTGAACACTGAACGATGAGTTTTGAGAGTGGACACAGTGAGTGAATTTGGTGGGCAGATTGTGATATTTCAGAGCCAATTTGCTAGAAACATTT
This sequence comes from Alexandromys fortis, assembly GCF_014885135.2. NCBI lineage: Eukaryota > Metazoa > Chordata > Mammalia > Rodentia > Cricetidae > Alexandromys > Alexandromys fortis. Next base: position 4,790,101 of record NW_026067963.1, read on the forward strand.
TTTGAGTCTTGTCTTGACTAAGAGAGAATATAGCATAGCTCTTTAGCATAGGACCATTCAGTCGATAACAATGAACAAGGTTTATTCAGCTTGACAAATTAGAAATTCTGCATTCTGCTGAACTAGGAAACAAGGTGCTGTCTCAGTGTATGCAATGTGAGGCCTCCTTTCTTATGTTTGAGAAGGAAAACATATTTTGGGTTGGTAGCAAATGTGTTTTGAAAGATGAAAAGGAGTCAGAAAGGCTGATTCTAGGAATGTTATCATTAGAATGCTTTAGAAGTGATATTTTTTGAGGTTATATTCTGCCCATTTAAAAACATTTATCTTGTCTGATGATTTTAGTAAAGAACTGGGAAATACAGAAATGAGTGCTTGTTTTTCTCCCTTGGGGTGTTTCTTTATGTGAACCAGACGTATATTAAGTTGGAGGAAAATCCTGTTTATTTTTGTGACACACAGAAAGGCAGCGGCTTATTCTGCCTAGTGGTCATGGATTCCTAGCAGACTCCATTGCTGTCCCAGTCTTCCCTCCACCCACACCTTAGGCAATATAAATAGACTTAGAGAATTTCTGTGTTCGCTCAGTTCACTCAGCTTTAGAGGGAACACCAGCATAGGTGCCTAGTTATCTTTTAGCCTCCAGACCCCTGCCCTCAATTTGTCCTTTGACAGTTACTGTAAACTTTGAAAAATAATGAGAAAAAGTCATCCTGTGTGTCTGCCAGGGATGGGGGCTGAATTGAACCTATCATGAAATGATGTTTTACCAGGAAGTTATCACTGTGCAGCTGTTTCAGTGATGACAGGCTGACATCACCCTGGAGTGGCCGGAACAACAAAGTACAGAAATTACTCTGTTTGTTCCTAAAATAAACTGAAGATACCTGCCCTACCACAGAAATGTGACTCTAAATAAGCAATTTGTAAACTGTGTCAAGCATATTCTTTTAGTTTGCTTGCATCTTAAAACATTAAAAAATTCACCAACACATATATGCATATATACATGCACACATGTTTATTAGGACACTTACCAAAATAGAAACTACAGAAATACCTTGCTTAATTTTTCTCAATGGCTTCCTGTAGATCCTGTCTCAGGAAGTAGCCCTAGAACTGAGGTGACTCAGTGTGGGGAGAGTGAAAGGCTCGGGACCCCAGTTTCAATAGCAGTGCCACATGCTCTGTGGAATTTACAGATTTACCTTTGGGAGAGGAGCACCTGCCTGCCATTGTTCTTTCCTGTGTTATTTAAATGACCTTAAAAATTGCAAGTAGAAAGCCAGGCTGTGGTGGGAGGCAGAGGCAGGTGGATCTCTCTGAGTTCGAGGCCAGCCTGGGCTACAAAGTAAGTTCCAGGACAAGCTCCAGAACTACGCAGAGAAACCCTGTCTTGGTTGTGTGGGGGGGGAAGAACTACAATTAGAAATGATTTCCTTATACTTCATGATTACTGAAATAAAAACTCTGCAAGGCAGAAGCTGATTTGCACACATACATATACATGCATAAGTTATATGTATATGTGATGTCCATGAATGGTTGTGTGTGGGCATGTGTGTGCCTGCACACATGTGTACATGTGTGCATGTGTGTCTGTGAAGGTCTGCAGTTGATGTCAAGGCTCTCTGTTAAACCCAGAAACCAACGATCTTCTGCCTCTGCCCCCCATGCTGGGATTACATGTGGGCCACCTAACTCACCTTGCGTTCCTGTGCGTGCTGGGGAGCTGAACTCTGGTCCTGACTCTTGCATACTTAGGTTCTAAGCTGGCTCTTACAGGAGTAATGGACGGTGTATTCAGGCAAGTAAGATATTGTTGACTGTATGGTTTGTAGCCATCTACCCATCTCTCCCGAGAGTAGTGATTAAACACACTCTCCAGGTTGCATGCTTTTCTGTGGCTCTGCTTATTAAATTTGTTTATCTCCAAAACCTTTTGTTTATTGTATGACAACAATGATAAAAATGGAAAAGGTTTTAGTTTTGTGCTTTTTTTGAAACAGCATTTTCTACAGTATATTTAATCACTAATATAAGGCTTACTTTTAATCTTAAGAATCAAAAGCAGGGGCAGTAGTATCTCTTTGACTTCCTCAAATATATATTAAGCAAAGGGAACGTTTTATTACAATGGACTCTGTGTATTATGGGATGTGAAAGGGATTCCCACACATGATTTAAAACCTTTCTTGCTCTATGGAACTAGAGAGAGAGCCCGTGGTGAAGAGCACTTGCTGCTCTTGCACAGAACCTGAGTTCACTTCCAAGCACCCACTTCCAAGTTCTCAACTGTGAAGATTTACTCCCAAGGAGGTCCTCAGTCATCTTCTGGCCTTCCAGGCCCTAGACAGTGCATGCAGGCAATCATACATTGAAATATTTGCAAAAAAGAAGAAATCCATACAAATAGCTGTTCTAACAAGAAAAATGTTAAAGAGTGCTTGCAGAAAATATTTTCAACTAACACATAACACAATACTTAATCAGTGTTTTAATTTGTTTGGAAATATTCTAAGTATATGGACCAGAGCGGTCTGACACTAATACAGATCATCATTCTCCAGAATCCTGAGGTAAAGGGCATGATCCTTGACTGGGCTGTGCCCGGTTGACAGGTATTGTGGGCTCAGAATTGAACTCCACGTCTACAAGTCCTCCCACGTGTCCAGATCCTCTTGTGCCCACTCACTGAGCTGCTCAGAAGTTGAATGTAGGTATTGAGCAACATCTGGGACTCTAGCTACAACTGTGGCAGGAACAGGAGCTTCCACAGTGGATGGCCATTCATCCTCTGCTACGTAAGTCTGGGCTTCAGCTACTATGGGTTAAACAGAATCAGGAGCTGCAGCAGGGACCTGACCGTCAAGCAGGATACCCCGAGCATCTCCTATGACCTGATCATCATGGAGAGAAGCTTGCAGGCTGTGGTTGAGTTTGGAATGGAACTCACTGTGAATGTGCCTGGAGACAAGCAGAGGCAAGGACAGATAAGTGACCATAGGAACGGGCTTCCACTTGATTCTGGCAGTTTTTCTTGAACATTCTGTGAATTCTTCTGCTTGTACTTAGCTCATTGGTTCTTGAATCAAATCTGGATCTCATACTCAGTCACACCAATCATTAGTGCCAGCTCCACACGTTCCTCCAGACTTGGAGGAGGAGGAGCTCTTGTTCATTGGAGTACATGGTGTGTACTCCCTTATAAAAGTTGTGTGGCAGCATCTTCCTGTGGACTGGTCATATCAGACATGCTTTCTGTCTTGCCATTTGTTTCTGTGATGGAGATAAGATGTTCCAGTATTGGCTTGCAAGCTTTTGTTTCTTACTATTTGCATTTCAAATTAGCATTGACATCCTTCTGAATGTAGTTCAAGCTGTCTGCACTGATGCGGTTTCCTCTTGACACCGTTCCTGCTGACTGCTCTTCCCTACTTATGTTTTTTACTGTCAGAAGGTAAAACATGTTGCTCCAGTGATTTTGCTGTTCTTCCCAATGCACTGCATGGAGTCTCTATCCTATTCTAGTATAAGCTGCGCTGTCCCGTTCTTTCACACATTGACTTTTCTATCCCTTTGATTCTCTCCTTTTAAAAAATGTCATTGTGTCTGTTCATTGTATACAGTACTGTACTAAGTTTTCATCTAAATATGGGATATAAGTTGAGCACATCTTTCCATGATTCCCTTCCTATTCTTTACTGTCCCTCCACCCTTTCCTTTTGATCATCTAGATAGTTTCATTCCTACTTGCATGTTATATTTACATTCATGATTTTATGTAAATACATATAAAATCTAGAAACCACAAATGAGTAACCATATGACATTTGTCACCGTGAGAGTGGCTCAATTCACTTAAATGTGATTGTCTTCATTTGTATTTGTTTTCCTGCAGATGGCATACCTTGATTCTTTATGGCTGAAAAAAAAATTGCATTGTTTATTTACTGTGTTTTCTTTATCCATTCCTCTGTTGATAAACACATAGGTTGGTACTATAACTTAGCTATTGTGATGGGTGCTGCAACAAACATTAATGTGCAGGTATCTCTATAGCACGTTGACTTAGAGTTCTTTAGTTAAATACTCAGAAGTATCACTGGGTCATATAGTAGATCTATTTTTAGGTTTTTTTTTTTTTTTTTTTTTTTTTTTTTTTTTTTTTTTTTTTTTTTTTTTTTTTTTTTTTTTTAGTGATCTTCATACTGATTTCTATAGTTTCTGGATTAGTTTGTTCCCATTAGCAGTTTTTTTTTAATACAAGTTTTCCTCTTATCTATGTCTTTGCCAGCATTTGTTATTTGTGTTCTTAAAGATTTATTTTATAGACACACACATATTTGAATAGTGTGTGTCCATCCATTTGGATATGTTTGTGTGAAGCAGGTGCCTGTGTTGGAGTACAGATGGTTGTGAGCTGCTGGGTCTGAGTGTTTGCATTCTTCATGATTGCCATTCTAATGGGGTGGGTGGAATCGCCCTGTGGTTTTGATATGTATTCTCTGTTGGCTAGTGAGGTTGAAGAGTGTTTCGTGTGTTTGATACTCGTTTTATTTCGCCTTTTGAGAACTGTGTGTTCATTTTATTCGTCATTTCTTGATTGGATTGTTGTTTTTACTCCTTTTAGGCTTTTTGGGGGCCCACCACTCAGCTCCCAAATAAATAACACACAGAGGCTTATTCTTAGGAATGCCTGACTGAAGCTTGGCTTTTTTCTTACCAGCTTTTCTTTTTTTTTTAAATTAATTAATTTATTTATTAAAG
>NW_026067963.1:4796556-5025175 GCF_014885135.2 Alexandromys fortis
TATGCCAATACCAAGCTGTTTTCAATACTGTAGCTCTGTAATAGAGTTTGAAGTCAGGGATGGTAATGCCTCCAGATGTTCCTTTATTGTATAAGATTGTTTTGGCTATCCTGGGTTTTTTGTTTTTCCATATAAAGTTGATTATTGTCTTCTCCAGATCTGTGAAGAATTTTGATGGGATTTTGATGGGGATTGCATTGACTCTATAGATTGCTTTTGCTTACCAGCTTTTCTTAAATTATCCTGACTACATTTTGCCTCTGGGCTTTTTCCTTTCCTTACTTCGGTATGTCTTACTTTCAGTCACACTCTGTGGCTGTCATGGTGACTGGCCCTTAGCTTTCTCCTCCTTTTACTTGTTTCTCCTATTTATTCTCTCTTCCTGCCAGCCCTACCTATTCTTGCTCCTACCTCGCTATTGGTCATTCAGCTCTTTATTAGACCTTCAGGTGTTTTAGACAGGCAAAGAATCACAGCTTTACAGAGTTAGACAAATGCAGTGTAAACAAAAGTCACACACTTGAAAATAATACTCCCCAGCACCGAGCTATTTGATTTTTTTTCTGAGGTTTTAAGTTCCTTATATGCTGAAGATATGAACCCTTTGTCGAGTGTGTAGATAGCAAGGGTTTTCTTCTGTCCTGCAGGCCGTCCTTCACTCAGCAGCAGCAGACTTTCCAATTGCCTGGAGGTCCATTCTCCTGTTGTTGGCATTGTTTCTTGAATGATTAGAGCCCTACTCAGCAGTCCTTACATATGCCTATATTTTATAGGGCTTCCTTACTTTTTTCTCTTAATTGTTTCAAAGTTTCAGGTCTTGTATTAAGGTCCTTGTTCTTTGGTTTTTAGTGTGATTTGTAAAGGAAGTTATTTAGCATTTATTGTATATTTTTGGCACCTTTCTAAAAAATTAGGTGGTTGTGGCTATATGAGTTTATACTGGGGTCCCATGGGCCGTTCTGTTGATCTGTACATCTGTTTTTGAGGCAGCAGCATGCTGGGTTTGTTGCCATGTCAGCATAACCGGAGTTAGGTGTTGTAGTACTTTCAGCATTGTTTTTCTCAGAGTGCTTTGCCTATCTCTGGTCTTTTGTGCTCCCGTATGAATTTTAAAGTTTTGTTTCTCTATTCCTATGAAGAATAGCATTGAGAAACTAGTTCTGTGATAAAGAGAACTTAATGCTCTTACCGAGGATCAGAGTTCGGGTTCCAACATCCATAATCCACACTGCTATTCATGATCACCTGTGACTCCAGTGCCAGGAGATCTGACACCCTCTTCTGAACTCCATGGATGTCTGCATTCACATGTACACAGACACATACATAATACATAATTAATAGATAAAAGTAATCTTAAACAATGCTAAACTTAAAACGAATGGCATTGAAATTTTGATGGGACTTAGCTGGAATACGTTGGATTACTTTTGGTGATATAGCCATTTTGACAATATTGATGCTCCCAGTCCATGATCATAGGAGGTCTCTGCTGTTTTCTTCAGTTTTCTCCTTCAGTCTTTTATTGTAGAAGTCTTGTATTTCACTTCTTAGTTAAGTCTTTCCATTTTTTTTTCTCTTCTTTTTGAGACAGGGTTTCTCTGTGTAGCCTTGGCTGTCCTGGAACTCTGTAGAGCAGGCTGGCCTCGATCTCATAGAGATCTACCTGCCTCTGCCTGCCAAGTGCTGGGATAAAGGTATGTGCTACCACCGCCCAGCTATCTATCTATCTATCTATCTATCTATCTATCTATCTTTTCATTTTTTTTGAAAGACCTGTGAATGAAGCTATTTTACTGATTTCTTTCTTGACATGTTATTGGTATATAGAAAAGCTACTAGTTTTTCTATGTTAACTTTATATACTGCCACTATAAAGTATATATCAGTTCCATGAGCTTTCTGGTAGGGTCTTTAGGATCTTTTGTGCATAAAGTCATATCTGCAAATAAGGATACTTTATCGTCTTACTTTCCTAATTTTGGCTGATTTCCTTGTTTTGTTTCTCTAGCCAGGATTTTGAAGCATGATACTGAGTAATTGTGGAAAAAGTGGACACCCTTGTCTTGTTCCTGATTTTACTGGAAGTGTCTTTAGTTTTTCCACTTTCAACGTTGGCTCTAGGTTTGTCATATGCAGCCTTTATTATGCTGGGATGTGTTCCCCATGTTTCTTATATCTTCTGAACTTTTATCATGAAGGAATGTTGGATTCTTTCAAAATATTTGCTTTTATCTGTTGAGTTACTACTGTGATTTCTGTTTATCTGTTGAGTTACTACTGTGATTTCTGTTTTGGAGTCTGTTTACATGTTATTTATCTTAATGTGCTGAACCATCCCTGTGTCCATTGGGTGAAATCAACTTGAAGCATTTTTTAATTGGATTTGCAGGCATTTAATTTTTGGATGTATGTTTTCACTAGGAGACAGGATATTCCCTGGAGATGGATCTATACTTTTTGTCCTATGAATCCCAGCACTCAGGAGGCAGAAGCAGACTGATCTCTAGGAAAACAGTTTGTATTAATTGCTTGTCTTGTTGCTGTGACAAAAGCCCGACCGGAACAATTTTTAGGGAGGAAGGGATAATTTGTTTTGGCTCAGAGGGTTTGAGGTTACAGTCTGTCAATGGTGGAGAAGTCATGGCATGAGGAGCTGGAGGCGGAATGATGTTGCTCACACTTAGAGTGAGTCTTCTCACCTCCGTGAACCTAGTCTGGAATCCGTTACAGACCTGCCTAGAGGCTTTTCTCCTTGGTTACTCTGGAGTCCCAAGTTAGCAATCAGTATTTCCCATCAGAAAGAGTAAGACTAGCGATTAGTATTGAGTCCGTAAACATCAAGGAGGGAAAGGTAGATGAAAAGAGGGCGCTGGTGACAGGGGCAGGCAATGAGAGAGTCCTTGCTCAGGGTTGAATGAAAGAGAGGAAAAAAAAATGGAATCAAATAACGTTTAACAGTCTCATCTCAGAAGGCTGAGACAGGTGAGCCTGCAATCAAGGCCAGCTTGTATTCTTTGGGAAAGCCTATTAAAAGAAAAGAATAGAAAGAAGGGGAAGGAAGGGAGGGATGAGAACAACACAGGGCAGAGATGGCCTATTAACTTGACATTGGATATTAAATACAGGTATAAATATGGCAGGGAGGGTATAAAGTCCTAATACAGTCTCTTGTCTGTTTATTGCAGCTCTTGTTCCTGACTCCCAGATTATTCTCATTCTCATTCTCATTCTCATTCTCATTCTCTCTCTCTCTCTCTCTCTCTCTCTCTCTCTCTCTTTCTCTCTCTCTCTGCGGGGGGGGGGGGGAGATTTTTTTTAACTTGATTACATAGATCTTGAATGTGAACTATGTAGATGATAACATCAAGTTGCAGTACCAAAGTATTGGCTATATTGAATTATTCTAAGGTGGTGGTTGACATCTCTCCCTCCTTCAGAGAATAAATGGTAGGACACCACAGCGTCAGCAACTCAGATGTTGTTGCCAATATTTTTAGTACATGCTTTCCCACTGCAGTTACTTAAGAAAGCTAAAATTCATGTCTTGAAAAACATATTCTGTGTCATCCTTTGTAAAAAGTTGTAAATTAGAGAAATGATGAAAACTATCAGAATCAGAAATCATACACCTTATTAAGAAATAGAGATTTCTATAAGCCAGAGAGTCCTTTCCCAAGCAAATGATAAATACGTACGTTGTATATAAGCATACTTAGATGGCTGAGTGGCATTTGATTTTGTGTCCTTGTATTCAGATGTGATACCTAGTAGTTCTTTCTTCTTTGAAAAGTACCTAGATGTTCACTTGAATTTAGTTTTTGATCATTATTTTTTACATCATATGTGTATATATGTGCATATAGTACTCATTTTTTAAGCCTGATTTTATTATAAAGAGCTAAGATATTTATGTGATGGTTTTTCAAAATTTTTTTGTTAGCTCCTTTCCCTAGTTAGAACTTTAAAAAAAAAACCTGATCATTAAATCTGTGAAAGTATCTTATAAAAATTGAAATATATAAGATTGGCCTATGCTTATATTTTGATTAGCTCTATGGATACTAAAAAATAGTACTGATTAAGGCAAAATTTTGCATTTATTGGTGGATTTCATTTTCCTCCACTAAATTTCCTCATTATAATTTCATTTTTCTTCATAAATTGTATGACTGGATGTTATAGAATGTGCTTTGTGATGAGATGCGTTTTACCCACAGAATCATAAGCCTGATAGCTATTTTTTAATTTTTAAAATATTTTATTTTATATTTTAAATTATCTGTATATGTGTGGCAGTGTGTGGAATGTGCATGTAAGTGCAGCAGCTTCAGAGACGAGGAGAGAGCATTGGATCCTCTGGAGCTGGGGTTACAGGCATTTGTGAGCTGCCCAACATGGGTGCTGGGAATTGATCTTAGGTCCTTTACAGGAGCTGCAAATGATCTTCACTGCGGTGCCCTAATGACTGTTCTTTTTAACAGAGAAATTTACTTCATCTTTAAAATTACTACAAGTAACAATATGAAAATACTATTAAAATGTATGTCCTCCATTACTCTTTAGGGTCAACAGATTTCTTTAGCACCGATCCAGAAACTTGAAGAGGCTCTCTATGAGTACCAGCCCCTGCAGATAGAGACCTGTGGACCTCAGGTTCCCGAGCTGGAGATGTTGGGAAGACTTGGGTAAGCATCAGAAGCACTTTCCATAGAGAGGAGCTGATGTAACGGACATTCTGTTTTTCTTAGGGTTGCTTTACAAAACTTAATCCCATTTCTTAAAAGTCAGTAGTACTACGTTGAGTTCTATTTAACATCTTGACTTTTCAGTGTATGTGCTAGATTCTTGAGGTTAGGGCTGAAAGCAGTTCTCTTTGTGAGGCTGTCATTTGCAGGCATAGCTGGGTGACTGGTTTAGCTTACCACTTGTTTGAATTAAGGATTACCTCAGTAAATAATAGATCAATAAAAATTTTAATTCAGCATCTTCCATAAAAATTGGGAGACTTAATCACTCTCTTTTATCTATATCGAAACCATATTTATGAGAGCTGAGCCACAAAATATTTTGTCAGTAGGTGAAATATAGGACTGGATGAGGTCTCAAAGGATATAGTGTATGCATGTATTCTTTTGGAAAGTGAATAGTGCAGACAGTTTCTCCTGGGAGCAAATGGGGTCTGTATTCCGTTGGGAAGGCCAGACGCAGATGAGCTAGGTGGAGGAAGTCATGGTTCCGTCTGGGTGTTCAGTGTAAACTATTGAATAGGAGACTGATTCAGGAATAATGTGAAAGGAAAGAACACACACAGTGAGGCCACATGATTAACACCAGCGAGTCCATCAGCAGAGACTGGGAACAGGAAGCACAGCAAAACCTACGGTGTCCTCCAGTTAAAACCTACACCCAAGGATGGTGCACCGTGTTCTACATACGGCTATTGAGGTTCCATAGTAGCCTAAAGTAAAAATGGCATACTATTTAATTATTTGGTATTGGGTAGCTCTTAAGGATAGATAAAATTTAGTTCTGTGTTCTCTTAAAGTCCTACAACCTCCAATGTGAAGTCAACAGAACAGGAAAATCTAAAACTCCTCTTGAGGTAACAAATTTATTAAATAATTGTCCTATACACTAAAAGTTAAAGCTGAATGAGATAAGATAAGCATGCATTTTAGGGAAAGTGTGTCTGTGCATATATTTGTGCTGCTGCGTGTCTGTGTGTGTGTGTGTGTGTGTGTGTGTGTGTGTGTGTGTGTGTGTGTGTGGAGGCCAGAGGTGACCAGAAGGAGCTGTCTGCATTGTTTTCTGAGACAAGATACCTCACTGGGACCTGGGAATCGTGGGTCAGGCTAGCCTGTCATCACCTCCCTCCACTGTGGGTTACTAGCAGGTACAGCCACATCTGGATTATACCTGTCATCACCTCCGCAGTGAGTTCCTAGCAGGTACGACCACATCTGGATTGTGACATATGTTCTAGTGATTCAACTCAGATCCCCATGCTCGCATGTCAAGCACTTTATCCACTGAGATATTATTCTTCTGCCCCAAGAATATTATATTTTATGACATAGAAAACTTACATGTAACACAGATGTTGGGTTAGAAAATCTTTGCCTGAATTACCAACAGCCAGAACTATCATTTTCATCTTTCCTTAGAATCTTTTATGTCAATAAAGATTAGGTGTTAAAGTAATGCCTCTGTTAAAGAGTTTAACATTTTCTAATAAGTTTGTTACAAAAGCTACATTTATGAGATCATGGAAATGACCATGGTTTATTACATGGAATGTTAAAATGTTTTGGATTAAAAAAATACTTACTTATTGAGAGAGAGAGAGAAAACACCACAGCACCACAGTGCCAGTGGGGGAGGGTTCAGTTCTCTTCTCCCACCTTGGATTCAGGTCATCAGCTTTGGCACAGGCACCTTTGTCCTCTGAGCCATCTCAGTGACTTCAGAGTAGCAGTGAAAGGAGAAGAAGGAGAAGAAAGTTTGCTGTTGTCACATCTGCACATTGTCATTGCGAGAGTGTGCTATAAAACCAAGGAGAGCTACCAAAAAGTAACAAAAGAAACCAGGAATCATTAGCAGTACAGCCAATAACAGAAAACAATGAGTTCATAAAAGTTGCAATTAGAACAAGGAAAATGGCTCCTCAGTTAAAGAGCATGCAAGATCATGAAGTCTAGAGTTAAGACTCCCAGGTACTACGTAAATGCAGATGGGTGTGGTAACCCGCTTGTAATTCCGCCTCAGAAGGCATACAAAAGGAATCCCTGAACAATCTGACTAATGGGACTAACCATATTGACTGAGAGACCCTGCCCATTGAGTAAGGTGGAAGAGTGATTGGATGATTTTTGACATCAACTTTTGACCTCCACATATTTGTACACCCACATGTAAACATTTACATACATACACACACACACACACACACACACACACACACACACCATATGTCACAGCCACATACATGAAAATGGGAAAATAAAATGTCTAGTGAAAGAAAAGTAGGAAAAGAAAAATAATGAGAAATATAGAAAATAGCCTTATAACAGATATAATCTCAATGGTATCAGGAGTTATCAGATGGAGAGATGGTGCAGCAATTAAGAGCTCTTGTTGCTCTTACAGCGGACCCTCGTTGGGTTGCTAGCCCCCAAATTGGATTGTGAGCCACCCACCTGTGCATCTGGTGTCTACAGGTACTGACACAAGGATGCATATACATATACTCAGGTATACACACATGCACATACAATTAATAAACAAATCTTTTAAAAAATGTTAAATGTAAATGTTTTAACTAGGCAGTAGAAATTTCTGTAATGATGTAAATGCTGTAGGTCTATACTGCCCAGTGTGGTGACCACTGGTCACTTTCCTACTGAGCACTTAAATTGTGTCTAATGTAGCCAAAGAACTCAATTTAAAACGTTATTGAATTTTATTAAGTGTTAAAAGTTTGAGTTTTTAAGCTCTGGATTTTATTATTTAGTTTTGCTATTACCTCTTCAAATATTTCTTCGTCCTTGTTTTCTGTTTTTACTACACCTCTGATTTCATGTTAAACCCTTTAAATGACCATTTTAAAGGTGAGGTAACAGATATATACAGTAGTCTACCTTAACAAATTTCAGTGGACAATTAATTTAGTATTGTTACGTAGTTTCATATTGTTGCACAACCAACCGTCTGTACTGTCTATCTCCAGAACTTTTCATTTTGCAAAACTGAAACTGTATTAAACATGATACCCTAATCCCCCTTCCTCTCAGTGCCTTTTTGTCTCTGCAGTCTGACTACTCTTAAGTTCCTCATAAATGGAATCTAGAATCTGTCTTTAGTGGATGGCTTAGTTCACATAGATAGCATCATGTCCTCAAACGTCTGTCCTGTTGAAATGTATAACAGGCCTTTTCAAGTTAAATAATGGCATGTTGTCTATGTATATACCTCTTTATCCACTCGTCTCTCTCTGGGCATTTGAGTTGTTTATATCTCTGGGTTATTATAAATAGTGTTTCTGTGAACCTGGGTGTTCAGTTAAGGTGTTTATTATAGGTGCCCTGCTTTCATTGCTTTTAGATGATATCCAAAGTAAGGTTGTTGGGTCATTTGCTAGTTAGGTTTTAGTTTTTGTATGAGAAACTTCCATCCTGTTCTCCACCAAAGCTGAGCTGTTTTCCCTAAGAATAGATTATCAGTATTCCATTTTTTTTTTACTATTCCTACAAGCTCTTGCTGTGTAATAGTGACTATATGAATGATTGCAGGTGGGCACGCATTACACTTGCAGTGGGTGTTTCCAAAGTAATGAGTTGACTATTTTTCAATGTTCAGTGGCCATATGATGTGAGATTTCCCCTCTGTATGCTGTGAATATGTTTTATTAGTATTGGTTAATAAACAAGCTGCTTTGGCCTATGGTAGGGCAGAATATAGGTAGGCAGGAAAACCAAACTGAATACAGAGAGAAAGAAGGCAGAGCCAGGGATATGCCATGTAGCTGCCAAAGGAGAAAGACTCTAGAACCTTACCAGTAAGCCACAGCCTCGTGGCAATACACAGATTAATAGAAATTGGGTTAATTTAAGTTGTAAGAGCGAGCTAGAAATATATCTGAACCATGGCCAAACAGTGTTGTGATTATTTGGGTCTGGGAAGCCGGGAAATAAATGCTCAGTCTCTGATTAGAGCCATGTGAATATCTCCTTTTAAAAATATGTTATTATTTATTATTGTGTGTGCATACACATTCTTGCATATGTGCTTACATTACACATGGAAGTTAGAGGACAATTTTCTGAAGTTGATTCTTTTCTTTGTCCTAGTGGGTCACTGGGACTAAACCCAGACAGGCAGCGACCCTTACCAGCTGAATCATCTTGCTGGCCCACATACTTTACATTTATTTTTATTGAGCACATTTATGCATGTGTTAGTATACTTGCAGAGTATTTAAAAAATTAATAGCAAATGGTCTTTATATTTCTAGGTAGTTGCTTAAAATAGTATTTAGAAAAGGCTGATTCTTGGTTCTTAAATTTGTTTTAAATGGATTAGTTCAGGTTTTTGTTAATGAAATAATTGATAGTAATCTAGAATGTCTTAAAACATTGTTACTTAAAAATGAGAATTTATTTAAAGATTCATTAAAGTATAAATTTACATATATATACTTTGTGTGTACATTTCCTTGAGTTTTGACAAATGCATATCATGTACAGCCACAAATAAAATCATGCCATTGACTGCTTTGTCTGGTGGTGGTGGCGGCACACACCTTTAGCCTCAGCACTTGGAAGGCAGAGGCAAATGATCTCTATGTATGAGTTCAAGGCCAGCCTGGTCTACAGATTGAGTTTCAGGACAGCTAGAGCTACACAGAGAAACCCCATCTCAAAAAACAAAAGCAACAACAATAGAAAGGAATTTTCAGGCACCTAACTATTTCTAATGTCTTCAAGGTAGAGTATGACAAGTACTATTTCTAGTCAAGGGCTTTACTTGTTGGTAGTAAGATGTGATTTGCTCTAAAACAGACAAACAATTTTTAAGTATACTGCTTATTTAAGATAATACAAAGTCCTTGGAAGCATCATAAAATCAAAAATATAGGCAAACACAAATTACAAAAATAATTGAAGTATATGTATGTATTAACATAATTTATATTTTACTTTATTGTGGTCATTGAAGTATTTTTAAGCTAGCTTGGGCTCTCTCTCTCTCTTATCTCTCTCTCACTCATATCTGTTTTTGTTGGTATTTGAATCAGAAGTCAACTCACACATCACCATGAACCTTTGTGTCTTAGCTCCTAGTCTGGCTGTAGTCTGGTACTCTTTAAGTCTCTTTTTATGCAATCATGGAAAAATATGTTTCTGCTTGAAGCAGTTGTCAAACAAGCGTCTTTCATCGACAGTCAGACACAGGGCAGCTGAAGGAAGCTGTTTAGTCTAGAGTAAATGCTCACGAGATTTCAAGGTCACTAAGGAAATGTAATTATGCAGTCTGTTCCAGAATCATATTTTTGTAGTTAAGACTTTAACAATATTAAATCATAATGCTAATTAAAAATATGTAATGAGATATATTCTAAAATTAATCTCAGAAAAGCAGCTCCCGTAATAAATTAACACAGTGAGATACACTTTTTTTTTTAACTAGGACTCCAAAGAAGCAAATTCAGTAGAAAATTTGTTAGCCCCTGTAGATGCTATAAGATTTTCATTGGAAAATGAAACTTTTTAGTATTTTCAGGTTTTTTGAGAAGCATTGAACTTTTTAGCAGTAACTTTGTTTTGTTGTTCACTTGTTTATCACTCAGCAGGTATTTATGACATATTTACTTGTGGGACAATTTACTGTGTTAGGTGCCAAGAAAATAGCAATGAACAAAACAGAAGAAAATGCCTCTTAATATTCTGGCCTAAAACTAATAATAAAAATACATTATCAGATCTGTTAGTGGATTTTTTTGTTTTGTTTTGTTTTGTTTTGTTTTGGTTTGGTTTGGTTTGGTTTGGTTTGGTTTTGGTTTTTCGAGACAGGGTTTCTCTGTAGCTTTGGAGCCTGTCCTGGAGCTAGCTCTTGTCGATCAGGCTGGCCTTGAACTCACAGCCTCCCGAGTGCTGGGATTAAAAGGTGTGTTCCACCACTGCCCAGCTCTGTTAGTGGATTGTTTAGCCAGAGTTTTCTACTGCCAAAGAACCAACAAGGATACACAGTTTGCGGATGAGATCTCTATTGGGAATTGGCTCCTATGATGGTGGAGTACCAGACCTAGCAGAAGAACAATTCACTGAGTCTTCAGAACTGAGAACAGTGCAGTTGATGTGAGTCTTGGTGTGAGGCCAAAAGCCTGAGAATGAGCAGGTGGGACGTGATGGAGTTGATAAAAAGGTTCAAGTCCTGATGGCAAGACTTGAGAACCTGGACTTCTGGCATCTGAAGATAGAAGATAAATGTCTTTGTTCCGGCGTAGAATGAACTTCTTCCTGGTTTGAGCTGGTTATTGGGTGAGGTGAATCTTCTGTACTCAGACTGCTGATTGAAATGCTCATTTCTTCTGAAAACACTCCTACAGAATTTCCTGTAAGGGATTGTGTTTTTGAAAGGAAAATCACCAATAAAATGGTAAAATGTATATTATTTGACCACCAGGGCTTGCTTTTCATTCTGAAATATTTCAGGGTAGGAGAAGCGTCTATTTCTGTTGTACTTTGTATTTGCTTGGTGATATTTTAGGTAATATTTCAGTGCCTATTACCATTCTTGGTTTCTGTATTCCTGAACATAATCTTTCCCTAACTGTGCCTCCTCCTACCTCCTCATACCCTCTTCTTTGACAGCTTCTCAATATGGTATTCCAAGCTGACCTCAGACTCACAGTCCTCCTGCCTCTGCCTCCCGAATGCTTACTAAACAGGCATGTATCAATACATCCAGCTTTTACTTTTGCAGTTCCGGAATTCTAGAGCATTGCTAAGAAACTGTCATTCTTCCTCAGGAAGACTTGTATTTGAAGGCTTTATCTTTCATTTGGTTAAAGTTAAGATGTTAAGGCTTGGTGTTGACTCTGTCCTTTTCTTGACTCTGAAAGTGGCTTTGTTTGTTACACATAATTTATCCAATCTTCTTCAAAGTTTCAGTGTATACAGTACCGAGGTGTTTTAAAATGATGTATTGAGGATTTCTTAATCTTTCATGCTTTCACATTGTAGATTATATCTATGTTTGCTGTTGATTTTTTTTTTGAGACAAGATCTCGTGTAATCCAAACTATCCTCCAACTCTGCAAGTAGCCAAGGATGACCTTGAACTTGACCCACCACATTTTATGTTTGAGGGACACCAGACTTGAGCCACCACATTTTATGTTTGAGGGACCAAGCTCAGAGCATTACACTGCTAGGCAAGCACTCTGACAGCTGGACCCCCATCCCCAGCTTGTATCCATTTCTGAAAGGGAAGAAAATAGAAAGTAAACTAGTGAAGGATATACTTATTTACTAAATGAATTGTTTTTGCGAAATTTATTTTAGTTGTGTGTATGTGTGTGCATATCGTATCCAGTTACAGAGGATGTTGGGGGGAGGTGGAAAATGATAGAGGAAGGCCCTCAGTGTTGACCTCTGAGAGTATAGTTCGATGCATCCATACGCATGTGCACAGACATGCATACAACACACACACATTATTAGTAGCTCACTGTATTTTTTAGCTTGACAAGGTTCACTTGATATCTGATAATATCTGAGGTATTTACTTACATGATTATTTTTATCCTCATAACTATAGCTGAACAGGTTCCCTCATCTTTTTTATGGTTTATTTAATAATAGTGAAATGTCTTCCTTTGGCATTGTTCTTCTTTGTTATTGTGAGCTAAGAACAAAATTCTAAATTAAGTGTATCTTCTGAAAGCTTAAATGTCTTTATACCCTCTTAAGTGCAGTACTTTGAGTAATAATTTTTTCAGGACATTAGAACTGGTGTAATTGCTGTGAACCATTTACTGCTGGGTCATCCTTTAAGTGATTCCGTCGTGCTTTCACCCTTACTGCTTTGACTTCTGTTCCGTTTTGTTTTGTTTTAGCATTGTGGGAAATACTGAAATAATTTCTAAGATGATAAAACATGTTTCAACCTATAATAAAAATAAGATCACTAGGACCCCGTAATGTTTCTTATGTCAATGAAGGGATCCACTGGGCGTACGTGTCAGCTTGAGTAGCTTTACATAAAATAAGCTCACATCTTCACACACACAATTTAAGTATAGGGCTTGATGAGCTTTATAAGCATAAGCAAGGTAACAAATGTATATACGAACTTTTCAAATTTTCTGCTGTCCCTGTGATTTTTTTTTCCTTCTAAACTCTCAGTTCACCACCAGGAAACCCACTGATATGCTTTCTGAATTACACGTTCATTTACAGTGCTTAACATTTTGTACAGATGAAATGATAATAGACGCACTCGCTTCTGACCTGTATGGGTCAGTATAGAATACTTACTTTGACATTAATCTATGCTGTAGTGTATATCTGTGACTCATTAGTTTTGATTGCACAGTAGCATCCCATTGTGTATATACCACAGTTTATCTCTCACTTGCTGACAGGTGTTTGAATTGTTTCCAAGTTTCTCTGCAGTCAGTTCTGGTCTTTTAAATAAATGCATATCCCTATCAGAATATGCACACTTGCTTTCTTTGATGTGAATACCTAGGAGTAGAAGAGTGCACCATTTATAGGTATTTATATAAGTTTTTAAGAAACTCACAGCTGTTTTCCAAGGGGGTTACATCATTTTATGTCCCCCTCCTCCCCTCTGTGGTCTCTAAGGTCCAGTTACCTCATTTGTTGGCACTTGATACAGTCAATCTTTTCAAAATTTTAGCTGTTTTAATAGCTGGGTGGTGGTATTGTGTTTTAAAGTCTGTTTCACTGGTGATTGACTACTCTGAGAATCTCTTCCTGTGTTTGCTGCTTTTTTTGTCTTTTTCTGATCAAGTGTTTGCTCAGATCTTTTATCCATTTTGCAGATGGGTTGTTTGTCCTTTTATTGAGAGGTGTTGGTCTGTTGTAGATTTAAGATGGCTGATACAATTGGCAAGCATGCCTTCTCTGTCTCTGGCTTTTCAGTTCCTAAGTGTTCTTTGGAAGAGCACAAACTTCAATTTCGATTGAGTCCATTTTATCTAGCTTTATTTTTCCTTTTATGACTTAGGCTTTACATGTTACATCTATGAAATTTCTCCCTGAATCAAAGTCAAAATAATTTCTTTTAGACACTTTATTATTGCCTTGGGTTTAACATCATTTATGTCTGTGATCCTTTGCAGCTCATTTTCTGTGTGCTGAGAGTTCAGCTCTGGTTCCTTTCAGCGACTTGGGATGTTTAGTAGTTTTTGTCAGTTTTGTTGAAGACAGTTCTTTCTCCACTGAATTACATCAGGTGACTATAGGTGTGTTTGCTAATAATCCTAGAGTCATGCTGTCCTGATTACTTTGGTTTTATAATAACTCTGAATATTGAAAAAAGTCTTGTAATTTTTGTTTTATTTGGGAGGGTGTTGGCTGGATTTTGTTTGTATTTTATATTTTGTTATTTTAACTTTCTTCATAAACTCATGCAAATTTTAGGGTCAGCATCTACATTACTATAAAAAGGTCAGCTAGACTTAAAAACAAAACACCACCAACAAACAAACACAGGCCTTTTACAGGTGCAGTAACTCCTGCCTGTCACCCCAGGAAGCAGAGATGGAAGGAATTCGTGCATAGTGAGTTGGAGGCTAGCTTGGGCCAGAGACCATCTCTGCCCACCTCCGCTAAGTGGTGATGCTAGAGCAGTTTTGATTTGTAAAGCAGTTGGTAATACAGAGAACATACACATTATTTCATGCATCTTTTTAAAATTAGGTTTGTAGAAACTGCATTTCTATTTAAAGAGACTAAAGAAAAGGCTAGAAAAGGAGCCTGGAGATGGAGTTGGTGGAAGTGATTAGATATGTGTCATTGACTGCTGGCTTTACCCTTTCAGATAGAAACCATGCAGGATCTTGACTGACGTACTCTTAATTTCTGTGTATCATGGTCTGTGGTTTTCAACTTGGTCTGTTCCCTTTCTTCTTGTTAGGTAGAATTCATTTGCTAATTTCTACAAGTCTTTCTACCATGAGTTTTTTTTTTTAAACTAAATGAAACATAAGAAACATTAATAAAAACAGAAAGAGAAACACTAGAAATTCCAAATTTTATGTGAGCTATGAGAAATTGTCGCTCATATTTTTGGAAATAGATATTATGACAGTGTAAATTTGAAAGAAGCAGTGAGCATCATGTGACAGTGCAAGTAAGCTGTTTGTACTTATCTTGCAACCGTAGATGTTAAGATAAATAAGTTCATTGGTTTTTCCTTCCCATTAAAGGAAATATGAAGTCATTACTGGAAAATTTTGAGATATAAGTAAATAGGAGGAAAAATAGCCCATGATTTTAGTATTGCCCCCCTGCCTCTGTGTGAATTCATAAGCTGTAAGTGGTTTCTGCCCTGGTAACAGTTGCCCACAAACCCTTTGCTTTTTTTCTTAGAGCTTTATTAAGCATTTTCTGCTTTCCTCCTGGTTTGGGGTCTGCTCTGCCTTAGGCTGGGAATCCAGTGTTGCCACTTTCAAACAAGCAGCCCTTAAGTGCAAACCAGGCATTTCTGCTAAGTCCTGAGTCCCCAAAATAGTCACTATTCTGACTAATGCTGCCCCCCTCCCCCTGGTTTTTCTACATAACTAGTTTTAAATGTAAAAACATAAATCCTAAAGAGTGGGAGTGGAAAACAGGGATGGTTTTCATTTGGGACAATTTCCTGTGAAATGTGGTTCTAAACAAGACCCATATTTACACAAGTGAATATAGCTTTATTTAGAGTGGTATAGTCAGCACAATTTAAAGTGATTTAATTTCACATTTTGGTCGTTGGTATTTAATGTTTTCATGGCAAATATGTCTAATAACAGTAGTTAAAGTTTGAAATATTTTTGAGTAATTTTACATTAGAAACACCAACTAAATCAACTCTGTAGTAACAAATGTCGGAAAAAATTAATTATTTTCTGCTGCCACTGCAAAATCAATTGTGCAACTGTTCTTCTTAACTGACTTTCACATTACTGCATTCTAAACACAGCACTCCTGTAACTTGTCAGGAGCAGGTTTTGGTTAATAGATATTTTCAGTGATGTAATGGGAACTTTTGGCAGTGAGTCAGAATATAATGGACTGTGATTAATGTTTTAATAAGTACTTTTCTATTGCTCATGATGTAGAGGAGAAATGGTTTCCTGCTTAAATTGATAGGAGAATAGCAGGTGTGCATACGATTTTTTAAATGGAATATTTTTCTTAGGTTAACATTAATATTTTAATGTGGTTCATTTCACTGTCATTGTGTGTGTGTGTGTGTGTGTGTATTCACAGACATACATATATATTCACACGGAGACCTAAAATTGTTGTGTTTGGACTCTTCCTTTGTTCCAATGCTCTAATTTTAGTTAGTATGTTTTGCTCTTGGCTCCTAGGATAAAGTCTAAGGGAATAAAGGATCTGCCTAAAGTGTGTGGTTTAGAGTATGAGTCATATGCCACACTGGAAAAAACAGTGAATTAAAAAACTTTCTCAGAGGTTCACTCTCGAGGCCAGGGAGATTTATAGCCAAATAGAGTAATGATCATGACTCCCAATTGGAAAGGCCATCAGCTGGACCTATAAACTCAGTAAAGTGCAGAGATTTGGAGAGTTAAGCTTTGTGATTTTGTCAGTCTTGGAATCCAAGTGAGTGAAGACAAACAGGGAGAGACTCTGCTTTGCCACACTTGAGGGCTTCATTCACAGCTTGCTCTTAATTTTTTGTTTGTAATTTAATTTTCACAATTTCTGTACAATAGATACTTGTTATAGGTGAAGTGTCTTAGGGCCGAATAGAGTCCACTGGCCGTGGATGGGCTGCAGATACCTTCTGCTCGATGTTTGTATATAAAACTTCCTTTGTTCAAATGTGTACTTTTCAAAAGAGTTTTTGGTTTTCAGAGAGTCTCAGCGATCCTGATTTTAATTTTTAAAAAGTTTGGATTAGTGAATCTTAAACTTTGCCTATCTAGGAACTACTAGAACCGGATTGGTCAGCTTCACCTTCAGGGTTTTTAATTTAGCTAGACTTGTGTGGGGTTCTCAGAATTGGTATTTCTGACAATAAATGGTGTTGATGTTGCTGATTAGGGACTACTGTAAATGTCACTGGTGCAGTTTTGGTAAATAAGCATCTAGAATTCTCCAGACTGTATCCCAGATTCCAGAGGAAATCGGGGATACCGACCTGCTTTCAGATTGTCCTGTTTAATGTTGAGTTTAAAACACTATTAGTTGTTTGCCATCTTTCTTGCTCTATCCAGTGCACTGTTTAAGGCATTCTGTGTTTTAACTTATTTGTCCAGTTTTTTATCTAGACTATTGTCTATTTGTTGCTTTTATATTTTATTTTAATTTAAATATTCTGATCATGTGTATGTGGGTGTTGTGTATATGTGTGCAAGTGTGTATGTTCCCATATGGGCACATGGACATATGTAGATCTAAGGTTGACATTGCGAGTCTTGCTAGAATGTTCTTCACCTTATTCATTGAGGTTAGGTATCTGACTTGACCCCATGGATATGGCTAGTCTAGTTAGCTAGATTGACTGTAGGATCGCCCATCTCTACTTCTGAGCCCTGGAATTACAGGCAGACCAGCCACCACACTCACCATGCAATTATATTGGGGTTGAAGATCTGAACTCCAGTTCTATGCTTGTCACTTACATGGCAAGCAATTTAGTTGCTGAACCATCTCCCTGGCCCTGTGTTTGTTGCTTTTATAGAGTCTTGGTAAATTTGTGTGCAGGTAATATCTTCCATTTGTTCTACTGGTAAAAATCCCTGCACTGCAGGATATATTTTTAAGGTCTGGCTGAAGTAATTTTATAATGAATATAATTACTTACTATAAAAGTAAGAAGTTTGAAAAATGAAACAGAAAAACTTATCTGAGAAAGTACGTGGTTTTTCCTTTAGCTGGTTCCAGTAGTTGTTTGTTTGTTTGAGTCAGGGTCTTTCTACATAGCCCTGACTGTCCTGGAACTCACTAGAGGACCAGGCTGACTTCAGGCTCGCAGAAATGTACCTGCCTCTGCCTCCTGAGAGCTGGGATTGAAAGTGTGCATTACCACACCTGATGATAGGGTCCAGTAGTTTTCATTTTGTTTTTAATGATGAAAATTTGTTAAGCAAGTATATTTTGTAAATTAAAACGAGGTATTTTAATTTTTGTAATCCTAGTTAGACTTCAACAGAGTAATGATAATTATTTTTATTTAATTGTTTTAAAGGTATTTGCCATAAACATTATTGATACGTCACTATTGGGGAATATTTTTAAGGTGTGTGACTTTTGTTTATGTTGCATTTGTTTGACTCTGTGAAGCTGTGATTCTTTGCCTGTCTAAAACACCCGATGGTCTAATAAAGAGCTGAACTGCCAATAGCAAGGCAGGAGCAAGGATAGGTGGTGCTGACAGGCAGGAAGAATAAATAGAAGGAGAACCGAGGAAGAAGAGGAACAAGGGAATGAGAGGAGGACAAGGCTCCCCTGTTTTGCACGGTCTCCAGAATGTACAGTAGACACACATCTTTGTGCGCTAGTGCAATAGACATCTGAATGACCGGGACAGCTGCTGTGGGCTCCTTTTCAGTCTGCTGGGATGCGCATTGCATTTATTCTGCCGCCAGAGAACACATGCAGCTGCCGCATCCCGCTGATGCACTGCCACCACTTGCCACAGCTGCTAGACTGAATCAAAATAGGCAGTTTGGCAGAGTCTGTGCCCCCGAAGCTTGCTCTCCACACTGGGTGTGGTAACTCAAGGATTTGATTAATCATATTTTGGGGGGGGGCTTTTTAAAAAGTTGATCCTAGATGTATGTTAAATTATCATAACTGGAATTGTGACACCCAGAGTAGAGTGCTTGTCTGTAAATAGGAAACCTCAAAGTCTGTTTTCCAAATATCAGTGAACTCATTACTTACTCTCCAGACACCCAGCAGACTGTGTAAATTTTCTATTCAGCTGTTAAAGGACCTATGAGTGTTGTTAGTACACTGGATAGCTTATGCTTAACCCTTCACTGTTTCTAGAATATTTGTAGTTCTTACCAATTTTGTTGTTCCCAATTTCACATTGTAAGAATATCTTTTCCATCAGTTTTGTATTTAATTATAAAGCCCTCTTTCCTCAGTGTATACATGTTTATTTTTGCTTTGTACAAATGCCTTGGGTCTTCCTGTCTACAAAAACATTTTCTTCTTTGCTTTTCTTCATCTTGTATTTTGATTCACTGCTGGTGATTTCAGGAGAGCAAAAGTTAGACTATTTTTGCTCCAGTGATTAACACATTGATGAGTAGATTATTCAAACATTGCAGCCAGGGTTTGTGCTGCAGGAAGTAAGGTGCAGGAAGAGAGGCCTAATTAAAATGACAACTAAAAGTTTATAAGAAATAACCATTTTATATAATTGCAATTTGTTTCAGATCTTGAGTTTAAAATGTGACTAACATGTGTGTTGTATCAAGGGAGAAACTATCGAAGTCAGGCTTAAAATGAGCTTTGGTTGCAGATAAAGTTTCACTATCCAGACAACAGAATTCACTCAGCATTCTCTATCTCTTGGTCTCTGTTGAGTACACCAAATAATTATGATCTATTTATTCTCTTTCTGCTGATGTAGAAACATTTCCCCATCATTAAAGGAACATAGATGATCCAATATAACTGTAAGTTTGATGCCAGAATTATTTTGGGTAGTGATTTTTAGCATCAACCACTATTTGCATAACCTAATTATTATGCATTTTAAAACTTTAACATTCAGATTGCCCAGGGGTGGGATGGCTCAGTTGGTGCCAGCACTGTGGCACACTTGCAGTCTCGGTGCGGGAGGTGGAGATAGGTGGATGGATCCCTGGGACTTCCTAGTCAGCCTCTAAACACGGTGTGGTGGCTCCTGAAGAGCGCCCACGGTGGGCCTCTGGTTTCCACACACAGGGTGTGTGTAAGAGAAAATCACTTAGGAAAAGTGATGTATCATCTTCTAATCATGACAGAGTCTACTTGAAATTGATTTTTTAAAAGGGGTTTGGGAGTGTGGAGAACAGAATGGTTAAGAGCACTAGTTGCTCTTCCAGAGGACCTGGATTTAATTCCCATCCCCCGAGTGGTAGCTCACAGCCTTTTATGACTGCAGTTCTGGGAGATCTGGCATCTTCTTCTGACCTCCAGGCACCAGGCATGCACATGGTGCAGAGATCCACTACCTGCCGGCAAAACACCCATCACATTTTTTAAATGGGGTTTTATTTATCAAAAATATATGTTTTCTTTTTTATTTCTAAAATTAATAGAATTCTAAAAGGTAGAGCTATCAGGAAACATGTTAAATGATAAATATTTATATAAGAATAGGCAGGTTTATTTTCTGTCACTTAGTATGAAATCCATGTTTTCTGATTTTAGGAAGCGGTGTCACTCATTTGGTAAGTGTGCCACAACTTCCTTGTGTCCAGTCTTAAAACTATTTGCTTTTCTGTCCTTTGGGTTTTTTCCCCACTCTTTTTCTTCCTTTGCTCCTGTTTCTTAGCTGAAGCAGGCCTTAGATGTATTGAGGTGGAGTAGAAATTGGCGAGTCAAGCAGACCTAGGGGTTTTCAACCCAAAAGCTTATTTTATAGTTTTTAATGCATGGCAGATGCAGACATCGTGCTGTGTAGAATGTGGGCTTCGGCACAGAGACAGCATGGTATGTTTGTCTTGGAGGGAGAATGGAGCCCAGATCTGGGAACTTTTACAAGAGGTGCTGCCCAAAGTGGTGTAAAGGATGTAGGCGTTCCCGGGTGCTAGGAAAGAAAGTCATTCTAGCAGGAGAAAGGCATGCAGTAGCTCAGAAGCCTGGTCTAGTAATAGATCGTGTTCCAGGAAATGGGGCATTATTGCTGGTACATGAAATATTCAAGGGATAAGAAAAGAGGAACTTTTTGAGAAAGGCTGGAAAACCAGGTTTGGATTTAAGGGATTTCTGTGTCCTGCCAGAGGGTTTGCATCTTAATTACATAGGTGATGGGGGAGCTAACTGATGGACATTGAACCAGGGGAAGAGTGTGATGGAGTTACTCTTGTTAAGAAGTAACCAGTATAGGGGATCCGGGTGTAGAGGTGACAGAACTGAGTCAAGGGACTTCAGACTGACTTACTGACCATGGATGTGTAAGAGAAGTTTAGCTTCAAACATGTTCCTTGGGTAGTAACTGGAGCTGCAAGAGGAAGAGGATCCTTCCTTCTCTCAGAGAGAAGGCCAGCCTGGGCTAAGAGCTTTTGTCCTACAATGCCCTTGCTGCCACCCTGAGGGTTTCCTTCGTAGTCTCATGTGCTGAGCAACAGTGGTGACTCCAGGATGGATTTCCTTCATAGTCTCATGTGCTGAGGAACAGTGGTGACTCCAGGATGGATTTCCTTCGTAGTCTCATGTGCTGAGGAACAGTGGTGACTCCAGGATGGATTTCCTTCGTAGTCTCATGTGCTGAGCACTTGGGCCCAAGCACTAATTAGGGAAGACGTGGAAACTTGAGGACCTGGTGTCTGGCTGGAGGTTCCTGGAGACAGGTCCTTTGAAGGCTATGCCTTGTCTCTAGTCCTTTCCTCACTCTCTGATTCTTGTCTCCTCCTCTGCACACCTGGGACTGTGATGTTTTCCTTTGTGTCAGGTCCAGAAGCAAGAAGCCAAGTGACCGCAAACTGCATACTTAAGTCGCTGTGTCAGATTTGTCGGTGTTGAGAAAAGTGTAATGTCCTGAATTTCTCTGTATCTTTACTTCCTTTTTTGAAATTAATCTCCCTTAGATTACTCTGTATAGAAGATGGTATCTCGGCTGGGCGGTGATGGCACATGCCTTTAACTTGGGAGGCAGAGGCAGACGGATCTCTGAGTTTGAGGGCCAGCCTGGTCTACAAGAGCTAGTTCCAGGACAGGCTCCATAGTTACAGAGAAACCCTGCCTTGAAAAAAACAAAAAAAAAAAAAAATTAAGGAGATGGTATCTCTTTGATTTGGAAATGTAGCTGGTACATGACCCAGGATCTAAGTTAGTGATGTTTTTATTATTACATTATTTTGCTTTTCATCTCAAGCTTAACTCAGTTATAGCAGTAGGTTCTTTTCTACTCTCCTTAATTTTGTCCTGTTATTCAGTGCTTTTTCCTGAGATAATGTAACTCTTAAACAAGTACCTTGAGGTTTTGCTTCATTGTAATGGTGGTGTTTTTTAAATGTGTCATGCCCAGCCTGGAAGTGTGACGTGTGATGAAAGGACTGAATCGTCACGTGTTTTCACTGTAGCTTTAAAGTCATAGAGAAATTCCATGTCACCGTTATACATTTAAAATTAAATGTGAGGCTGAAGATGACTCAGCGGCAGTTAAGAGTACTCCCTGCTATTCTGGATGATTGGGTTCAGTCCCTAGGATCCACATAGGCAGCGAACAGCCATCTGTAATTCCAGTTCTGGGGATCCAGGCCCACATCGGGACATGAGTGCACAGCCTTACACACACACCTACACACAAACAAAAAGAAGTAAATCCCTTACAAAGTTTTAAAAATACAGATTCATTGGGTTCTAGGACATGCACAGTCCTGTATAGTCACCACCTCCATGTAGATCAGCACATCTTCATCCTCTGTGTAAAGCCCTGTACAAGATTTCTAGCTTGTCCTTAGCCTCGCAGACCCTAGGAACAGCCAGCATGCCTCTGTCAGTGTGGGTTACCGCTCTGTTCTGACTTTTTCATATAAATAGAATCATATAGTAGGTAACCCTTTGGGTCTGCTCATTCATGTAGCATAATTTTCTGAGGTTTAGTACTCCACTGACTTTTTAAAGATCAAATATTTTTGTATAAATATGAGTATGACACAATTTATTGATCTGTTTTTTATGGACTGGCATTAGACCGTTCATGCCTTTAGGCAGCTGTGACTGCACTGCTATAATGTGCCCACACACACAGTTATTTCAGATGTTTCATTCTGTTGCCATATGCAGGGAAGTAGAATTGTGAGTTATGTTATAATTCAGTCTAAAGTTTGTCAATTTTGTTGATCTTTTTCTTTTTCTTTCTTTCTTTCTTTTTCTTTCTTTCTTTCTTTTTTTTTTTTTTTTTTTTTTTTTTTTTTTTTTTTTTTTTTTTTTTTTTTTTTTTTTTNTTTTTTGAGACAGGGTTTTTCTGTGTAGCCCTGGCTGTCCTGGAAATCACTCTGTAGACCAGGCTGTCCTCAAACTCAGAGCTCTGCCTGTCAGTGCCTCCAGAGTGCAGGGATTAAAGGCGTGTGGCACCACTGCCCAGCCACAATTTTTTTAAGTGTGGTATTATTATTATAATTTCCCTATAAATTTTGGCATGGTGTTTCTATTTTCTAGTTTCTTCATTATACACTTTTGGGTCCATTATTTGTTTTTAAGCCTCACATACTTGTGAGCTTTCCTTTTTCTCTAGCTTCATCCACTGTGATTGGGAAAAATGTCTGTGTGAGGTCAGTCTTGTTTCGTGACGTCACATGTGCTGTTTCTTAGGGAGTGTTCCATATGAAGTGAGAAGTATACTTTCTACCAGTCTCGCTTCCCAGACTTTATTGGTAATGGTCTGTTCTGCCTTCTCAAACCAGAAGCTGCAACCACACACTGGTTTCTAAACCACAAAGCCAGGGAAGATAAGAGGCAATGGCAAACAATGCGCATAGCTCCTCTAACATTTAAAAGTGCCCTTTAAACATGGTTCATTTCCAGAATTCTGAGACTTTCTTCTTGGTGATTCTTCAGGGTTACTTTGGAAGGATGGGTGTTTGGAGCCACTTCCACCATTCTTCTGAGATGCTAGCCTCACTTTAAATGGTTTTATTTTATTTTGGTAAGGCTACTTGGCATGCGGTCACTTGTTTGATGGTGGTTTAGGAACAACTGAAGCAATGCTATAGGTCTGGTTCTGTGTCAGATCTATTGAACTCACTTGTTTTGCTTAACTAAAACTTTATGCCTATTTG
Organism: Alexandromys fortis; assembly: GCF_014885135.2. NCBI lineage: Eukaryota > Metazoa > Chordata > Mammalia > Rodentia > Cricetidae > Alexandromys > Alexandromys fortis. Next base: position 4,820,264 of record NW_026067963.1, read on the forward strand.
TTAGCTACTCTCAATCTTTCTTTTTTTATTATTCCCTTAAAAGTTTAAAACCTTTATCTGTTATGACCATACGTATGTGTGCACAGGTATATGTGCATCACACACATGCCACAACAACACCCTATGGAGGTTGGAAGATCATGAGTGGGAGTCAGCTCTCTCCTCCCACTGTGGTCCAGAAACTGATGTTGGGTCCTTAGGCTTGGTGGCAAATGCCTTTCCTCTGAGTTATCTCTCTGGTCCCTCATAACTCTTTGTAATTGGAAGTATTTTCCTTTACTCCTTTCATTTACTCCTGGATTCTTATCAAACAAGAATATGAAATGTTTTGTAGTGCTAACCTAATAATCTAATCTTTCCCTATACCTTGTCAATGCCTTGTATCTGTTTGTCAATTAAATGCTAGTAAGTCACCAAGAGCCAGAAAGTAGCAATGAGATGAACTGAGAGTTTTCTGGATCTGTTCTCTCTAGTCCACAGAGTTTACAGGGGTTGTGATCATAGCAAAACGTGAATGTTTTGGGGGATTCCTTGCCATCTAAAATGACTGCCCCGAACAAAGAATGAGATGAGAGCACACCGGGGAAAGTGACGTCATTACACATCTCCCAGCCTTTTACAGGCAACATTGCCAAGTGTAGGCCTGAACTTTCTCTACCTAGAATATTAAAACATGCATTTATTTAAAAGTTTATTTTCTTTCTTAGGAAATCACGCTTCTGTTATCTTTATACATATACATAAATTTCCCTATTCTTGCTACAAGAATCAAAAATATCCTATCAGCTGTCTGAAAGTATTGTTCTTTTATTGGAAAATACAGTGGTGATAGAGAGATGGGGCTTAGTCATATTCATCTATAAATATTTTCTATTACAGTATATCGTTGCTCCTGTAATTTAAGTTTCCTTACATTGCAAATTAAAAATATGAACTACTATACAGAAAAAATATATCCCTACATTCCTGTTAAGCCCTACTTAGTGTGCCATTACTATGTCTATCCTAGGCAGTGTTGAAACATATAATTGTTGCTACATTCTAATCATCAACACTTCACTGTCCTGATTGTTTCAAACATTACTATTTTTAGAAATATGAAATTGTTCCACAGACATACATTGTCAACTCTCTTCTTACATGACCATCCCAAACCAGTTTTAATGTATTAGATTTCAGAGATTAGGATTTTTAAAATCATGCTCATTATACACATTTGTTTATTGTTGCCTGCATACATTCATTCAAGAAGAATCATGGATGTGTCCATGGCATGGCACACCTGTTCAGGTCACCTTTCGCCTTGTTGAGACAGAGTCCCTCTTGTTCTTCCTGATGCTGTGCTACTTAAGTGTACATCTGGGTGGTTCTTCCGTCTCCACCTTCATTTACTATCAGTGCTGGGATCACAGATATGGAAAGGATATCATTATATAGCCTTGGGTAACGTAGAATTTGGTGTGTAGACCAAGCTGCCTGCCTCTGCCTGCTGAGTGATGGGATCAGAAGCATGCATCGTGATACCAGGCCCTGCAACTAACATTTTATGTGGGTTCTGGGACTCTGACATCATCAGGCTTGTACAGCTAGTGCCTGTACACTCTGAGCCATCTTCCAGGCCAAAACCCATGTTCTTATTTCATGTATTAGATTATATTTAACATTTTTACATCTGTTTAGTGTATGCACATGCATGTGCCATACACATAGTATGTGTGAGTGTATGTGCTTACACATGTGCACTGTGTGTCCATGATGCACTCACTGTATGTGTGGTGAGAGGACAACTTTTGGGAGTTGGTCCTTTCTCTGTACCACTTGGATTCCAGTGCTTTTAGTCAGGTCATCAGGCTTAGTGCCAGGCATCTTTCCTCACTGAGCCATCTTCCTGACCACATTTGTTATATTCTTTTCTTTAATGGCCCAAGTATAGTTGTAGAAATAATAATATGCATAGTGGTCTATTATAATGTTTTCAGTAGATTTGCATTTTCAGGTTTAAACTGGTGATTGTCCTGTGATTCTGTCGTTCAGTCCCTAAACTGAAATACATGTAGAAAAAGAATGCAATAGACAGCAGTATGCTGTGTCAGTGAACAAGAATCGTTGACTAGGACATGTTAAACTGTTCTAAGTTACTAAAGGGGACAGGTATAGTATCTTATTTAGCTAGATCTAAGATGCTTGGTTAAATCAGTGAATATGTGTTGAATTAAGAAGCGGCGGGGCTGCGTCCCCAACACCCCGGCCGCTTGGCTAGCTCATGCCCGAAATAACAACACACAAACTGTATTCATTTAAGAACTGCTTGGCCCATGAACTCTAGCCCTTACAGGCTAATTCTCGCACCTGGACTAGCCCATTTCTAATAATGTGTGTAAGCACCCCAAGGTGTGCTTACCGGGAAGATTCTAGCCTACGTCCAGTCCATCCTGGTCGGAGGAGCTTCATTGCGTGCATCTGCCCGGGAGAGCTGAGCATGGCGTCTCTGCTCCAGCAGAGCTGTCGGGTCTCTCTGGAAGCAGAGCAGAGTCTGACCTCACTTCCTCTTTCACCCAGAATTCTATTCTGTTTTCTCCTCCCATCTATGTTCTAAGCTATGAGGCCAAGCAGTTAGTTTATTGCTCAACCAATGAAATCAACAGATTGATATGACACTCCCACATCAAATATGTATATCGTTTTATAGTTTGCATGATACATTGGTTTGTACCAATAAAATTCTATGAGTCTAAAAAATCCTGGTAAACAAGCACTTAAATTTCCATTTCTACTCATGGTTTTTTATGTGAAATTATCTCTGGTTTTCTGACTAGTTCTGAAAATGACTTTATATCATTTCATAGAAAAAATGAATAATGATGCCTCCAAGGAGTTTTCTTGTAAACATAACTTCTAAAGAGATTTAAACCTCTGTTCACTCTGAAGAAATAAATGCACAGAAAATTCTTTCTGTAAATATGATTGTAGCAATTTCCCAAGGCCAATAAAATAAGTAAATGGTCAGCTAATGAAATATTCAGTCAGTGCAATTAGCTGATGTGGAGACGTGGGTCAGCTTCAGAGCTGCTGAGAAGGCCTCAGGCTCGTGCAGGCCCGAGTGCTCTCACTAAAGCCTCGGTGCTTTAGTTTCTTGAACAAGGTCAGCCTTAGGAGTGTTTCCCAGCCCGCGGCTCCTTACGCTGTTTAGAATGGTTTTCTTGAGAATGCAGGACTCCCCTGACTTCTCGGGTTTTGAAGACACAATGCCATGTTTCCCAGACTGGCCTGTGACTCTCTGTGTAATCCAGGCTATTTTAAACCTCTGATCCTCCTGACTCAGCCTCGCAAGAGCTGGGATTGTAGGCATGAGCCACTGTACCTGATGTGGTTCATCTATCCAGTCTATGATGTATGCTAAGAAATTTTACAATGGTAGAGGAACAGAGGATCGGTTATGGAGAGTATGGACTTGACATAAAAATCTCTTTTTAAAATTTATTATTTTTATTGAGCTCTGCATTTTCTCCTCTCCCTTCCCTTTCTCCTGTGACCCCCACACTCCCAATTTACTCAGGAGAGCTTGCCTTTTCCTCTTTTCTATGTAGATCCATGTAATGTGTATTTTGCTTATTTTATTTGGAATAAATTTAAGTATAAAATAGATTCCTTGTGGGAAACAGTACGGTGTGTGTCCATAGGTCATTGGGAAAGGGTCCATTCTAAAATTTCTGTATAAGCAACCATCTTTCTTTTTCTTTATGAGTCAAGATCAAATGTGCCACTGTTAACTCATTTTGTCTGTTTTTAGAGACAATATGCCCGGCACTGAATGTAAACAGTTGTCCTCACTTGTCTTCCATGGCCCTTGTTGTTTAACTAGGGATATTGCAGCATCCAGTTAGTCCCCATCTCTGCTCTGGTAGAGCCTTCCCTCTACAACATTCAGGCTTCCATTTGGAAACAGCATGCTGACTTCACCAACCTGAGGTCTTTCTCTGTTGCCTTTGCTCCTTTATTCATTGTCAGACTATTAAAAGAAGGCCTATGTTTTTCATCTCCACTTCTTTATTTCTGTTTCATCCAGCAGTGTAATTTTTGTTGCTTAGAATATGTTTTTGTTAACTGACTTTCTTTTTGTTTTTCCTTGTTATTTACTTTTTTTTATTTTTGAGACAGTTTCTCTGTAACTTTGAAACCTGTCCCAGAACTAGCTCTTGTAGACCAGGCTGGCCTTGAACTCACAGAGATTAACCTGCCTCTGCCTCCCAAGTGCTGGGATTAAAGGTGTGCATCACCACTGCCCAAGGCTTTTCCCTCCCTCCCTCCCTCCCTCCCTCCCTCCCTCCCTCCCTCCCTCCCTCCCTCCCTTCCTTCCTTATTATTAACTAGCTCTTACAACTTAAATTAACCCAATTCTATTATTCTATATTTTACCACAAAGTTTGAGTTTGTTACCTCACATTTTGCTTCCCCGTGGTTGCTGGCATCTCACTGACTCTGCCTTCTTTCTCTTCTCCCTTTCTCTTTGTTTGGATTTCCTGCCTAGCTGTATTCTGCCCTGCCAAAGCAGCTTCTTAATTAACTAATGGTAATAAACCATCTTCACAGTATACAGAATGGCGCCCCACATCATGTTCACATCACAGGAAGTTTTTCTTTCTCCTTTAAACATGGAATATAGTATTTCTAGGTACAACGATCTGTGCTGGCTTTCATGGCCTTTTAGGACTTGAATACTTTCCTTGAGGCTCTTTTGGCTCTCAAAGTTTCCACTGATAAATCAGCTGTTATTATGATAGATTTCCCCTTATATGTGACTTGTGGTTTTTCTCTTGCAGCGTTCAAAATTCTTCTTTGTTCTATTTATTAGTGTTTTAACTATGATAATGCTGTATAGGGTTTCTTTTCTGGTTTGGTCTATTTGGTGGTCTCTGTGTGTTTTGTATCTGTGTATTTCTTTCTTTCCTTAGTGTGGGGGATGTTTTTCTTCTCTCTCCTTTATGTCATTTCCCTCATCTTTGCCTATAGATGTCCCACATTTACTATATGTTCCCTTCAAGTGTTTTAAAACTTCTTTGCATGTTCTTTGCTTGTTTTGTTAGATCATTTGCTTTATCTTTTAGTCCTAGTATTCTTCTGCTTGATCCATTCAAAGGATATGCAGGATCTGGCTGAGCAGGGAGGTTGGAGGCACCAGTAGGTTTGGGCAGGCAGGGACGATCCTGGTAGAAGTCTAGAGTTTGGAGGTGATGCAGGCAGAGGTGGCTAGATAGGGCACTGGTTTGGGACCTGGGCTAGATCTGGGGGGATTGTGAAGAGTACACAGAAGGGAGGCTAAGGCAGACTCACCCAGCTAAAACATGGTAAAAGAGTGCAGAGAATCGAGTCAGGCAGATGGGTCCAGCAGCATGTCATTCTAAAGTAGGTTTCAAGGAAATAGTTTTTATTTCTTTTAACCTTTTAGAGTAATAAAATAAGAATCTACCATCTAAACTACAAGACATCCATAATGTATTGAAGCACATCCTGTAAAATCAAAACTTTACAATTCATGGTTTGGATGGTGTCCTAGTTTGCTTTCTGTTGCTGTGATAATGGAAAGGAAAGGTTTATTTCATCTTCCAGATCACAGCCCATCATGAAGGGAAATAAAGCAGAGGCTGGGGACAGGGTTTGAAACAGATTCCATGGAGAAGGGAAGCTGCTTACTAGCTTGTTCACTATGGCTCACACAGCTTGCTTTTTTATAGAACCCAGGACCACCTACCTGCCTGGGAATGGCACCACCCACAGTGGACTGGGCCCTCCCACATCAAGAAAATGCCTCCACAAACTTGCCTACAGTTTTATCTGATGGAGACATTTTTCTTGGTTGAAGTTCCTCTTCCTGATGACTCTTGCCTGTGTCAAGTTGACAAAAAGAATTACCCAGCACAGATGGGAAAGTCATATGGAACTTACTAGAGTATGCTGTACAAATGATATTATAGTAACATGTGCATGATATCAAGGCATTGCCATAAAAAATATAATCTAGAAACAAAATAGAATATAACAAAAAATGGTATAATTTTTAAAATAAGGGGAAAATATTTTCTTTCCACGTGAAAATTTTGTTTCAAATGCTATTTAGCCAATTAAGTGACAGGCCTGTTTATACACCCTGCTCCGGCAAAGCTCTGCTTGGCCGCTGCCTGCATGAGCACATCATGTCTGATAAGAGGCAGAGACCTCTTTTCCCCGAGTGATGCCGTGGTTTTCTGTGGGCGTAAGTATTAAAGCCGCATCTCCATCGCACTGCAGTATTTATACTTGTTATGCTGTAAGCCGGTACTCTTGTGGCTTTTTCAGATTTTTCTAGTATCATCGCTGATTTGGAAGGTTAGCTGGTTTAGGAACTTGCTTTTACTTGCAAGTTAGAATTGTTAAGAGTAAGCATCGGTTTTTTTCTTTGCTAGACATTGCCTTTCCATATTTCCCTTTGACTTATCTAAGTTGTTGATATCACAAGATTCCAGAGTATGAAGCAGAGCTAGGAGAGGGTGAATGACAAACTAATCTCTCTCTGGCTGTGTCTAGCCCTGCCTGGCTTTCTCGAATGTCTTTGCATTCATAGTTGTATCGCATCGTGCTGTGCATTTTTAGCTTAAAATTTTTAATGCAGTTAGTTTAACTTGCATGACAGAATAAATTAAAATCTAAAGGGTTTTTGAAATATACATATTTAAGAAAATATACTTACATATTGAAGGGAAATAATTTTACACTGTGTTTTACCCCATTTCATGTCTTTATCAGGGGCGTCCCTGATTGTCAGAAACCCTCCTGTCTTCAGTGTTGACAGGCAGCCTGCCCTCCGTCTAGTCCACTTCTGCCTTCTTCCCTGGCTTCACAGTTTTTGGTGATCATTGCTTTCTTGCCCTCTTGTTTTAATCTGTCAACTGTTAATCATGGCCGTAATTTATGCTTGCATCTTTGCTAACCAAAGCCCTGATGTGTTTTCAATTCCAACTAAAAAAGGATGATCCTTTAAAGTATTTTTATTAATTCTTTGTGAACTTTGTAGATGCCTACAATGTATTTTGCTCATATTTATCTCTACTTCTCCTCCTAACTCCTTTCATACCCAGTCTCCTAGTTCACACCCCTCCATCCAGCATCAATGAATGCTATCCTAAAAGTCTCTAAAGCTAATAGCACTCCTCCTCTTGAAGCCGAGCCTTAGAATTCCATTTCTCTTGCTGTTTTTGTTATCTGTTCCTCCTGTTGGATGAATGTCCTTGCTAAAGTAGCTTTTTAATGTTGCTTTTTTATCTTTATGTTCTGTTTTCTCTGTCTAACTTGTCATTTGAGTTTCTCTGTATTTCTTTTGTAACTCTGTTCTGTCTGCCTGGTTTTTCTAATACACACGCCCCTACCCTGGAACATGCCAACCCCAGTAGATGTTGCCCCAACTGTGGATCCCCGATACCAAGTCACATCCTAGGCCATGGGATGAAATCCTTACACTTCTAAGAGCTCTTAGTCCTGACATCTGGAACACAAAACTGTATGGGGCAGGTCTGTTTACTTCACAATGGTATTGAACACAAAATTTAAATGGGTTCCCTGCAGCTTGGCACAGTGAGCCTGTAGACAGGAAGGTCACTTGAGCTCAGTCATTTGGGGCCAGCCCTAGGAATGTAGGAAGTTGTGTCTCAAAACGCAAAGCTGAAGAATATTCACCCTGTTTTTGAAAAGCAGGTTCCATTCTCTAGGCTTCACACCTGTCTTACCTTGAACCAGTGCCCAGTGTAATTCTTCATGGGGCTGGTAATTCAGAAGAGAAGCAGCCAGTGTGAGCTCATTTCTGTTTCCACTCTAAAACTGATAGATTATTTGGAGCTGGCATGTCCTAGGGGTTGTCATGAAGAGGCTCTGACTGGTGCTTGTGTTGGTGTTGATTCCCTCCATGCGCTGTCCCTTCCTGAGAGTGTGGTTTGAGCATCACCGAGGAGTTGAGTACAGGCTGTCTACCCGGTGGTCAGTGCAGTGCTTATAAGGGAAAGGAAATAGCAAGAGCAGCCCAGAGCCTGAGGAATAAAGCCTTTCTGAAGTAAAGTGTAAGTTATCCCACCTACTGGGGAGCGAACCTGCTAAAAATGAGAAGAATGATGATGCTAATCGAAGTCTAATGTCCAAGCCTCTTCTTCTCTAAGGTCCACTCTTCCTTCTTCCTCCATCTTCAGAGTCCGCTACTGACTTTGACGCATAGTGCAAAGGAAGGCAACTTTAGGCAGAACATAAATTAAAGTTCAAAGTATCCTGTGTATAAGAATTACTTCATACACATTTTTGAAAGCACACTGTTAGGTTTTATTAAGAAAATAGTGATTTTTTTTTTTAAAAAAAAATCTGAATTTGGTCTGTTTTCAGTAAAACTAATGGTATACTACCAAAATAAGCAATCCCACACTGGTTTCTACTTAGAAGATTTATACATCATGAAAAACAGAACTACTATCTTGGTGTTGGCTAAATAGAGCTGTTGTGTCCAGGCCCCAAAGCTTGACTTCTGGAAATGAATTTGCCTAAGATACTATTCTCGTTTTGTTACATAAATTATACATAAAATGATGCTGACCTCTGCTGTAGCCCCCAAGTAATGTCTTTTTAATGATTACAGATGATAAATATAGGTGTGGAGAACGGTAGAAAAGTAGGCAAACCCTAAATTCTTCATCTCTAGTTTCATTGTGGCAGATCTTTAAAATACTCTGGCATACCACAATAATTAAAGGGTTTAGTTTAAACAGTGAATTTAAACACCTCGGAACAAAACCCTACAACTGAGTAGTAAGAACAAACTGTATTTTTAAATGGAATCATACAGGTTGCCTTGGTTCAAATATTTTTGAACCACTTAACAGTAAAAATTTTTGTATAGCCCTCGAGATCAAAAAGAGTAATATAAATAGGGAGGACTCTTACAGACCTTAGTCCCAGACATGTTTAAGTGATTGGAGAAGGGAAATGTATTTTCTTCAGTGCTGTGCAGAGAAATTTTAATTGACTTATCTTGGCAGTGAGAATCATATAACTCACCATTAATAACTCAAATTTAACAATATTTGCTCATTGCTTTGGATTATGACTGTATTCAAGAAGTACCATTTTCAAACACTAATTAATCATTTTAGATAAACTTTTAAAAAATGCATTTATGGCCTCAATGAGTATGACTGTTTATTACATTTTCCTTATAAAAGCTGAACTGTTTTATATACTCTTTATGGAAACAGTGCGCAGTCGTAAATTAGAAGATGCAACTGTTTTAGGTATTTTCCTGGACCTGCGTCTGCCTGCCAGCAGTGCAGCTGCTTCAGGTCTCTCGGCATAACATATAAAAAGCTGAATGCACACTGCAGGTTTATACTGGACTTGCCAAGCCAGGAACGGTGTGACTCAACTTTCCCAGAAGCCAGCCAGGCCAAGTGCAATGAATCAAGTTAGCTGCACATTGCTTTGTATTACAACTGTGAAAACCAATTCCACTCATGATAGTTGTTCTCTGACTGTCGGCAAATACCGTGGAACTTGTGCTGTGCTGGGTGTGAGCTAAATCCTTTTCTTTTTTCTTTTTTCTTTTTCTTTTTTTTTTTTTTTTTTTTTTTGGTTTTTCGAGACAGGGTTTCTCTGTGGCTTTGGAACCTGTCCTGGAACTAGCTCTGTAGGCCAGGCTGGTCTCGAACTCACAGAGATCCCCCTGCCTCTGCCTCCCGAGTGCTGGGATTAAAGGCGTGCGCCACCTTCGCCTGGCTAAATCCTTTTCTTTGAGGATCTGAGGAGAGTAAGGTGCCATCACACGGTCAGAATAGGGTATTTAGATTTAATTTTAACTATAAAACTATTACTTATTTGTGTGCCTATCGTCGAGTTTCCAGTTACTTTCTGAGGTAACTCACCACTTACTTTGTTTCTTTATTGATAGGAATCCCTTTTTGGTTTCTTCTTTGTTAATTTTGGGCTTTTGTGGCAGGGTCTCACTTTGCACCCCTGACTGGCCTTGAACTCAGAGATCCACCTGCCTCTGCCTCCTGGGTGCTGGGATTAACCTAGCCTTATTCATCAGAATCTTAACAGCTAGCATTTTATTGTGCTTTGGGAGGGCACTAATAAAATAACTTTGTAGTCATGTGATAGATTTAATGAATTCCTGTTTAATTCCTGTGAGACCTTGGCCTCTACCTGGGATTCATCAGTGATACTTAATGATGTTAGTTCCTGAAGAAGGACGCATCCTTGGAGGTGTATGTGATGACATAATATTTTATTTTATCCTTTACATTTTTCACTTATATACATTTCATAAGATACTATAGTTGTATATGATATTTATATTATATAGAATATCCATTATTAGTGTTCTATATAACATAAATAAGCTTGGGATAGATTTACAGATAGCTTGGTATGCCATAAATATACTACCCAAATAGTTTTAGATTGTTGCTCAATAAACATTTATTTATTTCTCCTTTGACTTTCACCCTTGGCAGAAAAGCAAAGATTTGAGTTAAGACCATGATTTGTGCGATGTGAATAAGTTATAACCAGTTCCAAGAGTTTGGCCTGTTTCATTTGACAGTTTCTTCTATTTGGTCCCTTAAGTTGCCATATATATTTCAATCATACAAGCTTATTAAACATAGACACAAACAAAAAAAAAAAAACCTGACTTGTTTTTATGTTAGAAATAAGAAGTTGCTCATGCATTGAGATTTTGACACACAGGAAGTTTGAATAAATGAGTAGAAAGGGTTCCAGGCCATTAAAACGTCCTGCTTCCTGATTTATTCGTTTGTCATACCTGTACTTCTGAGAGTGGCTGAAGCAGCTTGTTTCCAGGCGATGTGGCTTCCTACAGAGACGTTAAAGCCAGGCTGGAAATGCCGTTTCCCTCAGCGCGATGGCCATGCTGACACGTCACTCGTCTGGTTGGTTGTCTAACTTTTTAGGCCTCTCTTGTCTATTTGTATGAAGGCAGAAATTCTCCATTGGTAAAAGACTGTGAGACTGAAGAAACACTATTCTTCTGTCTTTTGAAATCTGCTCAGTTCTTCTATACCTACCTGCAGATTTCTTGCACATGTAATTTCTAAGGTTTCTTTTCCTACAAGGAAGGAGACAATACACTTTTTACTGAGGAGATTCTGAACTATTGTGAGCTCTCTTCCCTGCCCCATTTGTTTTCGGTATTAAAGGGTTTGCTTTAAATCGCTTTTGTGAAGATGTTAGTAACATAATAGTGCCATCATGTGTGTTTATTAAGAGCATGCCGAGGCTCCTACCTCGAGCTGTTCAGCGAGCGGTAGCATCGGAGCCGAGTGGAGCTGGTCAGGATGATCACGGACGTGCAGCTCGCCATCTTCGCCAACATGCTGGGCGTGTCGCTTTTCTTGCTTGTGGTTCTCTATCACTACGTGGCAGTCAACAATCCCAAGAAGCAGGAATGAAAGTAGCGCTTTCTCCGCCCCAGGGTTCCAGGACATAGTCTGAGGCAAGATGGAGGGTGTGCGGGGCCTTCACACTTCACTGCATCCCTCCTACCCATCACAGCATACAAAGCAACTACACCTGGATTTTTCCAAACAACTTTTATTTCCTCAAAGTCTTCCTTAACTCTATGGAACAAGAAGCTGCCACTGAATAGGGCCCAGTATAGGGGCTGCTTTCTTTTCTATTCCCTCCCCCCAATACAAAAATATAGATATATAAAAAAAAAAAAAAAAAAAAAAAAAAGAGCATGCCGAGGAGGACAGCATTCATTGGACCTAAACAGCAGCCAACAAAACAAATCAGCAGTGGAAATTGTGAAACAGTGAACATTTTAATATTTCATCAGAATTTATGAGTTATAAGCCTTCAGAACTATTCTTCAACTTCACTGTCCTTTGTAGCTGAGTCTCGTTAGATGATCTGCATATACAGTTAGCATGTCTCCTTTTAAAAGGTTCATTTATAAAAGCTTGAACATTTCGATTTCAGAATTGCTTTTAAAATTAGGCTCAGTTTGGCACTTGCTTTGTACAGTGACAGCGAGTTATGTTTTCACGTCAGTACCACACTTGTGCTTTCTTTTAGGTATTTAAACCACGTCCGAGCTGCCTCTCCACAGGACCTTGCGGGGGGCTACACGTCTTCTCTTGCCTGTCACAGAGCACTCCAGGATGCATTCAGTGGGCTTTTCTGGCAGCCCAGATAAACCTGTGTCTTCTCCTTCATGGGAGCTGGATCTTGGAGCCAAACCAACAGGGTTGGAGGTAAAGAAATTTGTGAAACGGCAGCGCACACAGCTGCACAGGCTGCACCACCTCTCGCTGCCGTGCTCAGGTGCTTACTACAGTCTGAACCAAGCTGAGAATGTGTTGCATATAGATGCCTGGAAGAGCTTTATTTTTTACTTCTGTTCTTCAGAGACGGATTGAAGCATTGACTCTCATCAGACAGGAATGGAATAAATGATTTCCCTATGTATGGAGTTTGACAGACTTATAAAAAATTTTTTTAAATAAAACTTGACTTTATGGTACATTTTGTGGTTTTTCTCTTCTTACAGTGTTTTTCTGGAACATGTTTCCAAATGCCTTTTTTATTATAACATTCAGTGTTAATATCCAAGTATATTTTCCCTATAAAACTGCTCCCTTTTTTTTCTAATGTCTTCTTACTCGTGGTCTAGACAAATGGACATATTCCCTCCCAGCAGGCTGTGCGGAGTGAAGCCCGGCCTGGGATGATGACGCTCCCTCGGCAGTGAGAGACTCCGCGCCTGCTCTGTGCAGTGCAAAGTGAGGCAAGCCTAGTTCAGTCCTCATGATAAACCAGAGCCCAGCATTCCTCCGCTTTCATGGCAAATTCAAAGAAGTAAGCTAATAAAATTTAACACATCAATGGCACCTTTCACTACCAACATGAGCTCATTTTATGTTGAGACGCAGAGACTGGAAAGGCAGCACTGAAGTGAAATTTCTCTGTATAATTTGTAGGCTGATGTAGTTTTCCAGCGAAACCTCAAGGGCTTTCATTGTACCGTGGTTTTGCCTCGAGTTGGGATGTGGATAGGATAGTCATGGAGTATCCCAAGCTTGTGTGAGTCTGGGGCATAGACCCCTGGGTAAGGAACATAGCTTTTCAAGGTCACAGGTTAGTTCTTAATCCAGATCTAGTTCTGACACTCTTCAGTGTGCCTATCATTCCTTATATTACGTTTTTGGGTTTTTTGGTTTTTTTGTTGTTGGTGGTGTTTTTTTTTTTTTTTTTTTTTTTTTTTTTTTTTTTTTTTTTTTTTTTTTTTTTTTTTTTTTTTTTTTTTTTTTTTTTTTTTTGGTTTTTCGAGACAGGGTTTCTCTGTGGCTTTGGAGCCTGTCCTGGAACTAGCTCTGTAGACCAGGCTGGCCTCAACTCACAGAGATTCGCCTGCCTCTGCCTCCCGAGTAGAGTACTGGGATTAAAGGCCTGCGCCACCATCGCCCGGCTATATTACGCTTTTTGATACTTGAGAATTCGTGGTTTTAAATCCAATCTGTAAATCTGATGAAAGAAATGAAACAACGAACCTATGGTTAGGACTTCACTGCACTTGGATGCAGAAATTAATGTATCTAAAAGTAATGAGCTAATTGATAAATGTTTCAAAGGCTTTCAGGCTTTGTTTTGCATCTGCCTTAGAAGTCCTTACTTGAATATATATATCTAAAGAATGCTCAAACATACCACAAAGATACTTGCTCAACTATCTATATTCATAGCAATATAATTTGTAATACCCAGAACATGGAAACAACCTAGATGCCCCTCAATCAAAGAATGGATAAAGAAAATGTGATACTTTTACACAATGAACTATTACTCAGCTGGGAAAAAAAAAAAACAATGACATCAAGAAATTTGCAGGCAAGAGGATGGAACTAGAAAAAAAAAATCCTCCTTAGTGAGGAAACCCAGACCCAGAAAGACGAACACAGTATGTACTCTCTCATACGTGGATATTAGATAAAAAGCAAAGGATAACAATCCACAACCTCAGAGAAGCTAGGTAACAAGGAGGGCTCTAAGAGGGATGCATGAATCGCCCTAGGAAGGGGAAACAGATGAGATCTCCTGGATAAACTGGGGGGAAGGAGGTAGAGGGGAGGGAATGGGGATGAAAACAGGAGGTTGAGTTGTGGGAGGGACAATAAAAGATCTTTTGTTTGTTTGTTTTGTTTTTTGAGACAGAGTTTTCTAGCTGTTTTGGAATACGCTCTGTAGACTAGGCTGGCCTTGAGCTCACAGATCTCCACCTGCCTCTGCCTTCTAAGTGCTGGGATTAAAGAAGAGTGCCACCATTGTCTGACTGAAAGAGATATCTTGATAGAAGGAGCCATTGTGGGGTTAGGGTGAAACCTGGTGCTGGGGAAATTCCCTGGAATCCACAGGATGACAGCTAAGACTCCTACCAATGGTGGAGAGGGTGCCTGAACTGACCTTCTGTAGACTGGCGGCTGACCAAATTTGTCATCATAGAACCTTTGTCCATTAAGTGATAGAAGCACATGCAGAGATCCATGAACAAACACTGGACTGAGCTCTGGGGTCCAGTAGAGGAGAGGGAGGGAGAAGGAATCATAGGGGGCAGTAAAGATCATGACAGGGCAACCCAGAAACATCTTTAATTGGAGGTCTGATTGTTTTACATTATCGAAATTAACATTTATTAACCATCTGTAATGAGGGTCTACACATTTTATCTTTACAACTCTCTTTTCAAATGGGTTAATTCGGTCAAATATTGGTCTTAACCCATGAACATCCAGTATCAACTATGATGGTTGGCTAAAGTGTCAATGATGGACTGGTCTATATTGGGTTGGCCTGCATGCAGCACCCTTGCCTAGGCAGGGGTCCTGAGCTAAGTAGAAAAATCAAGGTGAGTACAAGTACACAGGCATTCATTTCTCTCTGCTTCTCCCTGAGGATGGCTCAGCTCCTTACCTGAAGTTCCTGCCTTGACTTCCTTACTCTGATGGACCAGTTTCAAAGTATTCGCTGAAATAAGCCTCTTTCCCCCATAAGTTGCTTTCTCCCACAGCAACATAAATGAAACTAGAACATTAACCAAGTTCATTTATAACTTGGAAGATATTTTAAAATGTATTAATTCCTTGGGAATTTCATACAATACATTTTGATCATATTCACCTCCACATTACCCTTCCGAGACTACCTCCCTACCCCCCCTACCCTGTCCCAACTTGATGTCTTTTGTCTGTAGTAACCCACCACATCCAGTTTGTGTTAACTCCTAGGAGTGGAGCATGGCTGATCTACCAGTGACATCATCCTTAAAAATAAAAAGAACCAGTGGCGCACGCCTTTAATCCCAGCACTCGGGAGGCAGAGGCAGGCGGATCTCTGTGAGTTCTAGGCCAGCCTGGTCTACAGAGCTAGTGCCAGGACAGGCTCCAAAGCTACAGAGAAACCCTGTCTCGAAAAACAAAACTAAACAAAAATAAATAAATAAATAAATAAATAAATAAATAAATAAATAAATAAATAAAAAAAATAAAAAGAACCCTTTTCCAGAAGCTATCCTCTATCCATAGCTCTTCAGCTAAGGGTGGGAGCTCACGCTACCTCCTCCCTTAGAACGTTGACTAACTTTATCTTATGCAAGCAACCACAGATGAGCACAGTGTTCCTATTATTTGAAGATAACACGGTTTTCCTTTCGTCCCCCTGATCTTTGGCTCTTTCAGTCTTCTTGCCCCCTCTTCTGTGATGGTACTTGAGCTTTGTGGGATTGTAGTGGCGGTAATATTGATGTCCTAGTCATAGCTGAGTGTTCAGTTGTGAGTTTCTGCCTTGATCATCATTCCCTATACAAAGAAACTTTCCCACTCAAGTTTGAGCGCTGTGCTAATCTATGGATATCCAGAGAAGAATTTAGACTGCAGTTTGATATTACATCCATTTAGCAGACCAATAGTAGATTCTACTCTTGGTACCCATCAGCCCCCCAACCATGGCTTCTGGGCCAGATTTATTGTGCAAGTCATGAGTTTCCTCGTGTGGAGCGGGCCTTAAGGCCAGTTGGAAAGCCGTTGCTTACCGCCACGACGTTCATGCTGTCACGCCCTCGGGCATACCTGGCCAACCTGGTCATCCTTGTTCATGTCTGAGTAAAACTTTGACATTCCCCCTCCACCCACAGTAGCCTACAAAGCTATGACAGCTCATAAGGAGGGAGGGAACTTCCTGGTATCAGCTAGACTTCTCCATGTCTTATGACCAAAGTATGTGGTGTCTCTAGCAAAAGGTCTTACCGTCAAGTTCTGGTGGGCAACCAAGAGCAATGGCGAAAGCCTGTCCTGTCTTATGAGTTTCCAGCATACCTCTACCCAACAACTCAAGGGGGCGTGTTCCACACCTGCCACTGGGCTTTTCATTTGGCAAGCCCAGGCTTCTGGGAGGAGTAGGAAGGCCTTTTCAAGGGGATTACATTCTTTTCCTGATTATCTATCATTACAGGGTACTTGAGTAGGTTCTAGTTTTCCTGGTAGAAGCTCCTTAACTGCCAGAAAGTTTGATGTGGCGACAATTCCCTCGGCCCTTGTAACACATACTCCAAAATACGGAACTTCTAAAAGACATCAAGTCCCAAGTCTTCATGAAGTTAATTTCTGAGGTTATTCAGTATTCCAGAGTAATATTTAAAGATGGTTCTTCTGGTTGAGAAAAATTTGCATTGGATCAAACTAAAACTGATAACCTCGAGGGCCAGTGAAGTGCAGCTGGTAAAGGTTTCTGCCTCGGAAGCCTGACGCCTTGAGTTCACTCTCCAGAAACCACATACAGGTAGGAAAAACCAAATGCACGAAGCTATCCTCTGACCCCCACAAGTGTTCCATGGTGCGTGCGCACACACACAAACACACACAATTTTAAAAAACTGTATTCTTTTAAATTACAAACTTTACTCTTGATAAACAAATTAAATTAGGTGGCACAAGTCAGCCTCAAATGCTGACAAAACTCAACGAACTGGAGGACTGTTAGTCACAAAAGCAGATGAGGTTTCCCACAGATACAGCTCGCTCAGTCACGTCTGAGAGACCGCAGCCTTTTCACAAGGCACTTGCGGGATAACACAGTCAGCAGGTATAATCTTTAAACTCTGACATTCTCATGGGCTTTCTCCAACTAGGCCCTCTGCTCCACATACCTTAAAAAATCATTTATTAGAGACTTAGCAGATTCTGCTTTAGTTGTACATGATAGTGTGTTTTGAAGCTTCGTTTTCATTTCCAGTTCCACGCAGAGAGCAGTCATGGTGGCTAATCTGTAGTTATTCCAAGCCTGGTCACAAAGCTTCAAAGAACTGGGCAGTATTAGCAACATCTGTCAGCCCCTTCAAAGCCAGGGCAGAGAACCCTTCACCTTCTCAGTTGCTTACTAACAGTGCTCTCTCTGTTCCAAGCTGAACAACTGTTCTCGCCAGAGGCCAATCCTCTTAAACATGTTTATTTTCTCTGGACACAGTTCTTCAGTTGCTGCATTCAAACACAATTCACTCAGGAAGAGTAAATGGCTTTCTTTAATTGGCTCAAAGTCATTTGGGGACTTAAAAGTAAGTTATAGCCTTATTTTTATTTTATTTGCTACTCTGGCTGAGGTTTTTGAATTTTTGTGAATTATCTAAAAGTACAGACAGGCACTTGGTGTGGTAATAGCAATGCATTTTCATTCTTTCTTCCTTCCTTTGTCTCCCTTTCTTTCAGTCAAGGGTATAGATGCCTTGTTATCTAAGTGATATCAAAATGATTTATACCCCACTGAACTGTCAAAGCATAACATCCCCAAGATCCATTTATCCTGATATATGAGTATGCACTACTTACAAAAAGAGGAAACTTGTGAAGCTGGGCTTGGTGACTCACCTGTAATCCTAGCACATGGGGGGAGGCTGAGGCAGGAGGGCTGTTGTGAGTTCGAGTCCACCCTGGGCTATACAGTGAATTCTGGGTCAGACTGAGCTATAATATGAGACTCTTGTCTCAAACAACAATGTGCAGCCTGGTTATGTACAGACCATTGGAAATGCTATCTGTTGAGACACAACCATGTCCCTAGGATCTGTAGCATGCCAAGCTGCAGTACGGCCACAAGTGTCACCTCGAGGTCTGTGCTGCGATTGTTCCACTCCGGTGTCTCCTGTGAGCAGCTGTAGACAGTATGAAAACTAACAGGGAGGGCAGGTGCCAATGAAACTTCATGCACCAAAACCCCAAACTCAAATTCATCTAAGTTCCATGTCACAAAATATTATTTTTCAATCACGAAAATGTAAGAAAATCCTCATGCCATAGGCCATTATGCCAGATGTGACTTGGCAGATGTAGTTTTCCTATTCCTCATCTAAATAATTTTGTGTTACTTTTATACTGCTAATTGGTAGTAGAGAAGTTGCATAAATCAATCACGTGTTTTCACTAATAACTACAATGTAGTTAAATGCTTCCCTAGTTAAGCAGAATATAGTCGCTCAATCTTTAAAAACTCTTTCCAAGGGACAGACGCTACTGAAAGTGCATTTATTTAATAAAAATAACTTGGATTAAAATTGTTACATGATTTAGACTAATGAGTTCATTTATTTTGCATATGCGTGCACGCGCGAGTGCCTCGATGCATGCGTGAGGTCAAAGGGAAACTTTCAGGAGTCTCTCCTTTCATATGTTGGTTCCAGGGATCAAACTCAGGTTCCCAGGCTTGGCAGCAACTTCCTTTACCTTCTGAGCCATCTTACTGGCCCATACCAATTCTATTTGAAAACTATACTGGATAATGGTGGTGCGTGCCTGAAATTCCAACAACAGAACAGTCTATTATACAAGTTCAGCTTATTTGGGTTAAATTTTACTTTGGTAATGTTCCCTTTGTAAGAGCAAAACATAAGGGTTCAATAACAAATACCCAATATTTAAAGTTTACAAAATCATACAAATTGTACTTCTTCACAAAAAATTTACTGGGGAGATGTAGAAAAGTTTTCAAGCTAAGAATCTGATGTAATTTGTGGTTCTGAGAAGGAATCCTCTGTCCTCTGCCGTTTAAGAGATGGCTCTTCGGAATTCTCTGTAACAGATTCAGAAAGTCCATTTTAGAGGATTTTTAGCAATTGAATAACAATTAAATTTAAAAAAAATTAAGATTTTTTTCTATTCAGTCAACTTAAAAAACATTGCTGTGGATTAATTATTTTAACAAAACAAGCCTATTAGACTAAACCACATACCATGCTAAAACTTGAGGAATTCTAAACGAAGTGGCAAGGTGTCACACACAAAATGACTGGAACTAGTTTAATTTCCCCACTTCCAAATTTTACACACGCACACATGCATGTACGCGCAGGTGTGAGCACACACCCACCCACACCCCACAACACACAAGCTCCAGTCTGAAGAACTTGCTCACCTAGACTCAGGGCCCGGTTCCCGTAGAGTGTAGCGGCAGGAAGCTGGAAGGTGATGCACAGCATTTCCTTGTTAGGGGCCACATTTCTCACAAGGTGAACTGAACTCCTCGCCTCCAAGGAAATGCCTAACACAGCTCCAGCTTGCTGACAAACATCCTTAGCAGGATTGGCATCTTTGGAGAAACAGTAACAGTGCACTGTGGGGAGGCGCTCACTGCTGCACGGCTGCCCATCTAGAAGGGACTTGAAAACACTGAGAAACTCTATGGCCTTTGCGGGCAAGTTCATGACGATGTGGACAGAGGGTTTGGCTTCGGCTGACGGTCCAAGCCGAAGCATCAATTCTTCTCTGACTGGTCCCTGGAGAAAGTCTTTTCCATCCATGTTAAAGACTTTCACTTTTTGGTCAACTTTGTTTAGTTTACAGTTGTGCAATAGCCATTTGTGAGACTCAGGATTGAGATCATTGGCAAATACGGTGCAGTTTTTCCTTGCTGCTGGAATGGCAAAGGGCCCAACCCCAGCAAAAACATCAAACAAGACATCTCCAGGATTGAGAAGTTCAGTGATCCGGCCGTGTTCTGTAGAAAGACGAGGGTTCCAATAGACTTTGGAGAAATCAAACTCGTACGTGTAGTTGTTTTCTCGAACCTGAAAAGGGTAGCATGTCTTAGTTAATCTCACGGGATTTAAAGTCTGTCCACTGAAACAGGATAGGTTATGTATGCACACATGAGAACACACATGTAAATGTTACTATCACAGGAACAAATAACTTCACTTAAAAACATTTTGATTAGAATCCTGGTGTTTATACCGTTCCCGGGGCCAGTTACTATCTTGCATTCACCTTTTCCATGAGAAAAGTCAGCTCTCCAAAGCCAAATAGTTGTTCCCATCCTAAAGGGCCATAAAGTTAACTCCAATTCCTATGAGGAATGCTGTAGAGAGGCCAACCAACTGGCTTATGTTAGCAGATGAAGGATGAAAACAGCATGAAGCATCTGAACCTCCCTCTCACAGAGCACTTCACGCAGCAAAGGGAGATATGTTAGAATTTGCGGTATCTATGTTTTTAGATGACAATTACTGAAATTTTACAAATTTCATGTCTATAAATTAGACATTTTAAGCCCCTTGTTTTATGAACAAAGAATCAAAGACCAGAAAGTTCCTAAGTTGGACAAATCTGCTATGTCTTTCTTCTGTTTCCTGGGCCCTAATCTCATATTGGTATATTACCTTCTCCCCTCGGGCCACACCAGGTGCTTCCGGCCAGAGCTGGAAACGTTTAAGTGTCTACCCCCCCACACCCCGACCTCCGACTGCCCAGGCATAACCCGGCAGATGGATGTCTCAAGCACGACTTTGTACACACAGTTCCGCAGTGTTTCTGTCACTGTCCATGGGCAATCCCTGCACTACAGAGAGCTAAGGGCTCTGCACTGATGGACTGCTCCACTACCATGTTAGCAGGATTTAACGGAGTCCTCTTCCAGGCTCGAGAGCACACAAGTTGTGCAGTCTTACACAGCACTTCAACCCTGGGTAGATGAACATGCGCTGTCTGGACTCCGAGCACCCGTTGTCTGTTCACTTTGGGTTGGTGATACGGCACGGTACCTTGGTCAGCATATTCTCCTCTCCAGACAACACCTCCATTTGGAAATTTCTGTATGTATTGTCAATATTGCTGGTTTTATTTACTGCAGAGGTGATTCCTGGGTTTTTGTCAATCATAACTTGACCTAAAAGGTGAAGATTCATTATATATACTGCTTATTGTGTGTGAAGTTAAAATTAAAAATACTTAACAGAAATTAATTATATTTTCTTTTGGCTTACAAATAAAAACTGTACTTGGTGTGTATAATTTTGCCTCCAATTCTAAAAAACAAAGAGATAAGCTAATGACTGACAGCCATAGTCCTAACCATGTGAAACACTAAATACTGCATTTTAAAACTGAGAATAATTCCTACAAGTTTTTTTGTTTTTTTTTGAGACAGGGTTTCACTGTAGTTTTAGAGCCTGTCCTGAAACTATCTCTTGTAGACCAGGCTGGCCTCGAACTCCCAGAGGCCTGCCTCTGCCTCCCGAGTGCTGGGATTAAAGGCGTGCGCCACCACTGCCTGGCCCCTACAAGTTTTGAAAATTACTATATTAAAAGAGTACTAATTACTATATTAAATGAGTACTAATCTACAGAATGCATGGACACTGAGTATTTATATAAAATATAATTTTGATTAGTCTTCTGTCTAAAGAGTAAAGGTCTCCATGGAGCTACAATAGTAGAGTGTACATTACTTCCCAGCTTCTCGGGAACACTTAAAATGTTTTAAAGTGCTTCACATAAAGAGGAGGCTTAATTACCCGAATGAGCATATGAATGGCATGGTATATTTGACTCTAAAACACAGGAAGTTTTGAAACCTAGTGCTGAACATAGTTCCAAAGGCCTAATGGCTTTTTGGACCAAAAGAATTATGTTCACAGAACAGAGCTTTTCTGTGATGGGACCCAAAGTCTATGCCAATCCTGTGACTATGGAGAAGATATATCCAAAATGCTCTTCAAAAACACGGGTGGTGCTTACAATCTGGCTTCAAATTAAAACAAAACTACCTTGCTTCCGTGAGTTAGCATTTTAAAATAGAAACTTGAGCACTCAGATCAGAACTGGTCCTTTTTCTTCTTCTTTTCCTAGAACATGAATCCGACTATAATACACCTACCAATCAAATGCTTGAACGGGAGCTGATGATCTCGGAGATTCAGGTGTGCAATGTGTCCAACCCTGCTGAACCCCGAGGTCACGTCTTGACCCTCGGGAAGCACAGCTCTCAAAATTTCCTCTGATTTAAAATTCTCGTAAGTTAGCTCCAAATTGTATTCGGACAGCTGTGGGTTGACAGCAAGTTCTTCTAAAACACCGAGTTCTGCTTTCTCAAAGGAATCAACGGTCAGCATTTTGAAGGGATCCAACATGATGAGTCTAGAATCTCCATCGTCAGGGTCTTCAACGACACGCTTTATGCCCGGGCGCTGCAGAGCCACCCTCTTGAGGGCTCGCATCAACCTGTTGACTACTTCTTTTCTCACTTTGAGCACTGGGATGGACACCATCTTTTTAAAAGCTGTTCTATCAAGTTCTGTCATTCCTCGCACCTCAGAGGGCGGGGAAAATAGTTCAGTATCTCTCACACTTGCTTCTATTTCTGGCATGGCTGAGAATCCTTGTCTTTGACCCAACCAAAATGTGCTAGGTGCTTTCCTAAGCCTCGGTACCAACGTCCTCCTTGTCAACGCAGACAGAGACACTGATTCACTGGGGTGACACCGTGCTCCTTGCAGAAGTCTTCTTGAGAATCCGAATGGCTTCCATAAGATTCTAGGAAGATTTAAAAAAACACCATCAAACTACCTGTGACAACATTCACAGAGGCTTTTGAGAATGAAAACATAAATTCTCTTTCAAATCACCTGCTAAGAGCTAAGAAAAAGCTAGAATGGCACTGGAAGACAGAGTCTCCTGCTGGACGGTACAATCTTTGTCACTGGGTAAATAAATTTCCATCTTCAGTCCACTTGCCCGTGTAACAGAAGGACTAGTCGTCCAGCAACCTCCTACACTCAATGACCTCATTCACAGTTTCTCTGGAACACATATAGAATTGTGTGAAAGCTGAGAAAAGGGCAACCTCTGAATGAAACGGCCACGACAGATGATGCCACCAATGGCAAACCTTCCTAGGATATTCTGATGGGCTGTTGTATCAGAAGCTATATTATGAAGTTTGTAAGCTAGGGAGCAAGTCAATCACCCAAAGTTATGTGGCTGTAAGCGGTTCAGCAAGGCTTAAGAGGCGGCTTGCCTAGCGTGCATGAAGCCTTGGGGTCTAACCCCCAGCCTCACTTACATCAGGCATGGTGGTGCCTGCCTGTAATCTCAGCAATAGAGAGGCAGGAAGACTAAAAGTTCAAGGCCAGCATTTGAGACCAAGCTCAAAAAACAAAAACCTTGCTCAAGAATGACCTTAAGGGCTGGGGATACAGCTCAGCTGGAAGAGTGTTTGCCTAGTGTGCACACACAAACGCAGCATGGGCTTTCAGCATTGCAGGCCTCTGATCTCAATACTCCACTCAGAAGGGAAGGCAGGAGGCTTGGCAACTGAAGGCCACCCTCCGGTCAGTCTGGATAAATGAGATGCCCTCCCCTTCCACATGACCTGAGTATATTGCCAGGACATCATTCACACTGTACTGCCACGTGTCTTGCCTATAAGGAAAGGCTTTGGTATTTTGAATGTCGAGGCTCGACCGGGTGTTTGAAGCACACTATTATTCACTTCATCTTTTAAAATACCAAACCAGTGGCAAAAGGGTCCCGTCAGAGATCCCTATAATATAAAGCAATGAAGTTTAGGTTTATACTAGTACTTAATGAACTACACTGACAGCGAGTAATTCTAGGTGTCCATTTATCATTAGAAAAATGTGAAGAAAGACTCATGAAAAGATTTTTGGTACTGGGATCCTAATATTGGGCATCACTCATGCCAGGCAATCGTTCAACCACTGAGCTATACCCCAATCCTCACCAAGGGTCTTGGCTTACTTAGCAGCCGGTTGACCCAGAAGATAAATGGCCTGGTGGCTTTTCCGCCTCCTTGGGCGGGAGATGGGTCTGCCGCTGGCTGACCGTCAGGTCTTTCGTATAACCCGGGACACAGACGACCCCTCATCAGCCTCACCTTCCCAAGGCCAGCGTCCTCGAGGCCGGCTAGGGACCAGAACCCTCACTCACCTCATGCTCTGGAGCAGATCAGAAATGGGTCTTCAAAGGGAGGGCGTGCTCTCGGCGACGTCATCACTGTTGGCCGCCGAGGGAGCGTAAAGTCAGGTCTCGTGGATGGACTCGCTCCACTCTTCCTGGCCGCGGTGAGCTACGGGAACCCGGAAGGGCCAGGCCCGTAACTCCGCCCCTGACGCGACTCAGCGGGACGAGTGGGGCCGGGCCAGAGGCTCGCTGATGGACTTGGTAGTCGGGAGCGGGGCAGCATGCAGGCGTCTCAGGGCAGCATCCAAGCCCAGCCGGGCTGGTACGTCTCTGCCCAGCAGCCCGAGGAGGCGGCGGCTGCGGAAGAGTGGAGCCCGTTGCTAAGCAACGTAAGTGGGCTCCGCTAGCTGCGCGGGGCTGGTGCGCCGCGGCATCCTTCAGAGCTTGCTAGAAGAGTTCTGGACTGGAGGTTGGGGGGAGGGGATGGACCCCAGGGTGAGACTCGAACCACTGACCCCAGCCGAGTTTGGAATGTGGTAGCAGCTTGGCGCCCTGAGTCGAGAGTGGGGCTTGGGACACCGGCGGGATGAGCTGGGGTTTGGTGACTCACAGTTGTTTTGTATCTTTGTCGCCTCTCAGTTTCCTCTAGTCTTGTGAGGTCTTTGCAGTAATCAAGAGATTTCTTTTCTGGACTTAATCATGCGGGCGAAGGGAAAGGTGAGCGGTAGGCACTTTAATACCGAAGTCCACGAGAGTAAAAACGAGGAGAGGGATCTGTTAATAAGCACATAGCTCGTCCTTAACCTCAAGCAGATGTAGTGCACTGTGTGTGCCCCCAGGGTCCCAGCCCCCTCTTCGGTGCTGAAGGTCCAGCCCAGGGCCTTGGGCATGCTAGACAACCTAACCCAGAACTGCTTTTCAGTCCTGGGGCTCCACGTTTCAGCTGAATCCTTGGAGTGTGACAGTTGATAGTTTGCTTCTGTTGTCCCTGTGATGATCCGTGCTGGGCAGACTTAATTCACTAGGTATATAAATAAAAGGTTAGTTTTGCAGCCGTAGGACTTGGGGAGGAACAGTTATGGACAGCAGTTCCAAGCTGACACTGGGATTCTTCAGGAGTCACGTGAGCTATGGCCTCTTCCTTTCCTCAGCCTCCACCCTCTGCTTCCCTTATCTTAATCTCTTGAATACAAGTCACAAGAAAGGCCGAGGCTCCTAGGAAAGCCAGCCTGGGGCCTGTACTGGAGGAGGTAATTTTTCTGGGAGACTAGGTTCCTCGAGTTGCATCAGTAGGTGAAAAGGAAAGGACCAAGTGCTGTATCCAAATCTGCTTTCTATTGGTGTGACAGTGACAAAGGCCATGACCAAAAGCAACTTGGGGAACAACGGGTTTATTCCATTTTACAACTACAGCCCATCATGAAGAGAAATCAGGGCAGGAAACGAGGAGGTAGAAACCACCCAAAGTGGGTCGTGCCATTCCAGATCAGGAAAATGACCCCCACAGGCTTGCCTACAGGCTAGTCTAATGAGGGACGTACTCAACTGAGGTTTCCTCTTCCCAGATGACTCTCGCTTGTGTTCTATGACAGAAGAGCTAAGCCTGTCCTCGTTAGCTAGTTAGTGCTACACACAGATCCTCAGGTTCGTATATCAGCTCCGTAATTTTGACAGTGATGTTTCGACAGACTTTTAAAGTAGTTAAATTATATGTTTACAGGAACCTCGCCGGCAGGCATCCCCGGGTGTTTCCTTTGGTTTCTCGGTCTTTAATGTGATGAACGCCATCATGGGAAGTGGCATCCTTGGCTTGGCTTATGTGATGGCTAATACCGGTATCCTTGGATTTAGGTGAGGCCTGTTCTCTTAGTTTATCATCACTTTATTTATTTTGATAAAGAATCTTGATTCCAGAAGATTACTGGTCTACCATTTCTAGGTGGGTTATTTCTGAGGCTTTAACATTGTTTTGTTACCCTTGTACCTAACTACGCTGTGGTTTGGAGGAATGCTACCTACCATAATGCACCGCTTGAGGGATGTGTGTTCTTGTGAGACCATCAAGACAGGAGTCAGTGACTCATAAGACAGCGCAGGCCTTGGTTGGAAAAGGACCCACTGAGGGGGGCTCTGGCGTAAGAATCAGAGTCTATTGGCTTATGGGCTAGAGTAGTTAGTTATAGACCACAAAATGGAAAGGAGGAAGGCCACTGAAAATCTCTCTTTTATGGCAGGTAGTTGCTAGGGGTCGCTAGGGAAGTAAGGTGGGCAGTGAGAAGGGCATGTGCTCGGTAAGCGGCTTTCCTAGTCACCCGTTCCTAGGGTCCATAAGGCACAGAGGGTGAGCATCTAGACAAACAGGTTACTTCAGTTC
This sequence comes from Alexandromys fortis, assembly GCF_014885135.2. Classification (NCBI taxonomy): domain Eukaryota; kingdom Metazoa; phylum Chordata; class Mammalia; order Rodentia; family Cricetidae; genus Alexandromys; species Alexandromys fortis. Next base: position 4,846,904 of record NW_026067963.1, read on the forward strand.
TCAGAACCTAGTGGCTTTAGTTTGGAAATTGTCGTTGTTTAACCAAAATAGAGGAGTTTTACCAAATGGAGTAACCATTGCTAGCAGTTCTGCAGTGTAGCAGTAGCCTGATTCGTTGTTGGCGAAGCCGCCCACACTGTCTGGTGCTGCCTGTTGCTCCTGGGATGTCTTCTACACGCTAGTGCAACAAAGCAGGTGTGACATAATGGTGTTTGTGCCTCTCACTGCACAAGAGATTTAGTGACAGAAGAGTGTCGCTCCTGAGCAGGACAGGACTGTGAGAGGGACTGGAGGACTTTGTTTGGTTTTTGTTGTTTTGTTTTTCTTGGTTTATTTATTTATTTTATTTTGAGACAGGGTTTCTCTGTGTAGCTTTTGCTGTCCTGGAAGTCAGACTGTGAATTAGCCTGACCTCAAACTCAAAAGGAGTACACTGCCACTGCCTGGTTGGCAGACTGGTTTTAAGGGACTGGTTTTGTTTTGTTTTCAACTTTTTGATTCTTGTTATAACAGCTTAAAATACAAACATGTTATTTACCATATAAAACCAACTTTCCTTCCTGTCCTTATTCTATTAGCTTTTAAAAAATTTAATCTATTCTTATTTTCATATTTTACTTTTTAAACTTTTTCTTTTAAGACTAAGACATGAACACACTCACTCCCTGCGAGCCAGGACCATCCCTGTCATTCCCCATTTTTTCCCCTGGGAGGTCTTCAGGGCAGTGCACACCTGAAGCTCTCCGGTGCCCAACAGGCCTTTTCTGAAGGACCTGAAGGACAGGTCCGAGACCGTTTTACAGTTAACATCGCCCTGTAACAAGAAGGAACATGCTACACACCTATAATTCTGGTAGTTGGGAGGTAGAGACAAGAAGATCAGGAATTCAGGGTCTTCCACAGCCACATAAGTTCAAGGCCAGCCTAAGCTACAGGAGACCCGGCCTCCAAAAACGAACAAACAAACCGACAGCAATGACAACAAAAGTGTACTCTAAAATCATGATTTTGAACAATACAATATAGTAGTATAATGGGTATTTATTATATCATTTGATTATTTACTCGGTGAATACTCTGTACTAGATGTAAAAGCGTGTACTGTACTTTTGCCATTGGCAGTGTAGTGGAGTTTTCCCCAGTTTCTCCATGAGTGTGAGTGATATGTTGCACTATGACCCAAGGACAGCCATGGTGTCACTGAGACCCCATTGCTAACCCGGCCATCATTATGCAGACCAGGGGGTCATGCTGACTTTCATTAACTAAAAAGTGGCTGAGATTTAAAAAAAAAAAAAAAAAACTTGATTTATATTCTTTTTTTTTTTTTTTTTTTTTTTTTGGTTTTTCGAGACAGGGTTTCTCTGTGGCTTTGGAGCCTGTCCTGGAATTAGCTCTGTAGTCCAGGCTGGTCTCGAACTCACAGAGATCCACCTGCCTCTGTCTCCCGAGTGCTGGGATTAAAGGCGTGCGCGCCACCATTGCCCGGCTCTCATTTTTAATTTTACAAAACCTCATATCCAAGTTAATTTATGTCAGGTTGTCCAGTGTGAAGCAAAACTTGTCAGTCATGCAAATGAATAGCAATTTTTAAAGTGCAAATAAACTATTCCTCTTCTTCTTCTCTCCTGCCGCTTCTTTGATGTTCTGGAGCCTGGCATATATTCTGTGCCTACCTTCAAGAGTGGGTTATGGGTCAGTGTCATTGCCTTTTCTATTGCTGTGAGCAGACACCATGACCAAGGCAGCTTATAAAAGAAAGCATTTAACTGGGGACTTGGCTTACAGAGTCGAAGGGTCAGTCCATTACCGTCATGCTGGGGAGTGTGGCTGGCGGCACAGGCAGCAGGCATGGCGCTGGAACGGTAACTGAGACCTTACATCCTATCCACAGAGGCACTGGGCAAACACACCTCCCAATCCTTCTAATTTGATCACCAACTGCCATAAGCTAAGGGGCCATTCTCTTGCAAACCACCACTGGAAGCCAGCTAGCCCCATAGTTTTCTGGCTGGTGTTCATATAGTGCTTTGTATATTCGTTGTTCTACGGTCACTTGCTGGTCTGGGTTCTGCAAGTTCATCTCTGCTTTAAACTTTTGGAACCGGATCTCGGACTGAGCATCTAGCACCAGGTTCCTTTTGCTGATTTTGTCAGTGGAAGCCAACTTAAAATGCAAGGTCTTATTTCATTTCCTCCCCTTTTTCCAGGTTTCTCGATAAGCAAATCAGCTTTGAAGTAGCCCACTTTGCTTTTGTTGTGGGATGTTTTCAAAAGCTTTGACAGTTTTAAAAACTACACAGGACATATTAGCAACTCATAATCAGAGAGCCTTTTTTTTTTAATGGCTCTTTGAAAACTTCATGTTTTTTATAATGAGTCTTAGATGCAGGTGTACAGCACTGATGGGGGCTCACTGCATCAAATCAAATGTCCTTTTGCTGTTGTCAGACCGTTATTTTGTGAAGTCTCCGATGTCAGTTTAATGACTGCTTGCTGCTTACTAATAAGTGTTACGTGAGTCACAAAGAGCATTTCTGGAAGTCTCGTGTGGTCACCGGGGACAGCAGTACAGCTAGAAGCCTGCCCTGCCAGGCTTTTCCTGAGAATAGGAATCATTTATGCTGTTTGTTTCGATGAGTTTTTAAATTATGTCATTAGAAATGTGTTAATTGTCTGGCTGTGATCTGGAAAGAGGCACATACATGTTCCACAGAGCCTAGGAATCTTGTCATTACAGTAAAGCTCTGGTTAATGGGCCCACATCACTCGAGGGGGGTTGGGATTTGGGGAGATAGAACAAAAATAAGACAGTGAGACTTAAAGGAAAAATGACTAAAAGGAATGTGTAGCTCACTGAGTGCTGAGCTGGCAGTCAGCAGACAGTGCAAAATGAGGAACTGGTTTGTGTTTTAAGTAAAGTTTATTTCTTTTGCTTTCTCTTTTAATTTTCAAAGCACTGTATTTTCATTTAAGTACATCTTGGTAAATACAGAGCAGTCATTTCCGTAATACCTGTAGTTGTACTACTCAGAGATACTCCCTGTGACCGTCTGATGAAGAAATCTGTAATGGGATGTCATGAAAAAGAACACGTTTGGGGGAAACGTAATTCTGTGTTCTTTTATATTTTAGTTTCTTGCTGCTGCTAGTTGCTTTCCTGGCTTCCTACTCAGTCCATCTCCTGCTCAGTATGTGCATTCAGACAGGTGAGTACCATGCCATTCTCTCACTACACCTGATCAGTCCCTTGAGTTTGTTTTTGCATAAGAAGTGAATGTCTCGGATCTAAAGTGCGAAGGTGATGGTCTAGCTCAGTGGTAGCGTCTATATTTAGCAAGCACCAACCAGACCCTAGCGTGGGACTCCAGCATCACGCACACCTCTAAGAAGCTAATTTCCAATGAGCACACATCATTAGTGCTGTGGCGAGCAGTCTTCTTTCCTTGAGCTGAGGATGAAAACGGGTGTGTTGGGCACCTCTCTCTCTTGTCTTTGGATTAGATTGGTGTTGCAGTCCAACACAAGCTTTATCTCTGCATGGTCAAGCTTGATTTGCTCTCATTGGTCTTGTGGCTCCAGACTTACAGAAGCAGAATATATGTACAAAATAAATTTTTTTAAAAGTGGTATTATTCTAGGCTCAGACAACTGAGAACCCTAAAGGTGATTTTTGAGAATTTTAAGACTCTTGGGAACAGAGTTCTAAACCTGCCATTCTATTTTATTTCCTTTGTTTACATATCAGAAATTCCTATCTTCTTGGTTTTTTTTTAATGAACAGATTTTGTAACAAATCAGCTAGATAAATTTTTAAAAAAGATTTATTTATTATGTATACAATGTTCTGACTGCAGGCCAAAAGAGGTTGTCAGATCTCATTACAGTTGGTTGTGAGCCACCATGTGGGTGCTGGGAACTGAACTCAGGACCTTTGGAGGAGTAGCCAGTGCTCTTACTTTCTGAGCCATCTCTCCAGCCCAATGAGATGATTCTTATGCAAAACCACCTTAGGATTCACATCTCAGAGGTGCAGCTTGTACCAGTAGTTGGGTGGCTTTGATCATCAGGCTTTTGGATGCATGACTCTACCCTCAGGCAGATAAAAATACCAGAAGACAGTGTAAGGCAGCTTGCTCTACCCGCTATGTCGATGGCATGATGCTATACCAGCATCCTGAATTCAGGAGTAAAGCCTTTAGATAGCATTTGTAAATCCTGCCAGGAATATCAACTATAGAATCTCACTTCTGTGCTTGAAAACAGGTCTTTAAATTAGGATAGTTCTTCTGACATTGTAATATATTCTTTTGATAGATGCTATTAAAAGATTCAGGCTTTAGTCAACTGTGTGTGGCAGTCAGTTTTATTTCAGTTATTTGGGAGTCGTATTTAAATTTACGGAATTTTAAAAATAATATTCATTTTATCCTTCGGACCATTAAACCTTAAATTTCTGACACTGTTGTTCTTTAACTCTGGGGCACATAAAGTGAAAACATCTGTTTCTCTTTCCCTTTCCTTTTCTTTTCCTGTAGCTTGCTTGGGCCCGTGAACTAACCTCTCATGGTTCTCCACTCATGCTGCCCCTGTCTCCGCTGAGCGATTCCTCAGTCCCTGTAAAGCTCTCAGTACAGGTAGGCTTCTTCTCAGCGCATGCGTGTGAGGCTGGAGAGGAGCTCCTTGGTCATCAAGGGGTTCTGTGTTCAAACTGGAGTCAGTGGTCAGACAAAAGAGCTCTCAGTCTTTATGAAGGATAATGTCTTCCCTTTTTTGTCTAGAGTTCAAAGGAGAAGAGGAAATGTCATGTTTCTAAGAGGAAAGGGTCTGTTCACATAAAACTCTCTTACTGGGGCAGGTTGCGGTCCACCAGAACTTCTCTTGGGACCAGAGGAAGGAGACATGTCACGGTGTCATATGCCCCCAGCCTTGTGTGTTGACTATAAAATGGTCTCGCTGACACTTTCTTCCTAGAATAAAACAGACTCGTGAATGCAAGATGTCAGATCCATGGTGAATACTGAGTTCTCACTGGGACAGTCTCAGAGGATCACAAGGTCTTACACATGACGTAATCTCAGGGCAGATGGCTGCTGGTCATTCTGTGAAAACATGGCTTATGCTCTGGGATTGGAACAGTTGCTTCCCTGCCCTGACCTCCACATCGCTCTCAGGAGGGGAGGAGGGCTCTGGAGCACCACACTGCTTCTGGCTCCTCATCTCCACTGCACACCGCATTACACTGTTGTGTGCTTCAAAGCCTTTGGTTCAATCTTTCGTTCCCCACACTCCATTCCACGTGTTCATTCTCTGACCTTGTCTTTACTGTTTCCCAGCTCCCAAAGCCCAGCTCCCTATGGTGGGAAGCATGGCAGGCGGGCAGGCAGGCAGGCAGGCGGGCAGGCAGGCGGGCGGGCGGGCAGGCGGGCGGGCAGGCGGGCAGGCAGGCAGGGCAGGGCAGGGCGGCAGGCTGGGTGCTGGAGTGGTAACTGAGAGCTTACATCCTGATCTGCGGACAGTAGGCAGAAAGAAAGCTAGACTGGACCTAGTGTGGGCTTTTGTCACCCCCAGTGACATATCTCCTCCAACAAGGCCACACCTCCTCATCTTTTTCAAACAGTTTCACCACCTGAAGGCCAAACCTTCAAATATATGAGTTTATGGAGGCACTATTCCCATTCAAACAACCACATAGCCCTGGCTGGCCTGTAACTTTTCTTTTAAGATTTATTTGTTTGTTTGTTTTATGTATATTGGTGCTTTGTTATGTCTGTCTGCACCCAAGAAGAGGGCAGTAGATTGTGAGCTGCCATGTAATTGCTGGGAATTGAACTCAGGGTGGCTGGAAGAGCAGCCGGTGTAACTGCTGGGTCATCTCCAGACAGTCCTGTAACTTCCTGTGTAGCCCTGACTGGCCTCTGCCACCAGGTGTTGGCAGTAAAGGCATGCACCACCATGCCCAGCTCCCTTCACTTTCTTACCAGCATCGAAAACTCAAGACTCTTTAAAAAGAGCACTTGTTCTATTAGTGTGTGCTCAACAGTATCATAAGAGAGCTAGCTACATGTGTAACCTCCTAACGACTGCAGGAGGTGGAGTTTGTCCTGTGTGTTAGAGATTGGCAGGATGAGACATGATTTACCCAGGGCTGTAATTGGTTGGTTAGAAGACCTCATCTTGCTCTTCACAGCCCCGAGTCACATACAATCTGCTACCATTTCCCACCATGCAAACCGTGAAGCTTATTTTTTTGGAAGAAGTTAAAGAGAATTCTGCTTTGACGCTGAGTCATCTTTCTGAAGGCAGGATGTGAGTGGAAGGCGAAGCTGAGGACCAGTCCCGCTCACAGTCTGGATGCTGGCACGGGCTTCTCCTCTCATCGGGGGTCAGAGGAGTGCTTCGTATAGAACTTCTTCTGCCCAAATGAAATACCTCCAGCTACAAATAACAGGGGCATCTTTTAAGAAAGACATGGTGCTTCCTGTGTGACTGTTGTGTGATTAAGCCTGTCACTCATTAAGCAGAGCATCCGTTTATTCTCTCAGTTCCCTACAGTTTGCCAGAGGGTAGCCGAAGAACCGGAGAGGTAGGAAGCAACTGGCGGCTGCTCCCTGTTCTCTGATCTTTAAGGTTCTTACCACAATAGTTGACTCCCGATTTTGTATTGATAAAGTTTAATTAGATTAATGCTTCACAATCCAGAGAAAGATTCATGTTAAAACAACCACTAAAAGGTTACAGAAACAACAACGAGATGCCTTCATAAATATGCCTAGGTGACAGGTCAGTGTAATAGCTGATGCTGGAAGAGTGGGAGCCAGGGTACCTTCCATCTTGTTTGTAGCCACCCTGGGATGCAGCTGACAGACCTTATCTTTGCTGTTAGTTATTCATACCAAACTATACTTGTACTACAGTGTCTGACAGGATTACCCCCTTCACATTTACCCAAAGACTTTTATGTCCACACAAAACTTGCACGTAGATGTTTATAGCAATTTTATTTATCATTGCGAGGGAGTGACTAAAGTACTCTTCAGTTGATGACTAAGAAAACAGTGACATTAAAACAACAGAAAATTATTTTGTACTAATAAGAAATGAGCCACCAGGCCCCAAAGTAGCATGGAGAAGTCAGAAAAGCATGCTATCAGTCTGGTGAAGAAACCATATACTCCAGAGTTCTGCGTGAAGTGTATACACAGAAAATGAAACCAGTGCCCTGTGGGGATAACCTATGCTACTTGTTCATTGCAGTGTTATTCACGGTGCTGAAATAGCAACACCCTAAGTGTCTTTAGGTAGATGGATAAGCAGTAGTCTATATGTGTATTGGAATATTATCCTACCTTTGAAAGCAGATTCAAAGGGGAAGTCTTGCCAGCACTGGGAGCATGGGGGTGCCTGGAAGATATTCTGATAATGATAAGTGAAATAAGCCAGGCAGAAAGAAAAACTGCGTGTTCCCACTTCATGTGGATACCAGAAAGGTTTAGTGAAAAAAAAATGATAACATAACAAAGCTGTTTGCCAGGGATACTGGGGGAGGGAGGAGAAGAAGGTGAGCTCTTGGTTGAGGGACATGGAGTTAAGCAAGATAAGGGAGTCTAGAGACCTGATGTACAGTGTTGGCTGTAATTAATAGCAAGTTTATTGGAAATTTGCCAAGAGAATAGATTTCAGTTCCTCTTAACTGAAAGAGAGAGGGAAGGAAGGAAAGGTTGAAGGCCTATGACTGTTTCCTTGAGTATCATAATTTCAGTATGTATATCAAAACATCATATTGAACACCTTAAGTGTTCATAATTAAGAGAAAGAAGAAATGAATGTGAAAAGATTGTGTATGACTTGGTTGCAGATGTATGACACTGGGAAGGGCAAAACTACGAAGAGAAAAGAAGTCAGTGGTCACCAGGGCTTGGGAGGGAAGGATGCATGCATTGGAAGAGCACGGAGAATCTTAAAGACAGGAAAGGGGCCGTGGGATAGCATAAGTGTGGGTATACAGTTATCAAGATCCACAGACTGTCCAGTGCCAAAAAGGGAACCTTCATGTCAGCTGTGGATTTGGGTGATCTTGACAGGGCAGGGTTCCTTGATAATAACAGGAATACTGCTCTATCTTAGGAAGGTGGCATGTGTGGGGCAGGAATATATCACAGCCTTATACTTTCTTAATTTTGCTGAGGTCCTGTAGTGATAGGAGCAGCGGGGCTGCATCCCCAGCACCCGGCCGCCCGCTTGGCTAGCTTATGCCCTGAAATAATTACACGGAAACTGTATTCTTTTAAACACTGCCTGGCCCGGCTAGTTCCAGCCTCTTATTGGCTAGCTCTTACATATTGATCTAACCCATTTCTAATATTTTGTGTAGCCCCACGAGCTGGCTTACCAGGGAGGATCTTAACCTGCGTCTGTCTGGAGTGGGAGAATCATGGCGAATTCTCGACTAAGCTTCTTTCTCCCAACATTCTCTTCTGTTTACTCCACCCACCTATGTTCTAACCAATAAAATGGGCCAAGGCAGTTTCTTTATTATAATTAACCAATGTCCTTCCTCCATCAAGGTCCTAAAAATATAATCTGTTGAAGAAAAGCAAAGGGCAAGAGAGATAATACAGAAACAAGATAAAAAGTAAAAAATTGGTAATAATACATTCATAAAAGCCCACAAGGCCTCGCCCTATTTAAAAAGCAACAGGTAACTAAGGGATGCTGAGAGGGGGAGGAGTCTTCCCCGGGGAAGAACAAACCAATTGGTTATCCAATACCAAATGGTCAACCCTGAAAACATGCGTACAGGTAACATTCTAGAGACTAAACAGGCTGTATTAGTGTTTAAGAATGTATTTGCATACATGTCTGTATCAGCAGTTAGTGAAAACAGAGGCCGTGAATGTGGACAAGAGGAAGGGAGGGTATATAGGAGACTTTAGAGGGAGGACAGGGAGGGGAAGTGACAGAAAAAAAGGGTTTTAAAAGGATCACTGAATGAAGGTCTCTTCTAGAAGGAAAATGTGGGTTCTGAGTGACAGTAAGGAGAAGGGGAGGAGTCAAGGTCACTAATGGGGGTGGGAACACAGAAGGCAGAGGTGGTTCAGATTTTAAAATAAGTTTATTTTTGACTATGTGGACATTGAAGTGTATGTGGGCAGACTGATCTTGGACCTGAAACAAGGTCTAAGTGTTCATTCCTTCAATGTTCTTTCATCTGTTAGGAATACAGAGATAATCAGTTCCTTGCTGAAAAACTCAGCACCATGGTTCTCAGCCTGGGGGGTCGCTACCCTTTGGGGATTGCCTATCAGATATCCTGCATATCAGATATTTACATTATGATTTATAACAGTAGCAAAATTCCAGTTATGAAGTAGCCAGAAAGTAATTTTATCAGTATGAGGAATTGTATTAAGGATCACAGTGTTGGCAAGGGTGAGAACCACTGCCCTAGCAGGAGAAACAAGTGCAGGAGCTGATGATATATGTTGTAGTGTGCTAAGTATGGGGACCAGGTGTGAAGTCTGGGGGGCAGGTGAGGAGGGAAGTGTGTACTGTCTGCTGGGGGGAGAGTCAGGGAATATTCTAGAAGACTGAACTAAAAAGGACTTTAACTAGCATATCCTGTACATTGTACAGTGTGCCCAAAATAGTTTATTACTATTAATGAATAATGTACAAAGGAGAAAAGTAGATGGTAGACAAGTCTCAGCCTGAAGAACATGAGGATTTTGGCCAAGGAATGAGAGGCCCACTGAGATGGTTAAAAAGGAAAAGGTAGGTACCAAAATCTATTGCTTGTTCTGTCCAAAGAGAATTGTGGTCCTTCCTAGATCCCATGACATAGCCTGTAACTCCAGTAAAGAGAAAATAGCCCATTTGTCTTCTTCCTGACTGAAGCAGTGGTTTTTCTGGTTTGCTTGTTTTTAAGCCGTCAAGTTTGTAATGATTGGTTACATCAGCCATGGTGAACTAAACCCCACTCACAGTAAGAAAATGCCACAGCTAGGAAATAACAAGGAAAAAAACCAAAGGCCTTGCTGCTGATGTGATTTTTCCTTTAGAAGCAGGTTCTCTGGTAGTTCCAAATGGTCTCTTAAGAATGTTTCCTGCGTTTGTGCGGTAGTTGTGTTCCTGGAGGTTGAGCTGATATCCAAACCACTAGCCATCATTCCCATAGCCTCTGCCATGCCTGTGACAGGAGGATGTCTAATGAACGCTGGAGACGGTGGTGAGTGGAAGCATTAGAGCTGTGGAGACACTGTATTTCCTGGTTCAAAAGTTAACATGCATGGCAAAAATTGTGTAGTCCTCCAGGCACAGTGGCACATGCCCGTAACCCCAGACTCAGTCAGGAGGATGCAGAGTTCAAAGTCAGCCTGACCTACAGATGGGGATGCTGAATGGCAACAGCTAAATGACAAGTAGTCAAAAGGACCTTTGAACATACCTTAGTAGTTTATAACAGAATGTATGTGTTAACCGTCCACATAGCCTTTTCCAGGAAAACTGACCCCTGAGCTTTTTTGGTTTCATTTTCACGGGAAGATTTTGAGTCCCTTTCAGGTCATAATGAATTCCATTTGAGACCATGAAAGACTTGACCAAAACCGCTGGAGATAAGGATGACAGGGTGTGTTTCTCAGGTCATCTCTCTGCCATGGTTGTTTGTTAGGAAAGGCAGTCAGGTATCCAGACTACATTTTCCTCTATTTCTCCTTTGGATTAGTGAGCATAGTGTAATGCCCTCAGAGTTAATTGAGTGGATCAGTTAATTGAGTCAGCTTCAGTGAGTTAGTGTCCTGTGTCCTGATTTTTATTACTGATTCTCGACTGGGCATGACCTCTCCCTCAGGGTATCTGGCAAAGGTTACAGACATTTCTGGTTATCATGCCCAGGGGTGGGGTGGGTGGGAGCAGGCTATTGGCATCCAAGTGTGGTAAGACCAGTTGAACAGTCCACAGTACACAGGCAACTCTATCTGACAGAACTGCGTGGGCCAAACGTAGCGGTCAGGCCGTGTGACTGTGGGCTACCTTGTGTGTGTGTTGTAGATGCTCTGCTCACCAGTTTACCCGGTGCAGGGTAAGAATTTTCTTGCCAGAAGCTCTGCTTTCCGCCATTGGCTAGAGAAGAATGGGTGTGAGTTCCTGCAACATTCATTCTATTGTTAGAGTGTTTGCATATGTGTGTGTTGGATGTGAACGTGTGCACCACGGTACATGTGTAGAGGTCAGAGAACAACTTCATGGAGATGGTTTTCTGCTCCCGTCTTTCTATGGGTCCTAGGGATGGAATACTCACTGAGCTTTACTAGTTCTTATTATTGTCTTTATTAAAATCTGCATGCCTGGAACTGCAGAGAGGACTCAGGGGTTAAGAGCACTGGCTGCTCTTCTCAAGGACCTGAGTTCAATTCCCAGCACTCACAGGGTGGCTCACAACAGCCTGTAACTTCAGTCCCAGGGGACCTGATGCCTTATTCTGGTCTCTGCGTTCACCAGGCACCATCACAGTACACTGGCAGACATGCAAGAAAAACTCTCATACACATAAAATTTTGTTGTTTTGAGACAGGGTCTCTCTCTCTCTACATAGCCCTGACTGTCATGGAACTCACTCTGTAGACCAGTCTAGCCTCTAACTCACAGAAATCCACCTGTCTTTGCCTTCCAACTGCAAGGATTAAAGATGTGTACCACCACACCCAGCTAAAATAAATTTTTTTGTTGACCCAATAATATGTGCTTAGGAGTGTGGGAGCATGCAGACTTGTGAGGTCTCATTTCCTGCTTCATTCTTTCCTGACTTCTTTTGGCAGTTGCTTTTCCTTGTTTAAATTATAATCTTACTTTTTTTTTTGTCATTTCTTCATTGCAAATGGTGAAAACTTAGCTCAGTCATCTCAGACACTCCCCTCCCCACCACTGAGCTCCATCAAATCTACTGAGTAGCTCCTCACTCCTCATTTTATCTCTACTACAAAACACACAGATCCTTGCTTTTGTTTGCATTGACTTTGGAAAGTTCTTTTCAGCTGTTTCTCTGCTGTATATAGAGTATGTTCTTTCCTTAAGTCAGTGGTTCTCAACCTTCCTAATGCACCAACCCTTTCATACGGTTGTGCTGACCCCCAACTGTAAAGTTGTTTTGGTTACTAATTCATATCGGCAATTTTGCTACTGTTAGGAATTGTATTGTAAACATTTTTGAAGATAGAGGTTAAAGGGGTCATGACCTACAGGTTGATAACCACTGCCTCATGTTGTCAAAGTAAATATCATTTATTTTGTGCTTCATAATGACTTTTAAGCTGTTCATGTTATCTATAGATTGAGTTTAATAGTTGAAAGCCAGTGCGTCTATTAATAGACCATGACTGTGTAAATTATTCACTGCACAGCTAACCAGTAAATTGGGAATCCAGAACATTCCTACATACGCAGTATTATAGACTCTGCTGCCAGCTGAAAGAATGCCACTAGTATTCTATCATTCTGTTTTCTTCAATGCACAGAAAGATTGTTAATCATGCCGTAGTCAGTTGGTACAGTGCCACTGAAACGTATAAGAGTTCAGAAGTCTGAAACTAGTGAATATTCAAGAACAGAATGCCCTCCATGTGCTGTTAGAAAAAAAGAGCAAGAAGAAAATGATGGAAAACACAAGATAGGAAGAATTTCAGAATAATAAGAGTACTTTCCAAATGGCCAACTTTCTGAGCGTTGAACTGTGTTTGGATAACTTGTGTCCCTCAGTCCAAATCCAAGGATAATATTGCTTCTGCTGAAACTTGGGCTCGTACTGTAACCAGGGTTTATTAATTGTCCTATTTCATTGAGGAAAAAATGCAAAGCAGACAGAACACTGGACTAACTAGCTGGAAATGCTCCACTGTTTCATGGGAAGCAGCTTTCCAATGGTTCCTATGGAGAACGGGGTCTTGAGCCTAGTGCACAGTAAGGAAAAACAACCCATTTACTGATTCAGACTGTAGCCGCTCCATTCTTTCAAAGCACAGCATTGATTTCTTTTAATATCAAAAAATGACTTCTGAAATATGTTGCTAGTAATTGCTTCAGCTATTAAAGAGGTTTGCACTGCTTGTGGAAGACTGCATTGGTCACACAATTAATACCTTTCCTGTGCAGTAGGATACGCCACTCCTGCAGCAGCTAGCAGCATCGTAGTTTTGTGTCTCTGAAACATCTTCTGAGTGTTTGTAAGACTTCAAAATATATGAAGCAGCAAAGAGAAAGAAAGAACAGAAAAGGAAAGGAAAGGAAAGGAAAGGAAGGAAGGAAGGAAGGAAGGAAGGAAGGAAGGAAGGAAATCCCTTGCTGGTAAATCAAGCTGAAAATTCCTTAGCACTAGAAAAAGGGGAAATTTCAGTTTAGCTGCAAGCTCTCAGGTTTATAGAAGGGGAACTATTGAAGTATTGTTCGGTTTTTGGTTTTGAGGCAACCTAGGGGGTTTTGCTTTGTTGCCCAGCTGCTCTCAAATTCTTGTGCTCAAATGATCCTCCTGCCTCAGCGTCACTGGTAGCTGGGATTAAAGGACTGTGCCAATACACTTGGCCTTGTAGCTCTTAAAAATAAAGTTTCACCTTTATTGTTCAAGTCATTATAACATATTTGAACTCCTTTCCTCAAATACAGAGAGCAAAAGGAATATGATTGAAGACTCACCACTTATGTGTTTTACTTTATAGATTATATTTGAATCCTGGTTTTTTTTTCACTTAAAATAATATTGGCATTTTCTTGTTATTATTCATGGTTGTAATATTTCATAAGGTATACCTACCATGATTTACTTAACCACCTTATATAGCATTGAGGTTGGCCCTGTTTTTCTAGTGTAAATCATGGCATGATTAAATATTTAATGAGTTCCCTCATTTTATTCTTATCTTCTAAGATAAAAGCTCACAGGTTCAGATGTTTTAAATATTTTAAAAGCTTGTTGTTCTAACTGCATTCCAGCCATCAGATCAGTTTATAAACTTCACCAGCATTTGAAGAAACTGCCCAAGCGACCGAGCAGAACTTGAGAGCTGTTTCACGAGTTGCCTCGGTTCATAGGCTGAGATGTGGAAGAAAGCACTTGGCCGGCTGCGACCTCATTTCATCTTAGCAAAGCCTCAAAGCAAAGCCAGAAGCCATTATTCATTTTCATGATGTCTCAGGCTGGGGAAAGTGCTTCTAATTTTTGCAACATAAAAGAGGTTTGATGACAGGGACAGAACTGAGCAAGGACCCAGACGTGCTGACGGGAAGGCTGGAATTAGGGCTGGAGCACTAGACTCCGTCTCCATTTAAAAGCCTACTGCTTTTTCCTCTTCAGTTGGGGAGTCGTGGTATGTGGAGATATTTTTACGAGGCTGAAGAAAGCAGAACAAGAAGGCAGGTTTGAAATTGCAATCTTGTCAGGAGCTGCAGCTGAAGCTGTCTTCATTGCTGCTAGGTTTTCTGTGTTTCCTGGCACAAGCAAGGGTTAAATTTTATTTTTAAAATTTAGAGTGTTTAGTGCTTGAATTAGAATTGAAATATTTGTTCCCTTTAGAACTTTTCGGTATTTTTTTTTACTAATAGATATTTACTTTTCCTGTTTACTAGATATGCAGTCAACATGTACTTCCCACTACTGAAATATAAAACGAGGCTGGGATGCAGCTCAGCAGTAGAGCATGTGTCTAGCATGCGAAGGGCTTGGATCCGATACCCTACACAGAAAGGAAGCAAGCAAAGAAAAGTTAAACAGTTATAGTCTAACTTTGATGAATGCCATCTTGCTTACATACCAAGAAACAAATACAAAATAGTAATTTGAAAAGCAGTGTTTAATGTAGTCCCATGTGTAACACTGGAAAACCTCATTGCTTCGACTTCTTGGAAGAAATGTTTTTCTTTCCTTTTTTTTTTTTATTTTAACACCATGTCAATTATATTTATTTTTTATTTTAAAGCATGGTCTGCTATGATTTTCAGTTGCTGTATTAGATCTGTTCAAATTACCAGGTGTATGTGTCTGTGACACATAATCTAAGATATTGTAAGGGAATTAATGAGATGTTAAACTATTTTATTTATGACAAGAGAAGAACTTTGCTTCCAAAAGAACTTAGCTGAAAGGAAAGATTAATTATAACCTAGAAAATATGAGAGGGAACTTAAGTAGAAATCATCTTGAAGCAGAGGAAACTTTGACATAGTGCACTTCAAACGTGCTCGCCCATCACAAGCCTGCCCAGCCACCAGAGCGGGGTATTCTGCCCGCATCACCCTAGTCCCCACTGTCGCTCTACTCTGTATAGGTTTATCTCATTGTGTGCACCACTGATTATTCTGTTGCGGTATAATTAATTCAGCTTAAATTTACATAAATGCTAATGTGTGCGTATTTCTGGAATGCTGATGGATTAATTGATGTGTCGGTGTAAACTCATGCTATACTACTCCAGATGTCTATAGACATGACTGGGAATCACTGAGAAAGACAGTAGACATGAGTGGCATTGCTTACGCCGCGTTTCCATTCCGTCTGAGTCGGAAGGAATTAAAGGAAGGAAGTCCGGAGAGGTGGGGGAACATATTGTTGTGATTGGAAGATCAGGAATTTATTTATTTATTTTTCATACAGTGAGGCACTTAGGTGATTTTATTTATTTATTTATTGGTTTTTTTGAGACACGGTTTCTCTGTGTAACAGTTCTAGCTGTCCTGGAACTAGCTCCTGTTGACCAGGCTGGCCTCGAACTCACAGAGATCTGCCTGCCCTCTTCCTCCTGAGTGCTGG
Source organism: Alexandromys fortis (assembly GCF_014885135.2). Lineage (NCBI taxonomy): Eukaryota > Metazoa > Chordata > Mammalia > Rodentia > Cricetidae > Alexandromys > Alexandromys fortis. Next base: position 4,862,700 of record NW_026067963.1, read on the forward strand.
GATTAAAGGCGTGTGCCACCACCGCCTGGCTAGATCAGGTGATTTTTATAAAGAGACAGAAACACAGCTCACAGCATAGAGATGTTTCTCTTCAGCAGCGATGAAGTCTGGAGCGGTGGTGCATGTTTGCCTGTACTCCTACCCTCAGTGGTCTTAATGTGTTAGGGACCACACCTCAGGTAAAACTGGATCCTTGACCTCGCCTCAGAAGAGAGTTTTGGTACAAGACAGTCTGAATCAGAGTTATGATTTATTCAATGGCATCTTTAATACAGAGTTTAAGCACAAGGGTTGAGAGAAAAAGGTGCCATGCAACAAGACACACCTGAGCATGAGTGTGCGCTGCCTTGAGCCCATGTGACCGTCGTATATGGTCTCCCCATAATAGAAATGTCTTCCAAACCTAGTACTAAATTGTACGTGTGTGCTATGTTTATCAGAATGTAAATGCATTTTTAAAAATGAATAATATCACTCAGAAAAGTATCCAAGCCCCTTGATGAACTTTGATAAAAGATTAAAATGAATATTTTGTTAATTATTAATATCTTTTTACCCTTCAATATCCCACTCTTTTCTTCCTGGTTCCATAATTACTGTATGAAAAACCACATATGATTTTTAAAAAGCTTATTATTATGTACCTAAATGTCCTTCATTATGAAAATCCAAAAAAATTTTTTAGTTCTCAAGTGGCAGTTGAATGAAAGCCCAAGTATGTCCTAAGAGATGTATTAAAGCTGACTTTAACTCTGTAACCCACAGAAACTCTTGCTGTCCCAAGCCTCAGTGTGTCCCAAGCTGCTTCTCTCCATGGTGTAAGCGCTGTGGGCGTGCGCACTCCTCAGACTGTGGAGCCTCATAGCGGCAGCATCACTTGTTAAATGCAGAGCTGCCTGGGCTGAGAACATACTGTAGCCCTTTTACATACTATTAAGCCTTGTAATTTTCTTATGTTCCTAATAGCCATACTTCCTGAACATAATGAAATGAGAATGTAATTTACATTTTTATGATGAAAAAGGAAAGTATGTGCCCCTCCCTAATTATAGGCTGAGGGTACTGTTTCCATTGTGAACACATTGCCATCACTCTGAGCACTTGGGAAGGCAAATGGCACAGCTGTCATACCCCGCCTTACTGTGTGTCCAGTGTTTAGAAATTACTGCCAGTGAAAATCTGTTTGGACAGTGTGTATGCAAGAGCACACGTCCTGTACAAGGAAGCAGGGTGTTCCCAAGAAATCAGGCCCTTGAATTAACGTAGGCCGAGTAGCCTGGTTTTGCTAACGGCTGCCTGTTGTAGATAGATTCTCACTTTACAAAGTATGTGTTTTTAAAGGCTTCCCCCCCAAATCAGTACCTGTGCTTAAAATTTAGTCATCTATCAACGACTGTGAGGTGGGTTGACCTCAGTGACTAGCTCTCAGAACTAATAGTGGGTTTTTCTTTTTTTGGCTGCTTTTCGTATTTCAGAATATTTAAGAGAAACACACATCTATCCTTGATGGCCTCCACTGATAAGAACTGTCAGAGAGTTAGATAAACGGCTATTAGCTGGTTACCAATATTAGTGTGCTGATATTGGTTATCTTACAGTAATTAGAAACGTAGTAAAAATGGAGACTGACCATTAATATGTGCATTTGAGAAGCAAAATCAGAACATGAGATATTCTAGAGAAGATAATAGAAGGAGTTCTTGGCAAATCTTTTTGATCTTAAAAAAACAAAACAACTTTATGTGCATGAATGCTTGCCTGTCTGTATGTCTGTGCCCCGTATGCATCCCTGTGCCCTCAGAGACTAGAAGAGGGCATCAGACCCCCTTAACCTGGAGTTACGGAAAGTTGTGAGCTGCCACTTGGGTGCTGGGAATCAAACTAGTGGTTTTAACTACTGACCTATCTTCACAGCCCCCTTGGTGATTTTGTTTTTAAGAAAAGAAATACCCATCACTACTTATTAGAGAGGCACATTCTACAAAACATCTGAATCTTAAGCATGTGGGTTACATCTGGAGTGGAAATTAAGATTTCAGAGGGAAAAAGCTCAAAGGCCTTCTAGGAACCAACCACGCGAGTGCGGCCTTCTTTCCTACCTTCCCCTCCACCCCAGGGTGCCGGGCTCCACGCCACAGCTAGTCCTGACTGGCTGAAGCTGAGGACGACACTGTGCCTAGCTTGCAAGATAACCTTCATAATGAGTTTTGTGTGACAGTGACAAATGTGCTTTCCCCCAACAGCGGTGACTTCTTATGAAGATCTCGGACTCTTCGCGTTTGGATTACCTGGAAAGGTGATTTCCTTTGCTCCCCTTGGGGCATTTCTCTTCTCCTCCAAGTTCACAGGGTCGTGTATGTGGGGAAGACCTTAGGAGATGAAGAAAGGAAGTAAGAGATGGACAATGGGACAGGAAAGTCAAGAGAATGTGGCCCCTGCAGAAGCACTGCCGTCAGCCAGTGCGGTTTTTAAGTCTTGTTGCTGACTCGCTGAGCTGCAGAGTAACGGGACCCTGAAGTTTTCTCATTAATTTTGATCAGATCCTCTGAGTAAATCCTTATAAGGGAAGAAAACAATAGAATTAAGATTATAGCCTGGCTTTTTTCAAAAGCAGTAATTAGGTAGTATTATTTAAGAGCTGAACAATGCTAAAAGATTGCCTAGCTCTCCCTCTTGTTTACATGTGAGGAAATTAAGATCCAGATCTGTTCAGGGACCTCTTATCAACTGTTACCCAACACCCATTCTATATCTGAGGACTGTAGATGCTATATATACTGGTTTTACTTCCTAGAATAATAAAATAAATGCCAATTTTTATCGGCACTGTTTTTTGGTGACTTCCTAACTTTAAAAGTTGTAGGGAAATGTTTTTTCCTACCGATTACCAGGAGTTAAGCACTGCTGTCAGTGTTAGAGTTAAGCTGCTTTCTTTCTGTTTCAGTGCCTCAAGAGTTACCCACATTTATTTTGGTTCTAAACAAGAATTCTTCTGGTTGTAAATCTGCCTTAGTACTTTCTGTTTGCATTTAAGTTAACAAACAAAGTACTATAGCATGTACTTGGTACTTCGAAACAGGTATGCATCTGAGCTAACTGACCTATGAGTTACCTCACCCATTTATTCTCCTGTTTAAACGCTAAGTGGGTACCATACTATAACTGGCTAAGCTGATTTTAAGAAGTGAGTCCTGGAGGAAGATGCAGCTCTGCAGCAGGAAGAGAAGCTGCATTTGCCTCCAGTTGCCTTCCTCTTAAAATGTATAAGGAGTACGTAAACCTCAGAAACGCTGGGCAGGCCTTACATCTTCGTAATCTAAACCTCAGTTGTTCCCAGGAACATTTGCTTCCTGGAGAGCAGGGTGTTTAGTGTGTCTGGTTCATTCCCTCCATGTAGTTTAACCAGAGGAGAAGAAATGTGTTTGTATATGGCAATGCCCCGGGGTGGGGAGGAAGTACTTGCTGTATAAGCATCAAGATCTGAGTTCAGATCCCCAGCACCTGTGTAAAACCTGGGCATGGCAGCATATTCTTGTGACCTCAGTTGTAGATGAAAGTTTCTGTCCCGCCCGCCTGGTTCTCCAGCCATTCAGTCCCAAAGAACCACACAGAAGCTTATATTAATTATCAACCGCTTGGCCTATTAGCTCAGGCTTATTATTAACTAGCTTTTACAACTTAAATTAACCCATAATTCTTATCTATGTTTAGCCATGTGGCTTGGTACCTTTTCTCAGTAAGGCATTCTCATCTTGCTTCCCCTGCTTCTGGGCAATGACTGCATCTTTGCCTTTCCTCTTCCCAGAATTCTTCCAGTCTGGTTGCCCCACCTATTACTTCCTGCCTGGCTACTGGCCAATCAGTGTTTTCTTAAACCAAGTACAAGTAACACATCTTTAGAGTGTATAAGAGAATTATCCCACAGCACTCAAATGCTGAAGGAGAAATGCAGAAACAGGGAGATTCTGGGGATGGGGCATGTTGCTGGCCGGCCAGCCTCACCAAAACAGCGAACTCCAAATTGAGAGAGAAACTGTGTTTCAAAAAGGTAGAGAATGATAGCAGAAGATTCCTGCAGTCAGCCTTAGCTTTCCACATGTTCTTCATAACACAATAGCACATCTAATGCATAGGTGCGTGCATATGCATATAACAGCCTCCGAGGAGGCAGCTGCACTGGACAGAGCGTATCCAGAGTGAGGACTCGTTAGATTTTGTTTGCATTTCTTCCCCATTTCTATAATTGTTCTGAAATCTTCACATTTTTTTATGTGTGGTTGGATAATATTCTGCAGTTCAAAGAAATATTTTTGAAAAATTTAAGGAATATTTTTAAAAATTTCTTTGTGTATTTATGTATCAGATAAATATCTATTGAGCAATGCTATGGTCATGCACTGTAGTAGGCACAAAAAGTGCAAGTAGGCAGACATTTATTCTGGCTTTCTAAACACTAAATACCTAAACTTAGGCAAGGAATGGAGACATGGTTAGTGCTAAGATACTGTATGTGCAATATATTCATAGAAAATGGAGGTATTTCATGTGTATGGCCAGGGGTTTCATTTGCAGATGGTCTACACAGAGTCAGAATGGTCTTCCCACAAATGACTGAATTTCAGGAACTCATATTTAAGCTGAGATGCAAACTGCCTTCTAGAAAACACTGGAATGACCATAACCACTCTCTTTGTTAGTTACTCTTGCTGTGATGAAACACCATAAACCAAAGCAAACTGGGAAAGACAGAGTTTATTTGGCTTACTTCCAGGGAACAGTCCATCCCTTTTGGGGGATGTTAAGGGAGGAAGTCAAACAGGGCAGGAACGTGAAAGCAAGAGTTGATTCAGAGGGGTGTTGCTTACTGGCTTGCTCCTCATGGCTTGTTCAGCTGGCCTTATAGAACTCAGGACTACTAGCCTGGGGATGGCATCACTCGCAATGGGCTGGGCCCTTCCACATCAATCCCTAAATAAGAAAATGCCCTACAGACTTGCCTGTAGCCCAGTCTTATGGGGGCATTTTTTTTCAATTCAGGTTCTTCTAGCTTGTGTCAGGTTGACATAAAACTGTCCAGCACACGTGCATCTCTAGAGACCGTGCCAGAATCCAGCTCATTAGGCTTCTGCACCTACAAGGACTCCAGCTCCTAGGAAGCTCAATGGTTGCAGCATAGGCAGTGCTCTGCCCCAGGAGGTGAACCTCAAGTGTGACCTGTCCTCTGTCTATGGAGGTCTGACTATTCAGCTCCAAATGTCTGCTGGTGGCTACAGCCCAGGTGTCAGGAGGCCCAAGAGAGAATATAAGATTTAAACATTTCCTTTGCATCCCCCAGGAGTCTCATCCAGGGCCGGAAACAGACTGGACATAGTTCTTGAGCAGTTTTTGTTTAGCACAGACCTTCTTTATTTTTAGCTAGTTGCCAACTTTTATACTCTTGAAGGTGTGAAATTCAGTTTCTGGCTTACTAACTACTGGGTGACCTGGCTACATTGGATCCACTTTTTCCCGTGCTGTCAGCTGACCAGACTGAGTGGAGAGGAGGCGCTCCTGGGGGGAGGGGGGAGGCTCCAGTTTACTGTTGTCCTTGCCAGCACCTGCTCATTTAGACTTTAGCTTATTTCACACTTTTGAGTTCGAAACACATTGCTTACATTTTCCCGATCTGGTCGTTGTGTGCTGGAGTTTTCTGCTGTAGGCTGTTTAATCTTTGAGACTGTGCCCAGCTGGTATCAGAAGGCCATCTGCTCCCTCTAGGTGCTATAATGTTGACACAGCGCACTCCAGTCTGTTTTGGGATAACTACTAAAGCAGTGTGGTAGAGCCAGTAAGAAAGAGACTACAGGTTCAGTTAGACGTCGGCAATCACGACTTACCAGCTTTATAACATTTTTCAGCTATTCAAACATGACTGCTAAGAAAGACTTCAGAAATATCTTTATAGTAACTATGGAGGTGTTGAGGAAAGACTTATGCACTGTTCATTAATTTCACATAGTACAGACAGCTGACAGAATTTATTTCCGATATCTGTTCATTCATAAGACAGTGCATCTGTCCTTGTGGTATTGTTTGTTAATTATAAAATTCTCTCCTTCTGTACCGTTTCCCTTTTATCATCTGAATACATTTGTCCCTTTTTAGGTGGTGGTTGCAGGCACCATAATAATTCAGAATATTGGAGGTAAGCATTGAGAGTGGATCAGGTATGCATGCGGGTAATGGAAACAGTTGCTGCTCTGGTTCCTTGCCTTCCTGCAGGTCCAGCTGGGACACCAAATCTCTGTAGGTGCAGCCATCTTCAGAAGTCCCCTTTACCCACCTCCTAATCTTTCTTGAATCATTCTTAATAGCACTGGTAAGTGTGCTTCTAGCTTCAGCTCTAGCTGACTTCCGTGGTTGTGGTGGTGAGCGGGGCAGTTTGGAAATGCTCCTCCCAAAGTGATTGTTAACTATTAGCTACTTTCCCTCTCCTTTCCCTCCCTCCACCACTCCCACTACAGACCCTTCTTTAGAGGGAATAGCGCCCCCTGGGTGGTGTGAACAGTCAGGTATGCCCACTGTGCCCTAGGAGGTAAGAAGTTAAAAATGACCAAGTGGCTTAAAATATGTCTAAGGACAAGAGGCGTCCTCAAGCTTGTCTTTCCTCTGGTTCCTACTAAAAACTGATCATACTGATCCTTATTATGAGAACTCTGTAGAAATGAAAATCACTGTTGATTATAGACAACTGACCGGATGAATTAAACATTAACTCCAAAGTATGAGAACAGCATGGATGTGTTGTGAGGAGACTTCAGAGACCTAGGCTGTGTCTTCGTTTCTTTTAACCACCAGCTGGAACGCTAAATAGTGTCAGAATCATAGAAAGCCCACAAGGAAATGACGTGCTCTTTGGGACCTTATAGAAGATTGTGTGCTCGCAAGGAATTTTAATTATTTTTTTATATCTAATAGTTTTAAGTAACTGAAAGTTGATAGCTTAAGATCTGAGCTATTTCACTCTAAGTATTGTTCAACTAAACTGATGTTAGTGAGTATTGTGGTGTGTGTGTGTGTGTGTGTGTGTGTGAGAGAGAGAGAGAGAGAGAGAGAGAGAGAGAGAGAGAGAGAGAGAGAGAGAGAGAGTTGTTTTGGAATCCTTAATGTCCATGTTTTAATGCTTTGAATTTTCGTGAAACAGTGACTTCATACTTCACTCCTGAAGCCAAAAACACAAACCTCATCTCTTGGGAATTGTTGCCGTGCAACTGATTTGAAGATTTGTTGTAGAATACTTTTAATTAGCAGATATGTATTGCTTAATCTCTTAGTGATGATTCTTCGGCAGACCCTCATTAACACCGATCAGATTTGGTTCAGATGAAACCTTTGTATAATAACTTATGTTGAAATTTTAGCATTTTATCTTGGTGTGACGATCTTGTTGTGTCTCCTCTGGTTCCACCATAGTAGCTTCTGTCTCTAGCCTGGTTTAGACGCGGCCGTCTTCCCCTTGCTGGGGCTAGCCTTGTCCGAGGTCACCTCCGCACTGTTTCTCCTCCTCTGAGCCTTAAGTTTTTCCAGGGCTTATGTCTCATTCCTCTTTACTCCTGGGAACCAACACAGTGTCTGTCAGGGTCCAACCTCGACAAAATTTGCACGTTCCAGTGTAGGAGCATGAGGATTAGAATTATTAAACTCAAGGAACAGATAGAGAAATAAGAAGGCAGACACGGAACAGCATGGGGGGGGGCGGCATTCACTGAATACTGAACCACCTGCGTTTTTTCCATCGGCTCATATACCTCATTCCAAAAGGGGAGGGGGAAGACAACAGACTTATTAATATGATATAAGGAATAGACCAAGTATCCTGCAGGCAGCCAGTCCCTGGAACCTCCTGCCAGTCTCCTTTGAAGAAGCAGGAATAGCAAGGTGGAACAGATCCACCTCTATACTCAAAATACTGATTAACCACACCCTGGGTCAGGATCTCTTGTTTGTAGCCACACCTGTTATCAACAACTTTGAAAGAGCAAAAATAAGCTCAAACTCTGACCTTTAGTCAATGTGGAACAGGCTCACATCTGTGGGCCCCCACAAGAGTCTGGAACTTTGCTGGATTGAGACACGCTTAGATGATTAGTACTTTATGTCTATGAGCTGGAAAGATGGCTCAGCAGTTAAGAGCCCTGGCTACTGTTTTCGAGGACCTGGGTTCAATTCCCACCACCCACCTGTCAGCTCACAATTATCTGTAACTCAAGCTCCAGAGGGATTTCATGCCCTCTTCTGGCCTCCACAGGCATTGCATGCACGTGGTGCACAAACGTCTGTACCAGCAAAACAGCATACAAATAATTTTTTTTTAAAGTGAAAATAAGTGGGGGAATGGTGGGGCTGGGAAGATAGCTCAGTTGATAAGGTACTTGCTTCCCAAACAGGACCCAAGTGCCAATTCCCAGCACTCCTGAGCAGCCAGGTGTGAGGATACACACCCTAACCCCAGTACAGGAGGAGCAGAGTGGACGACCTCTAGGGCTCGCTGGCCAACTAATATAGCTGAATCCGTGGACTCCAGAGGTTCAGTTAGGTACCTTGCCTCAGAAAAATAAGGTAGAGAGCAATTGAGAAAGTTTCCATGTTGACCTGTGGTCTGCACACGCACGCACACAATGCTAGGCTCATCATTGGTGTCAAAGCTGACGGAAAAGATAAACTAGACTAATTCAGTATTTTACTCTTTTAGGGGCCCTGCCACCCAGCTCCCAACTCAATCACACACAAATGCTTATTCTTAGTTAGGAATGCCCAGCTTAGCTTGACTTCTTACCAGCTTTTCTTCCTTCCTTCCTTCCTTCCTTCCTTCCTTTCTTTCTTTCTTTCTTTCTTTCTTTCTCTTTTTTAAAAAATCATTATTTATTTATTATGTGTACAGTATTCTGGCTGCATGTTTTGCCCGAACACCAGAAAAGGGCACCAGATCTCATAGTAGATGGCTGTGAGCTGCCGTGTAGTTGCTGGGAATTGAACTCAGGACCTCTGAAAGAGCAGTCAATGTTCTTTACCTCTGAGCCATCTCTCCAGCCCCCTTTCTTTTTTCTTTCTTTCTCTTTCTTTTTTTTTTCTGTGTAATGATGTGATCTGTTTATTTAAAATGATTTCCCAATTTGCCCAATGATTTAGCAGACTTACTTTTACTTTCTCCTCAAACAATCAACATACTTTTGTATTTTATTTTAACCATGTATGCTATTTTGACATTTTATTAATACCAGATTTCAATACGTTGACCAATGAGTAGTACAGATTTCAAATAGACCCTTGGTAGCTATGGTCTCATTGCTGGATTCTTGGGATTTTGGTGATGGTGGCTGTTCCTCAGACCCTGTCTCCAACCTGCTGTAAGACTTAAGCAGCACACTCCTCCATTCAAGGCTTCTAAATGGAATCATTTAGAAACTAAGTCATCCTGACTACCTTTTGCCTCTGGGCTTTTTCCTTTTCTTACTTCTGTGTATCTTACTTTCACTCTTCCTCCGTGGCTGGGTGCCCGGCCCCTAGTGTCCTCCTCTCCCTGCTCTTTTGCTCCCCTTTTCTTCCCAGATTTCTCTTCATGTATTTATCCTCTCTGCCTGCCAGCCCCACCTACCCTTGGCTCTTGCCTCGCTATTAGCTATTCAGCTCTTTATTAGACTGTCAGTGTTTTAGGCAGGCACAGTGACACAGCCTCACAGAGTTAAACAAATGCAGCGTAAACAAAAGCAACACAGCTTCACATCGTTAAACAAGTGTTCCATGGCACAAACAAGAGAAACACACCTTAAAATAATATTCCCCAACTAGAATATTCCTCATCTAGAATACTTTTATTTTTGTGTTCTGTAGCAAAATACACTGACTGGGGTGTTAGTAATAAACAGTTATCAGCTCTTGGAGGTTGGAAGTCTGAGATCAAGGAAACATATCCTGTGAGGACTTTGTTACCTGGTCATGTGTGGGAAGTTGTCACGCGGTAGCTTAGAGCACGCAAACTCTTAGCCTTAAGCTCTCACAATGTGCTAAACGTGCATTTAAAGGTGGAGTCTCATGACCTAACCCTTTTCCATCAGACGCCACTTCAAACACTTGTGCACGTTGGGACTGTGCTTCCTGTACACAAGGCTGGGCGACACCATCAGACTTAGCCAATAGCCTTGTCAGTAAGCTGGGCGATTGAAGTGGAGACAACCCACAGTTTTTGTTTGTTTGCATTTTCGAGACAGTGTTTCTCAGTGTAGCCCTGGCTGTCCTGGAACTCACTCTGTAGACTAGGCTGGCCTTGAACTCCTGCAAAGGCGTGTGCCACCACTGCCCACCAACCCAGACTTTAAAAAAAAAAAAAAAGTGTTCTTCATCCCTGAAAGCATTCAAACGAAACTGTTTGGCCAGCTGTGTGACCTGGAAAAGATTCTTGGATTTGGTGTCGTATGAATGAGGTGTCTGCATGTTGCTTTGCTTGCTTGCTTTAGAACTTTAAAAATGCCACTTAGATGCTGCCACACATTTTAAATGTCCCTTGATTCAGGAAAGCTAGTAATGTTTATTTCAGAATGATGTCCTTGTTATTTTCTTCCCATCACTTGTAAGTTTACCCGCTGAGAGCCTGCGAGCGCTCAGTGGAAGCATAGTTCCGCGGTTCTCTAACTGCGGAAGTGACCCCTCCATCGCAGTGGGATCTGAAGCTACCTGTGTGCAGAGCCCTGGCTGGGTGTCAGCTGCCTCATAGTCTGACTCCAATCTTCTGGTCAAGCAGGCCCATGCTTCAAGGGACCCTCTCTCTCATTCTCTTGGCTTTAGTTTTGTCTGTGGTGAAGAATTCCAGTGGGATAGAAAGCTCAGGGTCTCCTCTCTTCCAGAACTGTGGCTTCTGAGGTGGCCCTTGGGGAAGGTGTGCTAATTCTCAGGCACTGTCTGTATTTTCAGGTAGGTGGCATGTCCTGATGCTTCTTAACTCTTGCCATCTTTTTTACGTGTGTCACAGGTCTAAGTTAGCCTGTATCTCTTGGTCCTTCTGCCTTGGCCTCCTGAGCACTGGGATCCCAAGCATGACCACCACACTCCAGGGTTAGTGACTGTCTATGATGCTGTTATAGGGTAGCTGAGGAGGAGGGAGGGTTTGCTTTGGCTTCTGCCCCAGGGGACATGATCACATGGGAAAGTGGAGCTGCAGGGTCCCGGCTCCTGTCAGGTCCCCCACAAGCAGGAAGTGGAGAGCAGGGAGTAGTGGTGCTCAGCCTTTTGCCTCCAGTTCAGTCCTGGACTCCCTCCCACAGAGTCGGCGCTGTCCACATTTTCCCCTAACCCCAGCTTCTCCTCTGTGTTGTGCAATCTTGTTTCAATTCCCAACCCTAAAAGGAAAACAAAAGATGAAATGATCATAAATTCATAAGCTGCTCTTGACTGTTTATTCTGTGGGTGTTTTGGTGAAGGCCTGGTCCGTCCCCTTCCCGTAGTCTGTGAACGCACTAACCACAGCACCGTTGGGATTTACTGACGGGATTGCAGTGGGGCTTTCCTTCAGGTAACCTCTAAAAATGCCAATTAGTACATGTTGGACTCTTAAGGTTTTAGAATTACTGGCCTTTAGAAAGTGGAGAGCCATATAGAAAATATTTCTCATTTGTGACTCTTGCTCTCTGAGCGGTGATTGTGGGGAGCCTGAAAGAGGCCATTGCCAGGTGTAGCGCTTTGGCTTTGTGTCCGCCTCAGGCAGAGCTAGTGCTAGCGTTTGCTGTGAGCTTCCGCGGGGCAGAGGGAGGAAGGAGGCGTCCTAGAATGTTAGTGCTGTCACAGGCCGGAGAATGCTAGGCACAGGGTTTGAACACGGCTGCCTTCTAGGAGGACGGAGAAGTGTGGTGAGGGCCGGCTGATTCTCACAGCCCCTACTCTGCTGCATTGCTCACTGAAAAGTAGTCCGTTTCACATTAGATTGAATGTCTGCGGACTACGCTGTCGCTAGAAATCACACAGCCGGGCAAGGTCCTACTCACTCTCGGACGTCTGCGATTAAAGCAAAGGCAGCTAATTTCCTAATTCATGTCTTGCTCAACTCAAAACATGGCAAGGTGAGTGGCTCCGAGCAATGTGCCGACTTATTCGTCTAGAACAGGTGCATCAACTCCCCAGGTCCTTGCAGAAGATCAGTGATTTAATCAGTGCACATTGTCAGGAGAACCCTAGTTTCACTGAGACCTCCTGAGATGGCCAGAGCGACCCGGGTTTTCCTGTCTGGCACCGAATCCTCAGACCTTAGCAGCCTTGATTAGCGTCTCATTTGGGGCAGTGAGGAGTGAGAATTTCAGCCGGTGAACCAAGGTGGCGCAGGGTCTGCAGCTTACAGATGAGAAGATTCAGTGACTACCGAAATCTCAGATCACCGTTATTGGACAAATCCACCATGTAATGTTAGACAACTTAAATTGTTCTCTTGAAGCAGAGGCTGAATTCATCAGTCTGTCTTGGCCCTCGGGAAGCTGGGGTTGGGAGTGCTGTTACGACGCCACCTGCTGGTCACACTGATTGCAGCCTTAAAAAACCTCAACAGTATTACCCTCAAATTCTAGAAAATACCGCAGAAGTCTAGAAGTACAGGAAATTGGAGAGGAGCCTTTTTTCCCCCAAGCATTTTTCTTGACAAATTTCTATAGTAGCATCATTTTAAAGAGACTTCAAAAACAATGTATTAGCAAAGATGTCTATTGACGTTTGATAATGAGATTTTAAAAAGAGTATATATTCTGATTGTGCACGCACACGCATGTGTGTGTCTGTTTCTGATTATTGAACACATGTGAGCTTTCCACCACAGTGCTTTCTCCTAGCCCCCTACTCCACCCTCACCTCCACCCCTGATTGAAGACAAAGTCTCGCTAGGCTATCCAAACAGGTCCTTCTTTAGGTTCAGGGTCTTAACAGACTATAAAATAAAGGCTCTTGGCGGATCTCAGTGAGTTCGAGGCCAGCCTAGTCTACAAGAGCTAGTTCCAGAACAGGCCCCAAAGCTACAGAGAAATCTTGTCTCAAAAACCCAAATAAAATAAAATAAAATAAAATAAAGGTTTTTTTTAGGAGAGCAAAGGAAGGAACATATTCCATCATGGTTTGTGTCCCCCCCCCCCCAGTTTTGCACTTTAGGGAAATTACATTGTTTTACAGACATTTTGAAAAAAAAAAAAGATTCTTTTTAAAAAAGAGAGATTGTATGCTATTTGAGTGGGGATAGAATTTCCGTGACATTTAGACATTTGGTGGAAACCCCAGGTTAACGAGACATCTTGAATAAACTAGTTATTATCCGTGACTAAAAACAAGTTTGAAATAAACCTGAATCTCTTCGGTGGAAAGGCAAACCATAGCGCCTCTGTTTGTTTGGGCCACTGACTAATCCTCTGAGAAGCTGCTGGGCTTCCCCCAAGCGCTGAAAACCCAGTTCTATTTTTAAAGCAGTGGAACGCCATCCCATCTTCATGCATGTTCTCCTAAATGTTTAACAACATGGATAATTGTCTTTTAGACTAATGATTGTTTAGGCCCAAACTCTGGTTGAGTTTTTCTTTCTCAAAGTGACATGGTTGACTAGAGACCATTACTGGGAACATTGGGTCCTAAAGCCTAGAGATATGGAGGAGGAGGGTTGAGTTTTGTTCTTTTTTTAGGTTTCAGTGACGTGTTGAATCTCTCATATTTGAATAGGAGATTCCTCTTTGGAGCTATACCTCCACTGACATGCAACTAAATCATGGCGGGAGATGCAATGACATCCTGGCATGAAGCTACGTGAATTCTGAGCCAGTTACTTCAGCGAAAGGGCTACAGCCCCAGATGGACTCCATCAACAATACAGTGTGTCTCTGGTTGAAATGGTCGGAGACTTCCATCTCCATTGCAGAGATTCTCCTTTTCTTTGAGCCCGATTGTTAAGCTCAGCAGCCAAAAGCAGTCTGTTGCTTAAATGCCGATAACAAATAGATAGAAGACTTCATTCTCGAGAGGCCCCTTTGATAGACTTTTCTTATTTTTCTTGGCTTTGACTGATTCTTCTCCACCGGCCCGGAGCAGACTGACATTTAATAGTGTGAGCTCCTCAAGTCAGGCTCACCGTTCCCACCAGCACCCACATCGCAAATAAGTACACAGGGCTCCCATTTCTGTGGGTGAAATTGTGTCTGGTTGATAAGGAAGTTAGATGCCCAAAAAACTTGCTATCACCTAGAATATAGCCAAGCATGTAGCAGGCATAGCATGCCACGCCCAGATGAGCAGCTGTTCTCACTTCTAGCCTTTCTCCTCTCCGCCTCTGCCCCAACTCACGTCTCCCATGACTGTTAGTAGTTAGTACTCATGTCTTCCATGCTGTCTGGAAGTGGTACCCACGTTCCCATGCTGTTGGGCAGTAGTGATACCTTACTCCCTGTTGGTGCCTGATCAGATTTCCCTGTTTCAGGGCTTGCCAAATTTCCTGTTGCTTTTCCACGTGGTTTTTAAAGGGTACTTTCTATTCCTGTGTCTTGACTAAGGTGACAGGATTTTTTATTTTCTTCCCAGGGTAGTTTCGTTTAAAATGAAGGGGAAAGAATACCTATTCAGCTAATGTGGGGAGACTAAATGATTTGGAATGGCTGATAACCGTCATCAAGGTGTATCTTGTAGCACAGATCTTGTCAGTGGTGTTATGGAGGCCCGAACTGTTCTATTGTAACCGTGGCTCTTATGGATGATGCTGGTATAGCCATTAATTTGGAAGAAACATGGTGTGCCTTGTATTTGGAGTCTATACCATGGATAGATGCCAGCAAAAATCATTTACAAATTCTTGCTTATGACCTGTCTCTAAGTCAAGCCTTGAGCATTTCCTTTGCTATTAATAGAAAACATGGGACAGGAGGTGTGGCAACCAGCTATTCGACCTAGTGACCTTTTGGCTAAAAACAGTGGATATATGAGCATTCCCGCTGAGATTATTCTTTCTTAAAACCTTTCTCAGCTTACTTTATTGACTTGATCTTTTGATGTGGCTGTAATTAAGATGTATTTCCTAACTTGGTGTCTATCTAGTAGTCTTTTGTTCTCAGTGTTATGTACTGTATGTTAAGGTGGTAGTACTTACATGAAATTTTATTTGTGGTTAGGAAAAAGTAATTTTAGCAGTGAGATTTCTTTGTTTTACTTGCTCAACCAGTGGGGTTTTCCCCATGGTAGGCTCTGTGGTTTTGTAGCTCTTAAAACACGCCAGCGTTCTCCAAGGAAGAAGCAGTGTTTCACATGTTTTATTACACTCTTGTATACTGAGAGGCCTTTTCTTAAAACAGAGAAACATATGTTTGGTGAGTTCATATTTCTTTAAGTACACATGGCTCTTCAGACTGGAATCTAGTGAAACAGGACTCCCATTTGAAAACCAGAGAGTGAAGGCTGCGACACAAAGTGATCAAGTGATTAGCCAGAGGCTAATAGAAATTCTGGAAAGAATGACAGATTGTATATGAGAAAGAAATATAATCTCACATTCATTGTGGCTGTTTTACAATTAAAGATCAAAAAAATAGAAAATTGCTGGAAGAGGCGCCTGTCTGAAACCTTAGAGATCTACACATGCCGGCTTATTCCCAGCGAGAGGGGCCGATGAGCAGATGGTGAAAGTACGGAGTCAGAAGCCTGCCTTCCTTGTTTGAGTGTACGTTTGTCTGTTTACGCCCTCCTTCTCTCGATATATTTAGGTAGTGTCTAAGCCAGTTTCAGAGAACTCGATTCTATTTCTTCTTCTTCATTATATCATGCACGTACAGTTCTTTGGAAAACAAAATGCTGTGACAATCCAAATCTTGGAGTGGAAGAGGTTAGCGATGACCTCCCTTCCTCCTCCGGTGCCCAGCTGCTGGTGTTTTTCCTTCTGAGAGAACAGAGCAAGGGAGAAGACATTACACATCCAGTTGCTTATAGTAGCCACTGCTAAGGGCTGGCAGGCATGTCTCAGTAGCCCTTGGTAAGCAGTCGTGTTTCTTCCAGAGAAAAAGAAATAGTCTTAAATTACAGGATGTGGGTCGTGTTTTCATTGCAGAAAAGTGAGTATTACTTACCTGTTCTAAAGTTAACTTTACCATAGGTACCTGTTATTTTACCCAAACAAACAAACAAAAACAAACAAACAATTGAGTGTATTTAATCTCTCCTCTTGCAAACTAGCATGTCTGTCTCATTTTTCTCCAGAGTTAAACCATCACAGCGTTGTAACTGCAGAAGTAGCTGCTTTCCAACAGCTGGACTGAGAAATGCAAACTGTTCTTAAATGCACCTTTTCATCCAACTTCCTCCAGACTTCCATTGTTCAGGCTTGGCGTTCAGTGGTGTTCTTAGTTTTTATAAGTCCAAGGAGAAAGTGGAATGTTTCCTGAAATATAAATGAGTAATAAAAGCAGTGTGCACATAGAATACACACTTCATTCTTCAAGGGCATTTTTTTTCATTGACTCTTTTAAAAAGAATGAGTGTGTGTGTGTGTTCAATTCATCTCTAGGGAAAAGACTGTTATACTGAAGGTCTGACTCCAGATCAACTGGGTTTCCATAGAGCTGAGTATTTAAGCTTCCCCTTCTGTATTTGCCTAAATGAGTTCTATATTCTACAACCATATTTACGATGGAAGGCTTGCAGAGTGATTTGTGTGTGAGTGTGCACAGTTACCTGTGGAGGACAGAAAAGGGTACCAGATCCCCTGGAGTTGGAGGTACAGGCAGTTGTGAGCTGCCCAGCAGTCCTAGGAGCCAAGCACTGAGCATCTCTCCAGCCCCAGAATGTGTTTTAATAACTACATGAGGAATAGTGTCATTATTAAGTGATATAAAAGCTAGTTATTTCTCATATGCTATCAGATAAAATCTGGGTGGCAGTGCTGGCTTTGGTTTCTGTTTTGTTATTGTTATTTTGTCTTTTCATAAACGTGGTTTCTCTGTGTAGCTCTTTTTGTCCTGGAACTCAATTTGTAGACCAGGCTGGCCTCGAACTCACAAAGATCCACCTGCCTCTGCCTCCCGAGTGCTGGGATTAAAGGCGTGTGCCACCCCACCTGGTTGGCTTTGGTTTCAGATTCACACAGATGGAGTGAGGATTACAAGCTCCATATCCTTAACAGGCTGCGTGATGCAGAGGATCAGAAGAGAGCCTTAATTAAGTTATTATCTACTGTTTAAGTATTATGATCTGTAGCAGAGAGAGGAAGAGAAAGAGGGAATTGGGTTTCTGCAAAAGACATTTCTTCCTAGTTAAATTAAAAAAGAGCAAGTGATCAGTTATTAATTGTACTTATTAAATAAACATGGTCTTTTTGTTTGTTTGGTTGGTTGGTTTTGATTTTTCAAGACAGCGTCTCTCTGTGTAGCCCTGGCTGTCCCAGAACTCACTCTGTAGACCAGGTTGGCTGTGACCTCACAGATAGCTAGCTGCCTGCCTCTGCCGGCTGAGTGCTGGGATTAAAGGTGTGCGCAACTATCTCCTGACCCTTAAAGCTTATCACTAAATCCTGTGCACTGAGCAGATAAGAGGGTGTGAAAGAGAATCCTTCAGAACTTGAAACAATCTTATTTTAAATAGCCTATTAAAAAATCCCTTTTCCTCTTATCTTCGGATTTGCAGTATAAACAGAGGTCATGTGATAAACTTACCAGTTCTTCTCTACAGAGTCGTTTGCCTTCGTTTCTGCTATGTATGTGTTTGGCTTAGTTCATTGTGGGCTATCTTCTGTATGGTGCCCGAAATCCTATGGACTTCTGTGTTTCTGAATAGATCACTCTTTGAATGGTTAAAATTCTAATAGCAATTCTCTTTGTTCTTTTGTAGCTATGTCATCTTATCTCTTAATTATTAAAACAGAGCTTCCTGCTGCTATTTCAGAATTCTTGTCTGGAGACCACAGTGGGTAAGAAGTTCCATTGTATGCCTTCATCTGTTCATTCATTCGTTATGTTCTGTGAAACCGTAGTGGCAATGCGGTGCCCGTCCTCAGGACACTTAGCAGTTCTGTGGGGAGGAACGGTAATAGAGGAAACACTGAGTACCTGTCCACTGACAGTCCGCTGTGTCAGAGCCCTGGGCTGCCAACGACCGAAGCTCCAGGCCCTTGTGCTCCTTGGGAAAGGCCAAGTCAAGTCCCAATTAGCCCTTGGAGAAAAGTGAAGAGGCACCTAAGGAGTTAAAGGCTGGAGGATAGTGGAAGGCTCGAGACAGCTGAAGGGACAGTGAGTCGTCCTTGCCGTCCCTTCCTAGCAGGTTGTCATGACAAAGGATATGATGGCCAGCCACTGTGTGAGACTCATGGTAGACTGCATAAAGAACTATGGGAGCGCTTGCTTTGCTTAGCCTTTCTTAATAAACTGAATAATATTGAACCACAGCATACTTCCTTTCTCCTTTAAAAACACAGGCGCCTACAGAATATATTGACTTAGCGCTTCTTATGGGGAAGGGTCCCAAGTTAATTATGTTTTTCTTTTTGATATGTAGAGCAAGGAGAAAGACTTCCCTTTTTTTTTCCAGAAAAATAAACTTGAAAATAAAAATAAACTTGGATTAAACTTGTTAATTGTCCAGTTGCTCTACCCAGTTCTCAAACCACAACTGAGGACTGCCCTGTCTCTAGGCTGGAGCGTTTGGTTGGCTCTCCCCAGTAATCAGACTTATCTGGCGTGCAGAGGAAAACTTCAGAATTTAGTTTTCAGTTTAGGGAAGTGGCTGCTCCTGCAGAAGCAGACAGGTGCAGATGTGCGTGTGTAAGGAAAGTGTGGTTACTTTTGATCTCAGTACGAACTGTCAAGTTGTGATTAGCATGAGGGTTATAAAGTCCTTCACGATCTTCATCCTCATAAGCTGTCCCTTCGCGTTCACGTCAGAGTTCATTAGGGGCCCAGCGCATGCTCACAGCTACCTCGACTTCTGTCAGCTTTGTCTGGTTGCATTTTGATAATGCCCTATGTAACAGCTAGCTACTCTAGCAAGTAGCTGTGTGAAATACACTTGTTTGCATTTGCTATAAAAATATTAGAAACCACTTTTGTTACTTGAATTCTAAGTGAGAAATTTGCATATGGAGCTAGAAACTTAAGGCAGCGTGATGAAAGGAAACATATGTCCCCGTTCATTTCATGCTAGTTAGCCTTGAGTCTCTAATTCCTGACTATCTAGCTTGTCATGAGCTGTAGGTTTTTTTACCTGGTGCTGTGAGGGTACCAATGAGAGCAGAACTTGTGGCTCCCAGACAGAGTGCTTGCCTAGCATGCCCAAGGCCCTGGGTTCAATTCTTAATGCCAGAAAAAGAGAAAAACAGACAGGCATTCTGAAAGGGCTGGAGAGTTGGTTCAGTGGTTAAGAGCACCGACCTCTCACCGGAGGACCTGGGTGAGCACCCATGTGGCAGCTCCCAACTGTTTATCACTCCCATTCCAGGAGATCTGCCACCCTCACATACAGAAACATGCATGCAGGCAAACCAGCAATGTGCATAAAATAATAAATAGATCATTAATAAAAGGGGGCACTGGGTGGTGTGGTACACACCTGTATTCCCAGCACTGGGGAGGCAGAGGCAGGCATATCTCTGTGGCTCGAGATCAACCTGGTCTACATAGCATGTTCCAGGACAGCCAGAGATGTTACACAGAGAAACTCTGTCTCCAAAAAAAAAAATAAAAGAAAGAAAAAAGAAAAAAAGGTGACACCAATGACCTTACCTTTGATTATTTGCTTCCTTAACAGAGTTCAAATGATCAAATAAGGTGGCACAAGTGTACGTGCTTATGTGCACATAGCACAGTGTAAACGTGGGGAACAGGGACAATACAGGACAATGAGTATGTTAAAGGTAGAAGACTTTCCTTTTTTCATGCGGATTGCCAGGAAGCTCAGAGTCAAACACAGATGAACGCTGATAATCTAATGGTTGTCCTATGTCACCTGCATTTGTCTTTGTTTTGTCTGTTTATCTTTTGTTTGGTCCTGATTTTGGTGACATCTATTAACATTGCCTTTGGTAACTTCAGACATAGTCAGGGTGCTGGGTAGCAGAGCTGCTATTAAAACTGCGGTGTTTTGTCTGCTGAAGCGTTGTTCTCTTTAAATCGAATGCCATGTCTGCTGTTTTAGCATACATTTTAAACAACTAAAATTAAATCCTATTTCAGTTGTATTAGTAAAACTTTTATATAAGTGTTCTATTTCTATCACAAATGAGCTTTTGACAAGAATGCTGTCACCAATTTTCACCCACTGTGTGTTAAAATCACACATTTTTGATAACTCATTGTTTTACATGTAGCATACTCATTTATGAAGAGACTATGCTAATTGTCTTTGAAGCCTAACCTTGGAAAGTCAGCAGCGAATGTTGCGGCAGTGAGCACTGCTTTTGGACAGTTTGTTTCTAGATGGGGTTGCGTGGCGGTTTTTTCTCACTGAGATCATGTGGCGTTGATGTTTTATTTTAGGGTTTGGTTTTCCATAAGTTTCAGTTAATCTTTCAGGTGTGTTTGTTTTCTGGGTTATCTGTGGATAGATATATAGATATCTATATGAACTATAGCCCTTTATGAAGATGCTGTCGAATCACTTTGTGCTCACTGTATTCTAATTTCAAAGTTACTGTTAGAGATCTAGATCAGTGGTGCTTATACCAAACTCCTATGATCCCTCTATATTTTTCCTAGAATAACTTATATATATATATTTTTTAAATCTATAGCTGTTAAAAGTTGGGAGCTCTCTGTTAACATTTAATGGTCTTGTCAGGGGACTATGATTGACACAATTAAGTTGTCTTGCATTTGAGTTACATAATTGATATGGGATGTGAGCAAGATCCTAATTGAGAACATACGATACTCTTGTTCCATTCTATTCGAGAATGAAATTAAAGCAACTTATAAATAAATCTGGTTTTCATTTAAAAATGGAAAAAACATCTGCGTGCCAAGCATTTGCAATCCAGCTAAGGATTTATTCTCTGTGTTTCATAGTTGGAGCATTTTTATCATATAGGATTAAATCCACAGATCAAACAAGTTTTCTAGGAAGTATAAAACTTTTTACTCTAATTCTTTTGGCTTAAAGAGAATGTATATTTAGGTCACAGTAGGAAAACAGGAGTTTGGTTAGATAATTCTTTTTCCCCTCTTAGAAAAAAAATTTAAGTGCAGTAAATTTTCCTAAAATCTTGGCTTATAAAATAAATGTATTTACTGCATACTTTTAAAGACTACTTATTTGTATTCTCTGGGCTGAGGTTTAATTGCATCTGCTTTGGACTGTCTCCATTACCAAACACAGTGCAATTGTCTGGGACGTGCGTGTGAAATTCACTCAACTCCACTGTGTGTAACTACATGGCCTTTATTGATAAAGAATGATCACAAAACTGCTATCTTAGTGATTGGTTTTATTGCCATCAGTCAATAAGCACAAGAAACTATTTATAACCAGTCTCCAGGCCTAGAGAATCTCTTTTTTAAAATAAAATCATTTTCATATTAAGATTCTTTTTTTTTTTTTTTTTTTTTTTTTTTTTTTTTTTTTTTTTTTTTTTTTTTTTCGAGACAGGGTTTCTCTGTAGCTTTGGGGCCTGTCCTAGAACTAGCTCTTGTAGATCAGGCTGGCCTCGAACTCACAGAGATCCGCCTGCCTCTGCCTCCGAGTGCTGGGATTAAAGGCGTGCGCCACCACCGTCCCGCTCATAGTAACTTTTTAAGTTCAGTCCTAAGGAGAGAATGAAGTGCAGCCTTGAAATAGATCGGAGACATCTGAAAAATGCTGTGAACTCGAGAGTGGTAGCTGAGGAGAGTGTAGCTGAGGCCGGGAGTGTTTGCATGGCTACCGTCTCGAGCCCATGGTCCTTTATGGCTTTTGCAGACACAGGAAATGGAGATGCTGAAGTGGGTGATCTCTGAGCTCCCGCAGCCCAAGCATTCCCTAACTCTGCAAGTCTCATGCCTTCCTACAATCAGGCCTGAGTCAGTCATGCTGCCCTTACAGATGGACATCAGTTTCATCTTCAGGCACACATAGCAGCCCTCCCTCAGGATTTTAGTGTTCCTTTAGTCCTGTGCAAGGGGAAGGTTGCGGTCCTGTGGCCTACCCTTTTATATAACTCCACCTTCCTAGTTAAAGAGTCAGTTTGGGCCAGGTGGTGGTGGCACATGTCTTTAATCCCAGCACTTGCGAGGCAGATGTAGGTGGATCTCCAAGTCTGAGGCCAGCCTGGTCTACAGAACAAGTTCCAGGACAGCCAGGGCTACATAGAGAAATCCTGTCTTAAAAACAAACAAGCAAACAAACAAAAAAGGAGACAGGTTAGTTTGTGGCCATTTTTGCTTTGTTTTATGTTCAGAACATTGATTGCGATCCGTACCCTCTTAGCAGACATTCAGAATACAATGCAGTGTTGTTATCCAGAGGAACAGCAGTGCTAACAGATGGAATCTGCTCGGCTGTTCCCTCGGGGCCATTTTTCTATTGGCACTGCAACTGTCTGGGTCTGATACCAGGTCCCAGAAGAAAAGACATTTCAGACGTAGAGCCCTGGGCTTGCTGCCAGTTTCAGAATTTAGTCGCCAGGTGTTTCTTGGTGAGGGCTATTTTGAGGTTCCTGTTTGGCTTTGTATTCAAGGGCGACTAGAAGATGAGCCTTTTGTGTATCCGTTTGTGTTCACTATACGTTGCTTTTGTAGTACTTCCTGCACAACAGCCTCTGAGGGGCCCGTGCAAGTGTGGCTGGAGAGCACGGCCTCAGACCCCGCAGCGCAGAAATAGTTGTGCATCGCTCCTAGCTTCTGGTGGTGCATCTGCAAAAGATGGGAGTCAGAGAAGGACAGGGGGAAGTGTGAGCAGGATGGGGAAGGTGTGAGCAGGACGGGGGCAGGTGTGAGCAGGATGGGGGGGTGGGGTGGGGAGTGTGACCACGGTGCTCTTGCTGCTGCTCCTCGTCTTGCTCTCCTACAGAGGGTGTTGTCACTGCCCAGCAGTCATGAATGAAGGGGCAGCAGAAAGGATGTCCTCACAAGCCAGGGTGTGTAAAGATAGGCACTGGACAGTAAAGGCCAGGCTTGCTAGAAGCTAGCTCTTTAACCCAGGCAAAGGCAAGCTCTTAACTTGACAGGGCCAGGGCTGGGGGGGGGGGGGGGGGGGGGGGGGGGGGGGGGGGGGGGGGGGGGGGACACTGGCCACCTGCTGAGAGTGAGAGAGGATGGATTATCACAGGGAGATTTTGAAGATTTGAATAAAGGAATCCCTATTGATCTTTGATGTTTCCCAATCCCTTTCTATCCTGGATTTTATTTTCTTCGTGTGGTACAATTGTGTGTGTTTTGCTGGTTTTCTTAGTTAATTGCCACTGCGCTTTCATTGTGCTGGTTACTGTTGCCGTCCTTTATCCTGAGAGTCCCAGTTGGACAATAACATAGTAATACATGCGGGCCAGTTATATCACATCCTTGACTATTTTACTAATTGGATTTCAATAATCTCAGGATAGATCCATTTAATTGGCAACTGTGATTAGATCTTTCTTCCTATATATTTACTAGTTGTATTCCTTATATTAATTGTTTGTCTTTCACATGTGCATGCATTAAGGTTTTGAGAAATTAATTTTAATATTTAAATTTTCTATAGATGTATTAAGAAATTAAAATCATATGTGTACCTATGTATTGCTACCATATAGAAATATGCCATTTTTTTGTATTCTAAGTATATCCCTCTGACTTTAAAAATATATATTCAAAGTGTTATTTTTCCCTCTCTGTACTGAAATTTGTCTTTCAGTCTTCTTCCTGTCTGTGTATGAACTGCTTGCACACATATGAGTGTGTATGCGCACGTATGTGGTGGTCAGAAAACAACCTTGAGTGTTTCTTGGGTACTGTTCACCTCTTCTCTTTTTCTTTTTAAGACAGGGTCTTTTACTGTCCTTAAACTTCCTTACAGGGCTGATCTGCCATGCCAGCAAGCCCGCCACCACATCCCCAACACACATCACGATTTATTTATTTATTTATTTATTTATTTATTTATTTATTTATTATAGAGTATTTTGTATGCTTGTGTGCCTACAGACCAAAAGAGTGCACCAGATCTCATTACAGATGGCTGTGAGCCACCATGTGGTTGTTCAGAATTGAACTCAGGACCTCTGGAAGAGCAGTCAGTGCTCTTAACCGCTGAGCCATCTCTCCAGCCCCACATTACTGTTCTTGCTTACACGGCTGATCAACCCGGCCAGCAAGCCCGCCTCCATGTCTCCAGCATGTGCTGGTGGCTCCCAGTCCTCGTTTCTTTTTTATTAACAAACTCGTGATCTCACTACTCCCTAACCATTCTCGTTCAGTATTTTGCTGTTTTTTAAAGAAAACTTTAGTGTTTTAAACTGGTAATTCATACCCCTTCTGAAACTCTGGAGAAGTGTAGAAAAGTATGAAGAGTAAAAAAATTACTCTTTATCACTGAGAAACTATGAAGGTCCTGTCCATTTTAAATAATATCTGTATTTTTCCTCAAAACAATCAGACTACACACACATTCACTATATTTGTTTTTCCAAATTGTAGTATTAGATGTTTGTTTGCTTTCAGTCTTTACTATATTTTATGTTTTAGATTTTCATTGTTTTAAAGGTTCTCAATAAATATTATTTGATAAAAAAAAATCTCTGTAACTAGGGCTGGAGAGATGGCTCAGATGTTAAGAGCACTGGCTGCTCTTCCAGAGGTCCTGAGTTCAATTCCCAGCAACCTCATGGTGGCTCACAGCCATCTGTAATGAGATCTGGTGCCCTCTTCTGGCGTGAAGGCATACATGGAGGCTGAACACTGTGTACATAAAAATAAATCAATCTTTAAAAAAAAACTCTAACTATTGCTGGTGTTTCTTTGTTTTCAATAGTATTTTGTAAGTGTTGTAAGGCATAATCACATGAGGTCTCTTAGTATCTTTTGCCAAATTGCTTCTCAGTACTCTTCATCAACATGAATTGTTACCTAGTTTTTAAGTTTTTGTTAATTTGATAATTGAAAAATGACATCTCATTGGGCATTTTTGTGTATTTGTTTTGGTTTAGGTGTTATTTTGAGACAAGTTCTCACTATATGTCCCAGCCTCAAACCATTGATCTTGTCTTTGCCTCCCAACTCCTGAGACTGTAGGCTTATATCAACATTATTTTTGTATATTTCCTAAATGCATATTCATGCTTAACCAGAAAAGATTTTCTGTGGCGTAGGTAGAGAGATGGCTCAGGGGTTAAGAGCCAGAGCACCCAGGTTCAATTCCCAGCACCCACGCAGCGGCTCACAATTACTGCTAACTCTATCTAGTTCCAGGGGTCTGACACCCTCACACAGGCAAAACACCAGTGCACATACACCTTAAAACAAATAAGTAAATAAACAATAAAAGTTTTCCTAAGACCATTTAACAAAAAAAGTAGGTTTTTCGTGGTGTTCGAATAGATGTGAATGAGTCCCATGTCCCGGACCTAACACAGAGTGTCTTTCCTAATAGGTCTTGGTATCTCGATGGACAGACGCTGCTGCTCATCATCTGTGTCGGCGTCGTGTTCCCTCTTTCGCTGCTCCCCAGGATAGGTGAGTCTGTGGAGGAACACGGGATGTTTGGGGGAGGGGCAGCGCCACAGCACCGTGTCTAGAAGAGTGGCCACTGCGCATCATTTTCAGCTTGGCCTGGTTTCAGTGGCTCCGTCCTCAGCCCTGCCTAGCTAACTTATGACTTGGCTTGTGGTAGCGTTTTGTCCGCCCCACCCGAGCCTTAAGGAGCAGCCCCCCTCGCAGTGCACTGCCTGTGCAAGCCAGGCCCGTCCTGCTGTGCAGAGCTGCAGAATGGTCTGTGACAGACGGGCCGGGGCCCAGAGACCAAGCTGCAGTAGAAAACATGCCCATGGTGCGTGGCTCTCTTTGTGAGTCAGGGTCACTTGCCTTATAAATTGCTTTTTATTTTATTGGTATTTTACAGGCTTTCTTGGCTACACAAGCAGTTTATCATTTTTCTTTATGGTGTTCTTTGCTCTTGTGGTAAGTTTACAATATAATGCATTGCTATTTCATCACAAAAAAAGCGACTGTGTTAACGACAGCTTTTACTGCTTTGTGCTGGGCACAGGAGCCCGTTTTATATTGTTAAAAGCACTGTTTTGTTTTTGAAAATAATTTCGGTCACAGGATTATTCACTTTGTCCATTTTAAAGAAGCTTAGAGTAGCATTTGAAATTTAGTGTTCTGTGGTTAGCAGAGAGGGATTCACAGCCCTCCAGTTAAGACTCTAGGTGGACTAGACCCCTGGACAGCCTAGCACTCTGGAGAAGCGATAGGCCTGTGCCCCGTGCGTTCAGCTTAACGCAGCACTGCCTGAAGCTTTGTTCCATTACTGAAATGATGGTCTCTGAGACTTGATTGCAAAGGTCCAAGGAGAAGTGGGATGTGAATGGAGTCCTATCCAGTCTGCTTACTCAGCATAAAATGCTCTCGTAAATATAGTACTGGAAATAAATATTTTTTTCATATGCAGAAAATGTATTTTTAGTTATCTTGTTTTTATTATATATCAGATGATAGTTTAACTTATACTTGTAAAATAATTTAGCATAAGGATAAAAGAGAATTTTGATTTATGGCCTTTTAATTCTTCTAAGACAGATGTGTCCTTGTATATAATTTTTTAAAACTTTTTTCTTTGCACTGTAGTGTATCCTATAGTAAGTATCTAAATGTCAAACCTTACATAGGATTGAGCATTTTTAATTTGCCAAGAATAGATATATCCCCAGCAACCTTTTTCTAAGGTTACTTAATTACCAATAAATTGAATCAAGGGGAACATCACACATAAGCACTTTATAGAGCCAGATTCCAGAGCTGTCCAACAGTCTCCAGACTGGGATGATGGTGTTTGCCTTGCCAGTATGAGGGCTTGCCTTCAGTCCCCAGAACCCGTGTGAACAGTTGGGCATGTGGTATCTGCTTGTGATCCCAGTGCTGGGGGAGCAGGTTCCTGGGCTTCTTTGGCCAGCCACCCTGACTTTCTCCCACTCGGCCCACTCCAGACCAGTGAGAGGTTGTCTCGGAAAGCAAGGTGACACCCAACGTTGACTTCCACATGTGCACACACAGCCACACAGTATGCAACCAGCTACCACTACACACGTGTACACACAAAGCTACAATCACAACCGCACACACACCACACACACATGCAACCACATACCCACTATGTATATACACACCAATCATGACTGCATTGCATTTATCTTTGGCTAAATCATCTGAGACACAGGATGGAACAACTGAAATATGTACAAGTAACTCTTATTTCCCCGTTCCTAAACATTTTATTCTAAGGAATGTTCTTTTTTTTTTTTATTATTAATTTATTTATTTATTTATTAAACATTTCTGTCTCTTCCCCACCGCCGCCTCCCCTTTCCCTCCCCCTCCCCCAACCAAGCCCCCTTCCCTCGTCAGCCCAAAAAGCAATCAGGGTTCTCTGCCCTGTGGGAAGTCCAAGGACCACCCACCTCCATCCAGGTCTAGTAAGGTGAGCATCCACGAAACTGCCTAGGCTCCCACAAAACCACTAGGTCCAGTAGAATCAAAAACCCGTTGCCATTGTTCTTGAGGTCTCAGTAGTCCTCCTTGTCCGCTATGTTCAGCGAGACCAGTTTTGACCCAGGCTTTTTCAGACCCAGGCCAGCTGGCCTTGGTGAGTTCCCGATCCCCATTGTCTCAGTGTATGGGTGCACCCCTCCCAGTCCTAAGTTCCTTGCTTGTGCTCTCTCTCCTTCTGCTTCTAAGGAATGTTCTTAAGACTGAAAATAGTTAACAGTGCTTGATTGTTTGTTGAATTCACCTACGTTAAAATTGTCCCTCCACCCACTCCAGTGTCATTCAAATAATGAATTGAGCATGTATTTTTTAGGTTCTATACTTAGAGAGGAACGGTAAGTATTTTGATCATAAGGTAATTGTTGAAAAACATCTAAATGGTTAGAAGGTATTCCCACACGTACATAGAAGTGTGTGGCTCTTAATGAGTGCAGGTAACATACTGAATTTTCTCCTCATAGTTAATCAACAAGACAAGCATTTCATAGGTAGAAGGAATTCAGTTTTCACAGTCAATAGCTTAACACAGGTGAAACGTATTGATACAATGTGTCTGTTGGAGTTTCTGTTTCAGTCTTAGTAGATACTCTTTAATCCGATGCAGATTTCTGCTTCAGTAGTCATATGGAAATAATTCTCCTGTGTTTATCGTGATGTTCTACAAATCATCTGCTTGGATTTCTACCCGGGAGAAGAGTTGAAATTTGACCTACAATGAGACTGTAGATTATGTTGGGTTTGTTTGTTTGTTTGTTTACTGCTGTCTTTTGTTGCCATATGTATTACTGGTTCTGTTTCTAGTTTTTGTTTGTTTTGCGTGTGTGTGTGTGTGTGTGTGTGTGTGTGTGTGTGTGTGTGTGTGTGTGTCAGGGTTTTCCTATGTAACCCTGGCTGGCCTGACCTCACTATGCAGGCTAGGCTGGCCCAGAATTCACAGAAATCCATGTGCCCATGCCTCTGCCTCCTGAGGGCTGGAATTTAGGGTGAGCATAGCTCCACCATGCTCAGCTAACTGATGTTTTTTTTTTTTTTGAAACATGTGCCGATATGTTCATTGATTATTTTTAGAACGTGTGTATAAGTCTATTATGTTTATATTACATTATACAATCAGTTCAGAAAATGTTTTCTTCATTTTATTTTCTTCCTTATGCCTTCCAAGCCTTTTAGACCAGTGCATCCCTACTAGTGTTCTCCCAGATCCTGATTTTCATTCAGAAAGTTAGCAAACATTTTCCCTGAGAGTATCTAAATTTAAAAATAAATCTCAGTTTAGCAGTGGCTCAAAATAGCCAAACAGATGCTTTTATCCTCTTTTTAACTTACCTTTTCGGTCACCTTGAAACAAGTCACTAAGAGTCAAGAGGAGGGAGGGGCTGCTGGGATTTGGAAAGAATTAAAGGGGCTTGCTGGGGAAGGAGGGGGAAGGGGCTTTTGTGCGAATGCAGTATTTCTAGTGCCTCAGGTCATGTGTGTGTGTGTGTGTCCCCATCCCCCAGAATTACCTTCTTACCCTGGAACTCTCTTCTCTTGTTGGTGGGTCTCTCCCAATCTCTGTAGCTCTGACCACCCCATCCCACCATGCAGATTTGAAACCAGGACAGCCCTTTGCACAGAAATTAGCTGTAATAACGGAATTTGTGTTAGTGTAAAATTGAGTTGATAATAATTCTCTTTAATAAATGAAATAGGCTATATTTTATCTTGGAGAATTTTTGCAAGAATTTTGACTTGAAGGCTTCTGCAGCAGCAGATGACCAAGGAAAAAGGGAGGGAATGATGCTCCGTGGTCCTCAAGGTCTGCGCTCAGCAGTGCTGAGAGGCCCCAGTGGAGGACTCTGCCTTTGGGGAGACATGGGCAGGGCAGGGCACCAGAGAGACCAGCTCCTATCCCTCTCACCCCCACTCCATCACTTAAACTTTTCAGAAAAAGAAAAAACAAAGATAATGAGCTCTTGGTTCTGGTTTTGTTCTTTTCTGTTTATGGTTAAACCTGGTTTTATGTTGCAAACGTAACCTAGAAATGCCCAGTTGGTCCTTAGCCACCCACCCCGTTTTGGGTGAGATTTTAAATTAAAAGTGACTCAGGTTCACTCTTTAACTTAATCCTAAAAGTGTGTGTTTTCTTTAGATTTATCACTGTATAAAATTTTGATTGAATTTGTTAAAATCCCAAACTAGATAAGTTCCAAATAGGAATGGTATTTACTTACTGGTCTCCTGCAAAGACAAATACTTCCTTTCTTCTCTCTGCCCCTTTGTATGCTGGGATTTAGCCCGAAGCAAATATTTACAGAGTAATTATGTGCCTGCAACCGGGGCAATGGCAGTGTTGACACAGCCACCACCGTGGCTCTAGGAGCAGGACGGCCACAATTAAGACTCAAGTCCTGAGCCTTTCATCGACGTTTTCTGGGAAACACCATCCCTCTGGGTTTCTTTGTCATTTTTTTAGATGTGCATTCATATTCTAAGCCAGCTCTCGCCACATTGACCAAAGTAGCACAAACCTGAAAACGTCCAGGGGTGAAGTAGGTGTGCATCAGGTCACACTCAGCAGTGAAGTCCCTGCTCCTCTGCTCGTATGCTAGGCCTGTCTGCTTCTGACACAAATAATAGTATTCTGTGCAGTTGTCATTGAAAACGTGCTTCCTTTTGAGATGCCCTTTAAAAAACAAACAAGCAAGCAAAAAAAAAAAAAAAAAAACCATGGTACTGTTGGGGTTTTGGGAAATCTACACAAGAGCTCACTCAGTCTTTCATGAGCCAGATCCCTCCTGCCTCCTCTCCATCAGAAGTAAGGTGCCCATGCCCTCCCTCTCCACCCAGTGACCATGTTACAAGGTGACCCCATTCTCTCTGGGGAGACCAGAGCAGCAGGGATTCATCTGTTAGCCTCTTGTTCAGCATCATTTAAGTGTTGTCCTGGTTGAGATCTGCTTGAGATGAATTTTACTACAAATTATCTGAGTGTGATTGTATTTCTTTTTCCAGATAGTGATTAAAAAGTGGTCCATCCCTTGTCCTGTGGCCCTAAGTTGCATCAATGGAGTGTTCCAGGTGATAGTTTTTAGGCTCTTTTATTTTTAATTTTTCAACTAAAAAAGAAATGGGAGATCAATGATTATTTTTTCTAATTAATGAAAAAGTTATGGGTGCATTGCGTTTTAGAACTGTGCTTTGAAGTGATCTGATCTGAAAGTGTAGTGGTAATAAATTCGTCATATTTGTTGCTGTATTCTGACTTTAATAGCTATTGGTTTCTCTTTTCCCCTCCATACTCTTAAACAGATTTCCAATGCTACAGATGACTGTAAACCAAAGCTCTTTCATTTCTCCAAAGAGGTGTGTAACTTATTAACAGATACTTTGGGTTGATTTTTCCCATTTCAAGTTTTAAGAGATTTGTGTAACAGGGTCTCTCAGGTCTTTATACCTGTAACTAATTGATTTTCATGAAAGTGCTAAGTATAGGATTGCCTACCAGAAGAATAATATTATTTAACACAGGGTGGCCCATTATGAAGCAGCCACCTTTTTCTTTTCTTTCTTTTGGCGTGCCTTTAAATGGAGCCTGTTTTAAATGGGACTTTGCCTAAAAGAACAGATTTACCAAATGTCTGGTCTGGCCAGCACGGTCCTCTGTGGGTACGGCTTTCCTGTTGCGCTCTGGACTTGTAAAGCTAAATCGCCAATTACATCAAAAACTTCTCCCCTGTGAGCAGGACTTTGGTCTTTAGCTAAACAGCCCCATCGTTGGACCAGCAGTAGAGTACTGCCAATACTCCTGAACAGCATTCCGAGGGGAGATTTATGATGCTCAGAGCAGAGACCAACAGACCAAGTCCCATGCTCGCTCTGAGAGCACTGTAGGATCCTGGAATTGCCTGGAAGATTCTCTGAGCATGAGCAGAGAAACAGGAATCACCGTCTGCGTGGTCCCTGCTTTGTTGTTTTGTAGGCCCCAGGAGCTAGCCTTTCCTACTCACTGCCCAGCCTTTTTAGAATAGAATGCTAATGTGGTTAGTCCTCCCTGCAGAACTTTCCGATGCAGCTCCAGTTTGTAACTAAGAAATGTCTCTCCAGCCTCACAAGGGAGGTCACCGCATCTTTCTCATGGCGAAGCCCTCCACAGGCCTAAAGATCTAGGTAGGGTAATTGACAAGCTGGGAAACGGAGCAGTATCTGAAACAGAGAATGTGTGACTTAAACTCTCATTCCCCTAAGGCAGCTTCAGGGAACACGACTTCCCAGGTACTGTATCCCAACGAAGTTCCTCATCTGGAAGTCCTTTTGGTGAAGAGCTTAAAGCCGGCTAAGGGGAAATATTTTTAGACCAGAAAAGAGAAATCATTGCCATCCATTTGTTAAAGAGAGTACTTTAATTTAGAGGGTTACTTAGGCTTGCTAGTTTTCTCTGGCTCTTGTTAAATATTCTAATAATAATTTTTAAAGAAACTATAAGCTTATGTATTGCATGGGATCCCATGGAGTTTTTCAGGTCTAGAATTAATGGTCTTTGTATTCATTAAAAAAGATCTTGGTGAAGGATTCTGGCAGTACAAGATGTGGTTTCTATTTTTAATACTTGCTTGCACTGAATAAGTAAAAGCAGATTCAAAAGCATTGGAGTTATTGCTGCTTGGGGTAATGAGGTGTATTTAAATTGTACATACCTTAATAATGACTATAATAATAATTATAATAAAATGTCTTTAAACGTAGCTACTTATATCTTATCTGAATTATTTTTATCTTATCCAAATAATGTAGAATGTGGTGGTTGTAATTAAGCAACATGGTATTAGGGACCAGCCAGAAACTGCTCAGGTCAGAATAATCAAGCCACCGACCTGTAAGTTCCAGTGTTTGCTAGTGACTCCCCCACCCCCTCAAAAGTCTTATAAAGAGATCATTCATAAAAGATGAAATAAATTCGACCAAGTTGTTTTTTTTTTAAGAGAACTTTATTTCGGGGCTGGCAAGGTGGCTCAGTTGTATTGTTGGGCCACCAGGCCCGATGACCTGACCCTGCACTCATGGTAGAAGGAGAGTGCTTGCTCCCAAAGTTGGTAGGAGGAGAGTGCTTGCTCCCAAAGTTTTCCTCTGACCTCTACAAGTGCTTAGCGGCGTGGGTGTGTGGGCGCACACATACACAGAATTTTAAAAAATGTAATTAAACAAAAAAAAATAATAACCAAGTAGCAACATGGAGTAGCTTTTGTCTTCTAATAATTTTGTCTTCTAAAATTGTTTTCAGAGTATTTACGCCGTACCAACCATGGCTTTTTCGTTTCTCTGCCATACCTCAATATTGCCCATTTACTGTGAGCTTCGAAGGTACTGTGCAACGCTGGGAGTGTGCATTACGTATGGGGTTTGCGGATTGGAAACCTCCTCTATTTTCGTGATTCTAAGCATTGGTTAAGAAGCAGACAAGGCGGCCAAGAGCTAATTCTGCCCTCACTGAGATTGATACCAGTGATGCCATCTTTGCGTCACTGCCTGAGTGTCCACTTATGATTCTGATGTGTAGTCTTTGATGAACTCATGGTTGTCCGAAGAGTCCCAACTGGCCTGGGAGATACTTGTTCCTTTAGACAGGATTCAGATCCCTGGCTTTATCAATGTCTACCGCTTTTGTGTTTCAGCCCCTCAAAGAAGAGAATGCAGAATGTGACCAATACAGCAATTGCTTTAAGCTTCCTGCTCTACTATGTGTCTGCACTCTTTGGATACCTCACTTTTTATGGTGAGTATATTCTTAACTCTAGGTGACGAAGGAAGCACAGGCGACCTCATGCCTGTAGCTGTCTTCCCACCTTTCCCTGGTAAGTTCATCTGTCAGGCCACGTGTCAGCACTGTGGTGACCTTGTCACCTCCTCTCTCTGACAGAGGTGAGTCAGGCTTAAGAATAATGAATTCATGGGAAAGTTCCCTCTTTTCAGATTTTGGTTTTGATTTTCAATTATGATGGTATGTATGTGCGTGTCTGCATGTGAGTTTGTGCATGTGAGTGGAGTACCTGTGGGGGCCAGAAAAGGGCGCCAGGTACCTGGAAGTGGGCATCTGTGAGCCACCCAACTTTAATGTCAAACTCATGTTATCTGCAAGAGTACTACACGGTCTTGATGGCTCTAACTCCTAAAATTTTTCTTAGACTTTTATGTCAAATTTCAAGCATATTGGTATCTCTATAAAATAATGATCTGGGTCTTTTAAAATTGCATGTTTAGAACCAGGCATGGTGATGCACACCTTTTAAGCACAGCACTTAGGAGATAGAGGCAGGTGGATCTCTGGGAGTTAGAGGCCAGCCTGGTCCACATAATGAGTACCAGGACAGCCGGAGTCTGTCGAGACCCTGTCTCGAAAAAGTAGAAGGGGGATCACATATTCAGTATGTTCGAATCTAGATGATAAACTTAGAGGTTAGGAGAGTAAACCATCTCAATAACTACAAAGGGCCAACTCCAGAAAGCACGAGACAGTACAGTGGACTCAGCTGCCAGACATCTCTGCCTTCCGACTTCATTTCTACAGCATGTGCTGAAATGCATTACTGCCTCTGCTGCGCCAGGGTCTTTCTCTGTAAGTTTCTTAGGCACTTGTAAAATTATAAAGCATAAGGAAAATTCTCTTTTATTTATTTTGGAAGTGTTTCCTGCATAGTTTGTTGGGGTTTTTTTTCCTCTTTCAACAAGAATGTTGAGAACAAAAACAAAGCCTAGAACAAGAAAGAAAATATGAGCAACATTTGTGAACAATCACATCACGACACATGGCCACTCAACTCACCCAATTTTGAATGTATTCTTCAGCTTATAAATGTTTTTATAGTAACTGCAAGTGAGCAGCTATTCCTTCTTGGGATGCTTAGCTGCTGATGACCTGCTTGACGGCTTTGTGCACCTTTCAAGTCTGAGACGCCTGTGGTCGTCAGCTGTGGGCCTTTATTAATGCTTACCTCCCAGTTTCCCCAAGCTCCATGTCTTCTTATACCACAACATTTCCCAGGCCCATTGAGGAGAATACTGGTTTGGGGATCCAACAAATCTGGGTTGTGTAACTAACTGCCATTCCCTAACTAGCTCTGTGACCTTGAGGGGAGCCTCTACCTTGAAGCATCTTCAACTCCTAATCTATAATACATGCATAACTGCATAGGGTTGCAGCAAGGCAGAAGTGAGTTCTCTATAAATCCTGCTATGGTATTTGGCACGCAATAGTCCTTCTCTGGTGTAGGAGGTCCTTCTGTATTTGTGTTGCTTTCATTGGTTATTAAAGAGGAGAAGATATATTCTTTTGTGTTTGGGTGAAATGTTCTATAGATGTCTGTTAAGCCCATTTGAGTCATAACATCTGTTAGATCCTTTATTTCTCCATTGTTTCTGTCTGGCACATCTGTCAAGTGGTGAGAGTGGGGTATTGAAGTCTCCCACTATTAGTGTGTGATACTCAATATGTGATTTAAGCTTTAGTAAATGTCTCTTTTGCAAATGAGGGTGCCATTTGGTATGGTATCTGGGCCATAAATGTTTAGAATTGAGACTTCATCTTGATGGATTTCTTCTGTGATGAATATGAAATGAGCTTCTTCATCTCTTTTGACTAATTTTAGTTTTAAGTCTATTTTGTTAGATATTAGGGTAGCTACACCAGCTTGTTTCTTAGGTCCATTGGATTGGAAAATCTTTTCCCAACTCTTTACTAAGAGGTAATGTCTTTGTAGTTTATGTGTGTTTCTTGTATGCAGCAGAAGGATGGATTTTGTTTTCATATCTAATCTGTTAGACTGTGTCTTTATATGCAAATGGAGTCCATTGATATTAAGAGATATTAATGACCTGTAATTGCTAGTTCCTGTTATTTTTGTTTTTGTTATTTTGGTGGTGGTATGGGTGTATGTTTCTCTTTGGCATTTGTTGGTGTGGGATTATCTATTACCTGTGTTTTTGTGGGTGTAGGATTGGAGTTTTTCTTCTAGTACATTCTGTAGGGCTGCATTTGTGGATACATATTGATTAAACCTTGTTTTGTCATGGAATATCTTGTTTTCTCAATGTTGATTGAAATCTTTGCTGGATATAGTAGTCTGGACTGGCATCCGTGGTCTCTTAGTGTCTGTGTAACTCCTAACCAGGACCTTCTGGTTTTCATTGTTTCTTTTGAGAAGTCAGGTGTAATTCTGATAGGTCTGATTTATATGTTACTTGGCCTTTTTTCTTTGAAGCTCTTAATAGTCTTTCTTTATTCTGTATGTCTAGTGTTCTGATTATTATGTGGTGAGGGGTCTTTCTTTTTGGTCCAGTTCATGTTTTGTAACCTTCTTGTATTTTCATAGGCATGTCCTTCTTTAGGTTGGAAAACTTTTCTTATATGATTTTGTTGAGTATATTTTCTGTGCCTTTGAACTGGACTTCTATCTTTGGTTGTTTATGCTTGCATTTTTAGTCCCTGGTCATTTACCCAGATTTTCTTTTTTTTATTTATTTATTAAAAATTTCCACCTCCTCCCATCCTCCCACTTCCCTCCCACTCCTCCTACTCCTCTTCCCCCCCCCCACTCCAGTCCTAAGAGAAGTCAGGGTGCCCTGCCCTGTGGGAAGTCCAAGGCCTTCCCCCCTCCATCCAGGTCTAGGAAGGTGTGTATCCAAACAGACTAGGCTCCCAAAAAGCCAATACATGCAGTAGAATCAAAACCCGGTGTCATTATCATTGGCTTCTCAGTCTGCCCTCATTGTCAGCCACATTCAGAGAGTCTGGTTTGATCACTTGCTTGTTCAGTCCCAGTCCTGCTGGCCTTGGTGAGCTCCCATTAGATCAGTCCCACCATCTCCGTGGGTGGACACACCCCTTGTGGTCCTGACTTCCTTGCTCATCTATTTCCAGATTTCCCTCAGTTTGTGGTTTGTTTTGTTTTGTTTTTTTAATTGCCTCTATTTCAGTTTTCCAGTCTTGACCATTTCTTTTACCTGTTTGATTGCTTTTTCTTCGTTCTTTAAGGGATTTATTGATTTCTTCTAATTTTTTAGTTGTCTTTCCCTCTATTTCTTTAAGGGAATTTTTTATTTCCTCTTTAAGGGCCTCAGTCATCTTCATAAAGTTGTTTTTAAGGTAGTTTTCTGCTCCATCTGCATTGAGTTGTTGAGGTCTTGCTATCGTGGAACCACTGGTTTCTGGTGGTGCTGGTTTGCTCTTTATGTTGTTGAGTGGATTCTTGCCCTGTTGTCTTCCCATCTCTTCCTCCAATTAGAACAAATAGAACCTGTGTTTCAGGGGGGGGGGGTCCCTTTTCCTCCAGTTGGTGTAATTGGGGGCCATGGCTCCATTAGTAGCTCCTTCAGGTGTAGGCCGAGGAGAGCCTTTGGTGATCATTCCCCTAGATGCCTACGGGCCCAAGGCTGAGATGGTCATTTCCCCTGGTGTTGGCGGGGCTGAGGCTGAGGCTCTGTGATCAGACACTTTCTGGAGGCCACGGCTGTCATCGTGACCTGCCACATTGCTGCTCATATTTCTCCTCCCTGCGGCCTGGCCTGGCTCTCCACACTAATGGACGTGCTTCTCCTCCCGGTCGTCCTTCCTCGGTGTCTTAAGCAGATATGACACCAGTGGTACAAGTGACTTACAAAAATCACCATCAGGTCCTTTCTGAAATTTGTGAAGCTTTCTTTGAGTTTAAATAAGTGTGTAATAATTGCTCCTTACATATATTAAGGCCCAGCTAAGAATGTGGGGTAGTTGTGTAGTGGTGGTTGGCTCAGAAGGTTTTCCCCTTGGAAAGTAGAATTTCTAATAAGTGTAGTTCTTAATACTTCTGGAACTGAATGGAATCTTTATCCAGGACTCTGAAAGCCTAGTTAATATCAAACTTCTGTCAGATTAAAAGGATCTGTAAGAATCAACCTACATTAATAATATTGGTTCTAATCACAGATATTAAGGAGGGAAAGTGTCCCTGTGGTGAACTAGGCTGGTGCCCAAACATTAAGTAACCAGGCCGTTTTAATGTCTGTGAGGTTGTTAAGCAAGAAGTGTTAATAGCTCATTTTATGATTCAGAAAATGGAGATAAAATAGTTTGCCATATTTGTCCAAAGACTCCCAAGTATCTCACAGATTTGGAAATAGATTCCAGATTTGCTGGTTCTTCCCAGTTCTCGTACCTAGTCCCATCCTTCATTCTGTAACTTCTGTCTGTGGCACTGTAGACAACCTCATTTCTCTCCTGTGCCCATGAGGACCACCTACACTAGCTCAGAGCCCCATTATATAGAGGTTATAGCAGTGGCTTTCTGTTTTTTGTGTTCTGGTATTTTTCTTCTGTACTTGTGTGTAATTCAGGTCACAACACACTCCTCTTTCTCTCTTAGTTTCACTCCTTATTGCTGCAACCAAATACCTGAGGCGTGAAGCAGCCGAGGGAGAAAGGTTTTTTGTTTTTTGGTTTTTTTTTTTTTTTTTTATGCGTGGTTCCCAGTTCACGGTTACAGTCCATCATGGCGGGGAGGGCACAGTGGCGGGAGCTGGCAGAAGAATCAGGAGTAATGAGGCCTTGCCCTGCTTGCTCTCTCCTTTTTATACAGTCCAAGGCCCTGAACCTTGGGATGGTGCCATCCACCACTGAGTGTCCCCACCTCAACTGAATTCATCAAGATAACTCCCATAGGCATGTCAGAGGCCTTGACCATTGAAATTAACCAATCCCTAAGTGATTGTACTTTTAGCTTGTCTGATTCCGTCCAGACCCTGTGCCAGCTGTCTTGCTGAGTCTCGAGGGCCTCTCCAGCTCCTCCTCTCTCCACCCTCTTTGTCCTGTCATGATGCCTGCACTGTAGTGCTGACTGGAGCAGCCCCTTCCTCACACACATTCCCTTTGCTACCACAGGCTTCGGTTCTAGAAAGTCTCTTCCGTGGCTTTAAGTGTCAGCACACACATCAGCTTGAGTCCATGGATTATTGTCATCTGACGACACAGGAATAAGGCTCAGAGAAGCTGCTAGCGAGTAGTGGGGTTTGAATGTACACTGTCATCTCAGTGTAGAATCACCGTAGCCCTTTGTTAAAACTTCCGTCTGTCACTCGGATTTGTACGTGGTATATACACTTCCTTTTGTGTCTTTATGGGGTCCTTGTCTCTCTTAAGACCTAGCAAAGCAGAGGCACATTTGATGGAGGAGGGTCATCTGTCTATTGGTTAAAATTTGATTTTTTAGATTTCTAAAACCCTGTTCTATCAAATGAAACAGCCCCATATTCTAGTCTAAGTCCAAACTGGTCTTTGACCATAGGTCCTGAGGTGTGGCGTGATCACCCTTCTTCTTTCTCAGGTGACCTGGGCAAGGAAAACCATGTAAATGGAAGGAAACTGCCAGGCAGAAGGCGGGGTCAGCAGCTCTCTGTCCTGACCTAACAAGCCATTTTCTTAACGTAACATTTTTTCTCATGCAAGACGGAAACAGACACAGCTGATCATATGCACAAAACACCACACAGACTATAGACACTACCCCAAGAGTGGTCAGCACTGTGGGCTTTGAGAAAACGCTGGTATAGTGGGAAAGCATGTGAATGTGGGGTGCTCTGCTTCCCCCGCCCTTCTCCCCCCATTTTCAGGTAACTGCCCGGCCCTTGTGAGCCTACACATCTCATATTGCCATGGTGCCTACACATCTCATATTGCCATGGTGACCAATTTCAGCCGTGCCCATGCAAGCGCTTTGTTAAAATTATGGCCGAGTTCTAAGGAATTTTGCTTTGGTTTATGTTTTATTTTATCTTGTTTTTATGACTGGGTCTCACTAGTTTGGAACTTGTTAGGTAGACCAGGCTAGCCTCAAAGTCACAAAGATCCATCTGCCTCTGCCTCCCCATTGCTTTGATAAAAGCTATGCACCACCACACCTGCTTAAGGAGATACTTTTAAATACTATTGTTTTGTCCTAACTTTAGAGATTCTGTGTGTCCTGGTTTCAAATTTTTCTAAAAGAATACAAAAGAGTGGACGTGGGCTAGTGGGATGTCTCAGCAAAGAAAAGCTCTTATCACCAAGTCCAGTGACCTAAGTCTGATTCCCAGGACCCACAGGGTAAAAGGAGAGAACCAATTCCTTCAAGTTGTCCTCCAAGCTCCACATGCGTGCGATGGTAGGCACACACAAATAAGTCAATAAATGTAATGCATTTTAGAAAGAAGTGTACATCTCAAGACAATATTAAGTATCTTTGTATTTCATAGCAGAGAGAAAAGGGCCAGAAATGAATTTCAGAATGGGATCTAAGCCTAGTATGATCCAATAATCCAACAGAAAATAATTTTGCTATTATTGATAGAGTGCCGCATAGTTTACAATGTGACCCTGATTGCTGCTGCTGCTGTTGTTTTAATTTATTTACAGACAGAGTGGAGTCGGAATTGCTACAAGGCTATAGTAAATACTTGCCACATGACGTTGTTGTCATGGCTGTGAAGTTATGCATACTGTCTGCTGTGCTTTTGACAGTCCCTCTAATCCACTTCCCTGTAAGTATGCCTAAAGGTTTTGTTGCTTAGTGTCGTGACTCCCTAATATGGCAACACTAATTCTTTGCAGACCAGAACCTTTGAATCACATCTAGTCTTGTGTATCTTATTCATTTGTCAAGTAATTGATCCAAGACCTCATACTAGCATATGGTCCCATGAAAGCACAAAAATAACAGTGAACCTCGAAGCTAATTTGTGCTTTCTGAGATTTAGTTTAGATTTACCTCTCTTTCAGTTTTGTTTCCAATTTAGAGACTATAGTTCTAAAGGGTTTTTGTCAGGGGGCTTGTCTTTCTGTATTCTGTTTTCAAAAGAATGTGTACAAAGAAGAGAGAGTTGAGTCAGCAGAAACAAGCCCCTCTTGGTCTAGTCCAGGTCGCTTCCCACAGGGAGTTCATGCTTAGGCTTGGTGCTTGCTCTAGAATGTAAGGGGTGGAACAGATTGCCATTCTGTATCCAGTCGCTGCACATGAGAATCCTAACAATTTCCATAGAGATGAAACCAACGGCAATGGGTAGAAATGCTTCGGTTCGGGTGTCTTGGACTCATGTGAGTTTCTAAAAACCGGGACCTCCAGAATTCTTGCCCCTTCCTATGAGACTGCAGGGCCAGGGGTCCAGCCAAGGCCGGATAAACTTGTGGGCTGTGGTTGCCGGTGGCCTGCCCTAGCAGTGGCAGATGTGGAAACCGGTTCTTTGTATTTCCATGCCGTGGAGCAGATAACAGAAATAAAACAGAATTGGTATTTCTTTTCCATACCATGGTTTATTTTTTTCCTCTTGGAAGTTTGTTTGCCTGTTGAATTTAATGAAAATTGTTCTTTGTGATTTCATAACACAGTGTTACTGCTTGTAATTTTTTAAATTACAGAACCTAAAAAAAATTGCCTGTGAAACTTTTGTGTGGAATTTAAGAAAAATAATTCTTATGAAGCTTGCTCAGAAAGGTTTATGTGTGTAAAAACACTGCATAATGATAGTTTATGCTGTGTCTGGGGAATATAAATGATCTGGGGTAAAAATATTATG
Source organism: Alexandromys fortis (assembly GCF_014885135.2). Taxonomy (NCBI): domain Eukaryota; kingdom Metazoa; phylum Chordata; class Mammalia; order Rodentia; family Cricetidae; genus Alexandromys; species Alexandromys fortis. Next base: position 4,903,928 of record NW_026067963.1, read on the forward strand.
GTTACTATACATGTGTTTCTCTAAGCAAATGCTATGCCTTTGATCCTTCCCTTTGCCTAAATGTCTTTTTCCCCCCCTGTTATATAGGCCAGAAAAGCTTTAATGATGATACTTTTCTCAAGTTTTCCGTTTTCGTGGATTCGGCATTCTCTGACCACACTAGCGCTCAACATTATCATTGTTTTACTTGCAATCTATGTTCCTGACATTAGGAATGTATTTGGTGTAGTTGGTAAGTTTCCATTAAAAAAATCATGTACTAAAAGGGACAGGGGAGAGTGTCTCAGTGGTAGCGCACACGGGCAGAGGTCTTCGGTTTGCTTTCTAGCATGGCAGAAATAGAAGGGGTAATAAAATCGTTGCCCTCACAGCTGAATCCAACGGCGTCTTGGTTTTCTCCTGTCTACCTCGTAGGTGCCAGCACATCGACATGCTTGATCTTTGTGTTCCCAGGGCTGTTTTATCTGAAACTCAGCAGAGAGGATTTTCTCTCACGGAAGAAACTTGGGGTAGGTTGTTCTCAACTGTCTCCTTTAAGGCCTCCATATTAAGAAATAGTTTGTCATCTTTTTTATCACTGCATCTATGTCTAAAATGTCAGCATGTATCTTAGTGCATAAAGGACATTTTGGAGTCAGGTGTGATGCTCATGCCTGTAATCCCAGCTCTTAGGAGGCTGAGGCAGGAGGAGTGCCGAGTGTTTGGGGCTAGCCTGAGCTACACCTCCGAGAGGAGTAGAGGCTCGCCCTCACTGTCTCCTTTGTCTCCACAGGCACTGCTCCTGCTCGTCACTGGCACCTTGGTCGGGAGCTTCAGTTTAGCGCTCATCATTTTTGACTGGGTCAACAATGAGAAACATAATTTTCTATCATAAAGAATAATTTACCTCTATAAGCAAGAAGGAGTCATTGTGGAAGGCATTGGATATGAAAATTACACTCAGGGAAATTATTACCAGCAAAGCAGGACAGAGCCGCAGTATGGGGCAGAAAGTTGGCATTTAGTCACTTTTTTAAACCCAAAATTAGAAAAACTCACAATGTTCTTACATACATTGAGTCATTCTTTTGTGTGGCAGTTTTGTTTTGTTTCATTTTTGAGACAGGATCTCAAAGCTTTGACCAGGCTGGCCTTGAACTCACAGCTGTCCGCCTGCTGCTGCTTCACGAGTGCTGGCGTTAAAGGTGTATGCCACCAGCCTGGAGCATTCCTGCCATTTGTGACTTTAAAAAAATAAGTAGCCTTTATTTTTTTAAAATAGTTTTATGTTTCCAGGCATATTGAGTAAACAAAATAAGGGATTCCATGTGACTCCCTACCCCAGTCTCCAGCTTTCCCTGATAAGGACGCCTGGTGTCAGGAGAGCACACGTTATATATGCCCAGGGGTGCTAAAGGTCGGTGAGGGTTTGCTCTTGGCCACCACTGATCTTTTGACTAGAAGGCCATGATTGGGATCATGTAGGACCGCGTGTCATGTTGAGACTGACTTCCTTGATTTAATAGCTCGTTTCCTCTTCATTCTGAATAATATCCCATCATAGGGATGAATCAAGTTTGTTGATCCACTCACCCTTGGAAGACCTTCCTACTGCTTCCAGGTTTTGCCAACAATCAATAAAGGTGCTAAAACTGTTTGTGTGCAGGGTTTTACATGGTCATGTTGTCAGCTGGAGTGTGTATGTGTGTGCGTTAAATACCAAAAAGCACATGCTGCATCATAAGCGTGTGTTTAGTCTTAATAGAAACTGCCAGACTCTTCTAAAACCGTTGTAACATTTTGTATTATTGCTAGCAGTGAGTGACCGTTCTGTAATCCCGCATCGTCACCAGCTTTTGGTGTTGGGAGTGCGGTGTGCTGAGTTCCTGCCACTTGACTGGGATGTGGTGGCAGCTCTGCTTTGCGATTCTAATGGAATGAAATGGGCACCACACATGCTTCTGTGACCAACCACTGCAGATTTTCTTAGATGAGAGGCTAATTCTTTTGCCCAGTTTTGAATTGGGTTGTGTGGGGCTGGAGAGATGGCTCAGCCTTTAGGCTAGGTTCACAACCAAAAATAAATTGGGTTGTGTGTTCTTTGTTTAGTTATACACATGCATGTTGGATGCTTATCTTTTATGAAATAGGTAGGTTGCAAAAAATTCTCAGTCTGGGCCTTGTCTTTCCATTTTATTTTTGGTTTTTTGAGACAGGGTTTCTTTGTGTAGCCTTGGCTGTCCTGGAACTCGCTCTATAAACCAGGTTGGCCTTGAACTCACAGAGATTCACCTGCCTCTACCTCCCGAGTGCTGGGATTTAAGGCGTGCACCATTTTGCTAACAAGCTTTCGCAGAACAAATTTTTTTAAATATAAAGAATCAGGCCGGATGGTGGTGGCGCACGTCTTTAATTCCAGTACTTGAGAGGCAGAAGCAGGTGGATCTCTGTGAGTTCAAGGCCAGCCTGATCTGCAGAACTAGCTCTAGGACAGTTGGGGTAATTACACAGAGAAACCCTGTATCTAAAAACCAATATATAATCAGGGGCTGGAAAGATTACTCAGTGGCTAAGAGCACTCATTGCTCTTCCAGAGAACTCAGGTTCAATTCCCAGCACTCACATGGCAGTTGACAACCATCTGTAACAACTGTTCCAGAGGATCCAACACCATCTTCTGGCCTCTGCATGCATGAAGCACACACATGGCACATAGACATACATACATACAAAATACTCATACACATAAAATAAAAAATTACTATATATCGATAGATGACAGACAGACAGAGACCTGAATCAGCAGAAATAAGGGCTCCAAACAGCGAGGTGTTGATAGTAAGGACCATAGATGAGAAATAAAGAAGACAAGAAGTAAACAAGACAAAAGCAATAGCAGGAACCAAAAGGTCTTCCCTAAACTAATGGCTTGTGCCAACCCAAGCTAGTTTATTAAATTCAGCGTCATATACACTGTGTGCCTTGGAGCTAGAGGGGCAAGGTCAGCAGAGAGCTAAGTCAGACATATTACCAAAGAGAACATGGGCTACCTCAGACACAGCTGCCTCAGGACTGATAACCACGGCCCAGGGGGGAAGAGTCAGGTCCCCAAAACTGTAGCCTTGATTCTTGAGACATAGGCTTCAGCTCTAGACCCCCTGCCAAGTCCACTCCTAGACAAGAACACAGAACTAAAGTTCTAAAGTTCTCTTTGTCCTCTCAGCAGGGCCTCTAAGAAAGTCTTGAGTTGGTCTGTCTCCCACAGTTTATAAAGAATCAATTTCTGTTTTTTAAGAAGTCGGTGTATTACATTTATATATAAATTTGATTGTTAGTGTGTGTGTTAATACTACTAGTGTCAGTCAGAAACTGAGATTTCTCTATGGGTGTGGCCCTGCCTCCTAGCCTTGCCTGAGATTTTCCTGTTGCTTATGTGAGTTTGAAAGTTCTCCAAACCTCAGTTTGTCACTACAATATATAACCTTATTCTTAGAAAACATACCCGTAGTAACAATCTGTCTCATGTTGACTAGAAATTGTAAAACATTGCTTTTGACCACTGAGATGTTTCCCAGCTGGAAGCTTGACTCTGGGTCTCCTCTGCCCTGAGGAACCTGTGTAAAGGGTCCCATGTCTGGCTGCCTGACAAAGCCAGGATGCCTAAGTTAACCGCTGCCCTGCCGCAGTTGACTTGTAAAGTAGAGACTTTGATGCAAAGCGCTCATTTGCATATATGGAAATCCACACTTTTGCAGGTGTCCTCTTGCCTCCCACTCAAGAAAAGAGGCTGAAAGTTTGGCAACAGAGCTTCTCTTTTGAAAAGATCAAAGAGAACGCTGGCAACTTGAGAGCAATGAGTGTAATGGGAAGGCCAGGCTTTGGGTTGGGAAGAGCTGGATTCAGATCTTAATGAAAGCCGTGCAACTCTTAACCTCCGAGTCTACTTCAATTCCGTGAAAGGGAGTTAATACCCATCCTCTTCTCTTCTCTTCTCTTCTCTTCTCTTCTCTTCTCTTCTCTTCTCTTCTCTTCTCTTCTCCTCTCCTCTCCTCTCCTCTCCTCTCCTCACCTCCCCTCCCCTCCCCTCCCCTCCCCTCACCTCACCTCTTCTCTTCTCTCTCTTTCCCTCCTTTCCTCCCTTCCTCCCTCCCTCCCCACAGGGTTTCTCAGTGTAACTCTTAGAGATCCACCTGCCTCTGCCTCCCAAATGGGCCACCACCATTTTCATGAGTAGAGGATTAAATGACCTTTGATGAATTAGATGCAGACCAGCCAGGCTTTCTTACTAGGAGATTGGTTCCCTGCCTGATCCCTATCTGGAGCAATAAAATGAAATAGTTTTTACCCAAGGGCATGGAAGGAAATCTTGGATTTTCCATTTTCTATCTTGCGTAACTTTGACCTTCTGAGTCTCTTTTGCCTTCACCCCCCCAGGAGCTGGCCCTGGAAGCAGGGGTTAGTGCTTTCCCACAGTTCCACGCCAGCTGTGCCATTCCAAAGCCAGGCACTGAGCAGGCCCCTAGCACAGGCAAGCATGGCCTCTCGCGCGGCCTTCAGGTCCACTGCGCTGCTCGTACCCTGTTTTTCTGTGTATGAAATAATGCTCATAGGTGTTCAGCTGCTAAAATAAATCTTAACTCTGGTAATACCAAAATAACCCTAAATCTACAACAGATGCAAGGACGCCCCTGGGGGCAAATGTTAAGTGTGGTGACAGCTGGGCATCAATTAATACGTTTATCACCTGTTCCTGAGCCGGTGCCCTGGGAGGTTTGGCAAGAGACAAATATCCTTTGTAACACTGCACAAAATTGAGTTCCTATCAAGAAAAATAGTCGGTGGAGGTGGTCAGTTTAACATTCTGTCTTGCCTGGTTGACGGTTTGAGGTCACATTTTCTGTGACTTTGGCGGAAGCTGATGAGAAGGCTAGCAACAGCCATGCCCCTTCGTAACCTTATGCAAGTACCCCCAAGCATTTTTTTTTTCTGGGAAATCTGGACCTTCTCCTTATGGGCTTAATGGTCATAATTTATTAGGTAATAACTATTTAAAATAAAACTAAGAAACGCACAAAATACACACTTTTCTAACATTTGGAGAGTTATTTGCTAAATTAAAAGACAAAATGCCAAGACCGTAAATTACTTTCATATGTTCGGAGTGAATGTTTAAGTTGTACTTTTTTTTCTTAACAATGTTTACTCATGAGCTTAGCATTTAAATGGTTAAAACAAGTCTTTGAAGTTAACACTCCATTAAGATGAATGGGGGTAATTCACACCTCTGCTGGGGTTGTATTATTTCAGTCTGGCTGTGGGGAAAACAGGACAGCCCTGGGTTGATTTACTGTGCAAGGCCCTTTAAGCCCCCACAGGCTGGAGAGCTTTGTTCCTGTGGTTTCTTTTGTTTGTTTGTTTGTTTGTTTTCCTTTTCCACCTGGAAACAAGATCTTAAAGTCCCCATCACATTCGGGTGTAGCACTGCAGTCTTGAGAGGCAGTGGATGGTCTTCTCCTGTGGTTGTGAGTGTGCCATTTGATAGGTAGTGTGTCGCCCGGCCAACTAGCAATCCCTGGCCTTGTTCAGTCCACACTGTAATGTAGCCTGTAAAGTCCAGCTTTAGTCGCCTGGAAATTCACCCATGGAAAAGCAGGCAGAGCTAACTCACGTGTGTCTTTAGAAGGCTGAGAATTAACTGGCTTTCTTGTACTCTTAAAAACTTCATTTTGGCAAAGTTTTATGTTCTTGTTTGCGTGTATATCAAAAGCTACCTTTTAAAAAAGCCAGGCATGATGGCATACACCTTTAATCCCAGCAGGCTGAAGCAGGTGGATCTCTGTGAGTTCGAGGCCAGTTCCAGGACAGCCAGAGCTATGTGTAACAGAGAGACTCTGTCTCAAAAAGACAAAACAAAAAAACAAAATTCAGCCTTAACAACTTTTTTATGGCCCTAAAGATGACCCAGGGTGAAGGCCCTTGCCAGGAAAGCCCGGCAGTCCATCTCCACGAAGTTGTCCTCTGACCTCCGCATAGTGTGGCACTCATACTCTACACACACCTCTCTCACACACACACACACACACATACATGCATACGTGTGCACACGCACGTGCACACACATGCACAAATAAGTAAAAGATTTTTCAAAAAATGGCTAACATTGTGCGAAGTTAATGAATTCGAAGGATCTCTGTTTAATGTGGACAGTGCCTTCTCCCTGCTTCCTCCGCTCTGCCTATTTGGAAGATTGGGTTACTAGGTATCCTGTGGAGGGCTGGATGTGGGGGCTTCCCGCTCTCCACAGTGCTGGTGTTGCCAATGAGATATGGAGAGAGAGAAAGGAGATTGGAGGAACAAAGCCCCCCACCCCCAGCTGCATGCGCTCTACCCTGTGAATGCGCTCCGCGTCCACATTGGGAGATTCTGACGTCATAACATCTGACCTTCACACATCTCAAAATCCTTTACAATACCGACGAGTTTTCTAGTTTACACGAGTGATTTCTTCACTCTTCCAGTCGCACTCCTGTCTTCCCCAGTGGGGTAGAGACACTGGAGAAGGGACTTGGGTGGAGGGTGAGTAGGTCCTCTCGGGCATGATTTCTTCTTGGAGTGAAAGTTCTTTGTCTGTCTTTCTCCTTGTGAGCTGTTTGTCCTGACTCACCACACTGCCAGTCAAGAGGAGCAACTCGGAAGAGCAGGAAGACTCGGCTTGGCTGTCAGCCAAGTGGACAGGTGGGCGCGAGAGCTCTCTTTACCTGTGGGACAAAGAAGATGGGGAGAAAGGGAAATTGAGTTGCCAGGGAGAGAGACAGATGGCTGAAAAGACATTGTAACATAGGATACTATTTTTTAAGTGACCTTTAGAAAAACATCTTTCTTTTGTTTCAAGGTACATACATTTATCTAATGTCATCTTGACTGAAGTGCAAGAGCCAAGGGCTAGGCTTATAGTCACCTAATAGACTCATGTACATCCCGGGGATTGTCCCAGTCCTGAAGTTGTAAGGCTAGGAGCTAGCTGTCCTTGCCTGAGAAGAGTTCAGACAGACTGGATTATTGAAACTGCTGAAAAGGAGATTTATGCTGGATATGGTAGCACACACCTTTAGTCCTAGCACTCGGAAGGCAGAGGCAAGCGGATCTCTGTGAGTTCCAGGCCAACCTGGTCTACAGAGCAAGTTCTAGGACAGCCAGGGCTGTTACACACACACAGAGATTTGTGCACATATTTTCATATGCATGTGTGTGTTTGTGGGGGATATGAGTATCCAATTTAACTTGTGTTCAACTCTTTCTACTTTTGAACAAGTTAATTATTTTCTGAGCTTGCTGGAGACTTTCTTTGATTGGTGGTGGTGGTGTGTGTGTGTGTTTGTGTGTGCGTGCATGCACACATGCGTGTGCAGAGTCCAGAAGAGCATTAGATCTACCGCTCTACCTTTGAGGCAGAGCTTGTTACGTGGGAGCTAGCATGCAAACTCAGGTCCTCCTGATGCCCACCCAGCTCTTAGCCATTGAGCCAGCTTTCCAGCCCAGTGCAATGGTCTCACTGTCACAGACCAGGCTGGTCTGGAATTCACTATGTAGCCCAGGATGACCTCAAACTCCTGGTTTCCTTCCTGCATCAGACTCCTGAGTCTCGGGTGCCGACATGAGCTCCACACCATTCATGCCAGCCTCCCCCCAAAGATTTGTGATTCTTGAAAACTGGTTTTCTCTCAACAAGGAGAAATATGCTTCATTTCTGAAAGTTATGTAGTAGTTGGGGAAAGGCCGAGGAAGCTGTTAAGGTGCTGACTCTGGACACTTTTATTACTGGCTGTTCCCCAGATCACATGGCTGCCAGCCAAGTGTCTCTGTACCCCTTTTCCCGATGTCAGTCCCTTAGGCAGCAGAAGACAGTGTTGGCCTTTGTTCTCGCAGCTCAGGTCTTCTCCCCCTGAAAAGCCATTTTTATTTTATTAACATTCCAACTTCAATAGCAGTACACCTTTGGAACATATAGCATGTTGCTAACAAAAGGCCAGGCCTTTTTCAGATGACTTGCTCTACACCGGAGACCCTGTATTTAAACTGTAGATTTAAATATTTAACTTTGAAAGAAGGTACACCCTGCTGGAGATGGATGTTAAGTGTTCCCCAAAGGCTGATCTGTTAAATGCATGGTCCCCAGCTTGGAGAAGGCAGGAACTTTAAGAGAAGGGCACATGGAGAAGTCCCCCAGTCATCAGACAGATGCCATTGAAGTATGGGACCCTACCCCTCCTTGTTTTCATTTCCTGGATGCTGTAAACTGATCCGTTTCCTTCACCGTATTCCATCCCCCGTCATAGGCTCTCAAGGCAGTGAGACCAAATGACCACGGGCAGAAGGCTCTAAAACTGGACCCGAATAAACCTTTTCTCTGTTTAAATTGGTTATCTTGAGTGTTTTGTGTGCGTCTGAGAGATCGACTATGAACCTGTTACGTTATGTGTCAGATTTCATCTAGTTACTTTCAGTAATTGGCCCTTTTTTAGACTCATGATTCGAGTGCTCCAGTCACGGTCCCTGCTTTTTTGGCATGCCTTGTTATCCGTCTGTTTCTTCATCTCACTCGCAGATAAAAAGGCTAAGCGACATAGTCGAGTCCCGCTGCTGGAAACTCCTCTTTTACGGTATCACGGCATTAGTCTTCTGGTGCTACGTCCATATTCCTCTAGTGGCACCCAGCCTTCAGTTCCTCAGCCCCCAAACCTTGTTAGGAACACACTTTATACGTTTGTCTTTTTTCTGGATCTCGGGTTGCTCTGAGATCACCTGCCTGATGTCCCACAGTCACCTAGGACTCGCCCTTTCTGAAGCTGTCCCTCTGCATGACTTGTCTCTGCTCCCAGCCCCGCTGTTCTTAGCCAACTGCCCAGCTGTTGTCTTGCCGCCCCCCCCCCCGCCACCTGCAACCCATTTGCACAGCACAGCTAGAGTTGTTGTTTAAAATGTATGATGGCTTCCATCCCCTGTTTACCTTCCTCTGGGCTTCCCATCTTACTTAGGTCAAAATCCGCGTTGTGCTTAGCAAGGCTCGATGTTGTCTGTGCTCTTAGACTTCCGTGTGTCGTGCAGTATTGTATGCACACAGTGCAGCAGATACCCAGAACTTTCTCAGCTGGCATGACTGAAATTGTGTATCACGGAACAGTTCCTATTCCTTCCTCCCCGAAACCCTGGGCAAGCCCTTCTTTTTTCTGTAAGTTGGAGCCCTCTGTCCCCTCCCGGAGTGGGCTGTGTAGGGACAGTGTGCAATCCATTACATGTAGAGAAACCTTGTAATGTTCGCCATTGGGACCTGATTTGTCCGGCTTAGCATATTCTCCATTTCCATCCAGACGCACACAGGATTCTCTTTCTGAAGGCCGGACGGCATTCCACTATGTGCACATGTCAGGATTTCTTCATTCATTGGCCAGTGGACACTGGGGCTATTTTCTCTTCTTGGCTATTACAGATGATTCTGTGATGAACATAAGAACGTTCAGGCCTTTTGCAGTTCTGTTTTTCAATGATTACTATTTCTGGATAGTTACTCAGGAGAGTAACTATCCAGAAATGGGATTACAGGGTCATAGGGTAGTTCTACTTTTACTCCCTGGGTGGTTCTCTAGCTCCAGTGCCATCTTACACGCCCCCAACCCTGGCTCTGCTTTCCCCACACCCTTGGCAGCAGTTGCTGCCTGTCTTTTTGCTAACAGCCTTCCTCATGGGGTGAGCTGCAACCTCAGTGAGGTTTTGTTTTACCTCTGTGTCAAGTGTGACAATTTGTACATCTTTGGAAAGATGTATAACCCAGCCTTTTGTTTTGTTTTAAAATGAATTATTTGGGCTTTGTTATCATTTCTAAATTACAATTCCATATATACTTAGGACATTAATTTCTTATCAAGTTTATAGCTTATAAATACTGCCTCTCAGTCTGTAACTGTCTTCTTGTTCTGTTGTTTCTCGCCGTGGTTTGGGGGATCAGAGCCAGGGCCTCGTGTGTGTCAGGTTCTCTGGAGCCTTACCTCCCTCTGATTATTTCTCATAATTGGTTCTCAGGAACTCTTTATGAGCCCTTGCCACATGGTATATTTAGGGAGTTTTCTTGTGGCTTTTATGAATGCTGTGTGAGAACTGTCCCTTTTGCCTGTGTGCTGTTCCTGTGAAATAAGGTATGAATCTCAGGAAAGGCACTGCTAGCCTGCTTGCTAAAGGCTTGACCGTTTATAATGAACACAAATGCATGGGTTGCACCCTAGAGGCTGGGAAGTGCAGTATCTAGGCAGCGTTGGTCATGGTGTCTGTTGAGGACCTGCCTGGTGTCCTATCCCAAGAGGACACCTAGAACACTGCACCCTGCAGAGGGGAGAGGCACTGTTCTCATGACAAAAATGCAAGAGCCGCAAGAGAAAATGCACGTCTCTTCCTTAGGGCATTACCTGCCCATGAGGGTGGAGCCCTCAAGGCCCCATGCCCTCCAAAAGGCCCTGCCTTCCTCAGCCACCCCTCTGGAGAGTGCATTTTGCAGAGACAAGCAGGAAACCCCAGCAGGCCAACCGTTATTGCTACTCTTCCTGCCTCCTGGATTACCACTGACTTGGAGGCAGTTTGTTTAGCTTGAATCAGTCTTACAGCCAACACCGAACACATCCAATACCCTTCGTATTCTATAACTCAGGAGATAGTGCAGGTTTTTCTGCTGACTGTAAATTAAACAGAAAAGTCACTCCAGTAGTGTGCCCTACCTTTTAATTGTAGAAACTTTCAAACATGAGTATAAATTGAACTGATCTGCCCACATATGCACCACTGAAATTTAACCTTCGTTCAAATTTGTATTGTTACCCACATCTGAATAAAATTTACTTTTAAAGGATTTTTATTTTATCATTTGTTTATACGTCTCTGTGTGTCTGTGGGTCCCTCTGTGCAGGTGCCCTTGGAAGCCAGAATTACGTGTTGAATCTCTGGAGCTGCAGTTACAGGCAGCTGTAAGCTGTCTGGTGTAGGTACTGGGGAACCTCTGAAAGTGCAGCAAGCACTCTTAACTACTAAGTTCTCTCTCCCGCCCCATAAATTAAATTTCTATATAAATCTATGTGCAGAATGATTTTTAAGAAAGTGTCTGACAGCTCACTGAGCAGTAAATTTAAAGCTGTTTTTTGATAATTTCACCACCTATCTTAGCTCAGGCTGTTATAATACCATAATATAGTATAATATAGAGGGAGGGAGATATTAAAGTGATTGCATGGCAGAGAGGGGCCAGCAACAGGGACTGGGACAGAGGAAAGTGACGCAGTGGGAGAACAGAAATGTCTAATGCGCCATTTAACCTGCCTGCCAACATCTATCTGAGCCAGTAAAGGTGGTAATACGTGAAAAGGCTTTGTGTGATGAGGACCCCAGGTATAGACTCAAGGGTACCCACAGGCCAGCCTGGCTCCACAGCTTTGGTTGGCTGAAGTCATTCACAGGCCTGCCCCGCACTTGGTGGCACTGGGCAGTAGTGTGCATTACGATGAGCAGACGTGCGGTGGTGAAATGAAAGAGAAAAGGTGGAACGGTCTGTGTGCTGTGGAAAGAGAGACCAGAGGAAGCGAAGGCAGCGAAGAACAGGATGATACGGGTAGTTTGCTTGCCACATGAGGCCATGGTGACATCGGGCCCCAATTGCTGCCAAGGGCCATGTCTGGGTCCGTGATCCTGCTGCAGCTGCGATCTCTACTGATGTCTGTGACCCGTGTTACCACAGAAGGTCTGCAGTTGAAATACGAGGGCCAGTCTGAGCCAGTCCTGCCCTTCACCGGTCCTGGGAAAGCTGGTCCCACTCCTTGATGGACACTGTAGTAAGAACTCACCCAAATACCCTGGCATGGGAAAGCTGCTCTCCTGCACATAGGAGAGACGGCCCCACCCCACAGCATGGGTGTGGGAGAGCTGACCCTGTTGCTGTGGGCATGGGAGAACTGGCTGTGCACCTCACCTGAGGGGCCTGGCCCCATGGACGAGGTCTGACCACATCCAGAGCCTCGGGTTGGCCCACCCTAACATCTACCCCACCTGGGATCTACTGGAACATGTGAAAAGATTGGTCCTGCAGATCAAGCCTGCAGGATCTCCATGACTTGGGTCGGCTTCGGGATATCCCAGAGGAGTTTTGGTGAGGGTCTGGTGATGATGGTATGCCAGAGACCAGAGACCTTGAACCAGACCAATGACTTATTGCAATGAACATTTCCAAGTAAAGCTGACGGGACAGAAGGGTACTCCGCGAGACACACTTGGGCTCCCAAGGACACTAAGACACGTGAAGAGGTGTTGGAGAGGTGGGAAAGATGGAGGAGAAAAGTGGTTTGGGTTTTCTGGGTTTGGTTTGGTTTGGTTTGGATTTTTTTAAATTTCTTTGGGGGGCAGTGTTGCAAGGGTGAAGGGCAGATATGGAGGGACTGGGAAATGAGTGGGATTGGGGTGCATAATATGAAATTCCCAAAGAATTAATAAAGACATTATGTTAAAGAACAAATAAATAAACAAACAAATAAGCCCACATGGGCACAGCAATGTGCTGGTCATGTGATCCAGAAACTCAAGTAATGGCAGGATTCAACGTTAGAGATGACCAGGAAACAAATGGAAGCATGGCATACCTGCTTCCTCCATGGTCACTGGGGAGTTTTGGGGATTATTCTCACGACAGGTATGGGACTGAGCCAACCAGACCAACTCAAAGTATAGAGATCTGACACTATGACAATATGGTGTTACTTCATTGATCTGAGAGCTCCTTCTTTGTCGATGTTCAAACTGTTGAGAAATACCTCTTGCTAGAAAAACACCAGTCTTTTACAGAGGGAGACCTGGGGTTAAGGCAGTGCTACGCCCCCTAACATCTGTCTCCCTTTAGTAGCAACCCAGCAGGTAGTTCAGGGTCTCAGCTTCCAGGACTTGCCTTAGAGCAACCTGGAGTTTGGGTGTGTGTGAATCAGAGTACCTGACTCAGCTCCAAGATATATGGAGAGAATGTGGCCCCTGCGTGACCGTCCCATAGGAAAAAGGGACGTCTCTAGTTTCCTTGTTTGTTTAGCCTGGTCTCCACTCTATTTGAATGGGAGAAACTTTGGCGTTCTCAATGATGGAAGGCCATCAATCTTGTGAAAATTTGTGGCAGTAGTGAGCTATGTGTCTCTGCAGGGATAAGCTCTATGCCAAGTGCATGAATCATGGAACTAGAGGCAGGAATTGTGTCCCCCGTTTAACAGATTAGAAATGAAAGTTTCTAGCAATTGTAAATGATTGATCTGTCCAAAGTCAGACATCCCAAACATAATCTTAAGTTGAAATGTTGTGTTAACTATCATACTGATTAGCTAATTATATCCAACTGGAATAGTTTTATTTACTGTTCTTCATAAAGATGTTCTGATCATAGGAGTACACAGTCAGTATTGTGTTGAAAGATGCTCTATTAGTTTCTAATGTGGCATCTAAGTCTGTTCTGTTGCATGCTCCAGATAATACTTGAGCCTGCTGTGTCCTCTGAATAATGGCTTATTCCTATTACCAAAGGAAAGACATGTGATCTAGGCTATTCTGTAGAATAGGAAAGTTCCAAAGGTGGAGTCCCTTGAAAAACAATGTTAGAAGTTCATGTCTTGGCTCTACAAATAGATATTTGTCTAAAAGTGAAAAGAAAGTTTTAGATTTATTTTAGGTGTTTGTGTTTTGCCTGCATGTATGTACACCACATGCATGCCTAGTCCCCACCAAAGTCAGAAGAGGGCTTGGGATCCCCTAAAATGTAAGTTACAGATGGTTGCAAGCTACCGTGTGGGTTCTGCGAACCGAGCCCTGGCCCTCTGCAAGGGTAGCAAATGCTCTTAACCACTGAGCCATCTCACCAGCTCAAATAGAATTTTTTAAGTACGTAATAGACGATAACAATGTAATTCAGTGCTTTCTACACTTGGTACTTCTTTTGTCTCTTTAGAATCTTCAGAAGATGTGCGGGGCGTTTGTAATGTGGCCAGCCTTTTATTTTATAAGTTGATTGAGGACATTAAAAAGCGGCTACCCGTCCTTTCCATTCAATATAAAAAATGAAAGTGGGTTCCTGCGAAGGAAGCTCTTGGGTTCCAGATCTGTGGAAAACTTGCTGTAGTCTGATTTTCTCCGCAAGGGCCAATGAAAACCTTATAAAGCAGCATTTGAAAACAACCAGTCTAAATAACCAGAGTCTATATTCAAAAACTCAGTTATGATTTCCTCATGTCTCATACTCATTGACTTCATTTATATTTAAAGGGAAATGTGTTTAAAACAGATCTTGAATATAAAAAATGACTTAGTTGGATTTCTCTCCAATAAGTTATGAACTTTGGAAGGGAAAAACTATTCAATCTTTGATTTATAAATCTCCAGTATTTTGCCAACATTTCAAATAAATTGAGGGGGGGCACTGATGGAGCATTCTTACTTACCAGTTTATCAAATACATCTCCAGTCAATCAGGAATGATTAAACCAGGATAATGTTTACATTTCATAGAGAAACAAAATTCTTGGAACTTGTCCACGTCTCTGTCTAAAGACTTGCCATTCATTCGCATTCGGATAAATTCTTTGTTTTCAATCATCCAGAATAATTCTCAAGTTATTAACGAACCAGACTAAATAGTTAGCTGCACTCATGCATTTTAATATCAGTGTACAGAAAGGCTTTCCTAATTTTGCTTTCAATCAAATATCCAAGTGTTGTCTGGTGACTCCCAGATTCAGTTACTAAAACAGGTCACTTCCAGAAGGAGAAATAAAACTTGCGTACATCTTGGCCATTTCCTAGAAACCTAGAGCTATGCTTTGATCTACCTCTGTGGAGGTTTATGAATGAGTGACCTTACCTGTCACAGAGGTGTATGACTAAGTAGTCATTGCTAAGTATGGGATTTGTGTTTTATTTGGTCACAATCCAATAGAGGCAGCCCGTAAGCGACACTGGGAGAGTTACTGTATCTTAAAGGGCGGAGTTTGGCCATTGCATGGCCTGTGTAAATACTAGGTCACTCATGGGTGCTTGTTGGAAAAAAAAAAAAAAGAAATACTTTGGTAAGATGAACATAAACAATTCCACTGGGAAAGTCCCCAGGGGTGGGGGCTCCCTGCCTTCTGTGGGAGGAATGAAGATTTTGCAGAACTAAGTAACAGCTGATATAAAATTGAAAGATACCCAAAGTGAAGCCGAGCCGGAAAAGAAGGGGTTTGCTTGCAAAGCGAATGCTAATAAACACAAAGGAAAATGCAGGGTGTAATTCAGACTGAGAAAACCACTGCCGGGAGCAACGATGCTCAGCAGCCTGAGAAGCAGCACCAAGGGTAGGAGCCTGGGTTAGCAGAGTGCTGGAAGCCACGCTTAGCCCAGCTTCCCATCAAGCAAAAGATAGGTTTCCTTAAAAGCTGTAGAACAGCGCACGATAAAAATTGTGGCAAAGAGGGACAAGCTGCCTCTGTTAAACACTATTGTCATCTCAAATCTAGAAAGAGGGACCGTTAACCTTCAAGGGAAAGCCATCCAAAAACCCACACTTAATTTTTTTTTCTCAGGAAACAGGGCTATTGGACATGAAGCTCTTATCTTCATGGGTTGTAGGCAATCTACCACGGTCCAAGTTCCTGTTACAACCTTTGCCATCCCAAGGGTTCTCATGAATTTTGCCTTCACACTTTTGTGTAAGTCATTCATGCTGCCTTTGCTTTTTCTCTTTGTAGCTCTTATCATCAAACTCAAGACCCACCTCCCCGGAAGAATTTCCACAACTGTGACTCACATAGCCGCTCACTCCATTACTTTGGAAACCTATCCTGGATGTCTTTACACTACAGTAGAATATAACATGAACTTCAGAAAGGATACTACATCTGTCCCTTTCTGTCTCCAGTGAGGAACTGCTACCCATCCCTACTTCATCCCTCGCTCAAATTAGAGTCTTTTTATAGGGCAGCACCATGCTTTGGGGAGAGCTGTCCCTGTAAGCAAGGAAGGATTCTTTGGAGCAGACATCCTGCAGGAGTTACAGGATGCAGATTTTCATCTTTCTTTGGCTCCAACTTCTCAGCAGGGTGTGCGGAGCTTCTACAGGGTCCCCACCAAGAAAGAATTACTATGTGTCTTGGTTCCTTCTCCTTACTGTTTCTGGCTTCTGTGGGCTTGGTAGTGATCCCAGAACTCAAACTGTTAACAGTCTGGGACTGAGCACCATGGACAGGAAACACTAAGAAAGAAAGAAAAAAAAAACCTGCAAAACCCATTTTACATATTTCAGGCTTACTTTTTCAGGACTGTTTCTCTCCGATACACTTTTACTCCTCTCTCCTAGCTGTGACCAACAGTGGTGGGCACACTGCACCCATTTTGCACACTGAATTTCATTCCTCCAGCTGTTATTTAGGGCTCCAGAGCCTTTGAGACACACCGTGCGTTGTGGGGAGAGGCCCCATCAAGGGACCCTGAGATGTCAGGTGAACAAAGGCACCTTTATCTCCAGGCTCCAGCCTGGTAAAAGCCATGGCATCTGGGGACTCGGCACTGACTCTTGTTAAAAAGTAAATCGGGTCTTCCAAAAGTTTGTCTGGAGCCGCGCATACCTGAGAGCGATCGTCTCCCAGGCTCAGAACTAACTGCTGCTTCAGCCTGTGTGAGCCAAGTTCTGCCCTCGGGGATGCAAATGGAACTAGAGCTTGAAGCAAGTCCAGTGGTTTGATTTGCATGGGAAGCTTTCGCCTCTCAGTGAAGGCAGCCAAATTCCCTGGGCGCCCCAGCCCTCCGGAAATATGCCTTACAGGGGCTGGGGGGCCCTAGGCCCAGCCGGGTGGGTGTGATTTGAATGTTCATTGCCACAGCTGCTCCGCTCAGCCCTGGTCGTTGCCATTGGTCCCGCTCCATTTTACTGCCTCAGAATCCCCTTGTGCATGTTAGTGGTTAACACAGCAGCCAGGAGACGCCAGACAGCTCTCAGCACCTGGTTCAAATTTAAGGCTCATTTACACATGATGTCACACACGCATTGTCAGCGCGAGGGAGGTCAGGATGGTTCATTTTGGGAAGGTTTGCATTGTTGAGTCTTTACAACACTCGCTGCTATTAATGCCTTAACCATCTGACTTGGATTTCGGTTTTCTGGCATGAGGTAATCCCAGGCACTAGATTTATATGCTGAATGGGAAGCCAGCAAGGGTGGCTAATCACGCCGGTTTGCAGATCTGCACCTCTGGAGCCTTGGGATGGAATTAGAAGGCCACATGGCATGTAGCAAATCACAGGGGTTCAGAGAGGAGGGGAAACAGCCAGACCTGGAGTCGGGCTGTGGAGGGTTGCTACCTAAGCCAGGATGCTTGATGAAGAAGAGACACCAAAGTGCTTGGACAGGGGTCTCCATCAGTCATTCTAGTGTTTGGGACATTATGAAACCTGTCTTTCTGTTCATTACCCAAAGAGATCCCAAACCGTCTTCCCAGGCCCATCCAAGTCTCTTGTTCCATGGAGCCTTCCCTGCCTGCCTGCCTAGTCCAGAGTCATTTCTCTTCCACATCGCCAAATGCTTCTGCCAATAAAACAAGCAGAGCAACCGTTATGGTACTTTCTGTTATCAGCTCCCTGTCCCACACAACAGTCTAACATGGAAAACATTTTCCTTTACATTTTTTTTAAGGTAATAGAACAGATTCAGAGAGTTCAAATCAAGTGTCCGATGTCAGAGTTGGCAGGATCCAGGACGAAGACTGACTCCCAAGGGCTGGGTTCTGGACCACCAGGTCGGCTCTGTGCTAAACGGAGATTCCACATCTTCAGTGGCGCACGGTAACATGGTAGGTCCAGTCTGTGTCCCTAAGGAGATGGCACACAGGAGTTTACAGTAATGCTGCCTGGTGCTTCCTGTCAGTGTGACCATCCCCTCTGCCCTTTCTGTCCCCTCTGCTAGCTAATGTGCACCTAGCCAGCAGTGCAGTCTCCTCAGGGTACGCGTCAATGGGAGAAAGGAAATCAGCCCCCTTCACCGTTGCCAGAGCTGGTTTCCTGTGTAAGACACTGAAGTGTTCGCAATCTTTGGGTCACCACCCTGTCACCTGTTACTGTACTTGTCTTGTGGCATCCTACAGAGTGTCTGAGCAGGCGTGGGAGTCTGTGGCAGGTTTCTGAGAGTGATAGACCTCAGAGAGGGTGAGCAAGAGTAGGCCAGTGGAGAGGAGAGTGTTTGACTCTCTGGACAGAGAAGGCAGGATGGACCTAGAGGTGCGACTGCCCGCATCTAGGAACATTCTTAGACATAGAAAGCCATAAAACAAACTTTAGTAATTTTTTTAAGATTTATTTATTATGTATACAATATTCCTTCCATGTATGCTTGTATACCAGAAGAGGGCACCAGATCTCATTATAGATGCCTGTGAGCCACTATGTGGTTGCTGGGAATTGAACTCAGGACCTCTGGAAGAGCAGTCAGTGCTCTTAACCTTTGAGCCATCTCCAGCCCTTTAGTAAAATTTTTTAAAAAAATTAAAATCACACAAATATGATATTGAACTGAAGTGAAATTTAATCAGAAATTGTTAATGAAAATTTCCTAGAAAACATCTGAAATTTTCAATATTAAGCAACATGCTTCTAAGTAATCCAGGAATTCAGAAAAATGTGTAAAAGAAATATCATCTAAGCTACTTGCAGAGAAAAAAAACTAGTAAAAAAGAACAAATTAAACTCAATACAAAGGAAATAATAAAAGATAAATAGAAACCAATAACATTGAAAGCAGAAAAAAAAATCAAGAAAGAAAAGCCAATGATAGCAAAACCTGATTCTTTCAAAAATCTAATAAAATGGCTAATTCTTCAGCCATATGGACCAATAAAACAAGAGACTTGGTGATCAACTCCGGGATAAAGAAGAGGGATCACTACAGATTGCACAGACGACAAAAGGATAAAAGAACTGTGTGTGTGTGTGTGTGTGTGTGTGTGTACTTGACAACACTGGTAATTGGGTATTGGCTCGTGTGGTAAAATTAACTGGTTCCTTGGAAAATTCAAACTGCCCAAACACGTAACTCTTGTCATATACCTATTGATAAAAATGAATTCCAGTTATAAATCTGAGATATTCAATAAAAAGCCCACACAATACAACCATTTGTGTTTCTCCTAAAGTTTTGATTGGATGTAAGAACATTCAATGTGTAGAACAAAGAAGGTAAATAGGATTTGCTCCTGGATAGGCCCTGCCCCGTGCGCTGTTTTGAGTACACTGAGGCAAGATTCCACTGTTTCGGTTTTGTTGTTGCTGTGGTCTTTGGTACACTATTGGGTTTAGCTTCCATTCCTTCGTGTGTAAAGCATGAGCAGAGTGTCAGGGATTTAGGTTTTTGTTTTCGAGGTTCCCCTGCACCCTTAAGTTTCAGCCTTCATTGTGTGTGCTGCAAAAGGGTCTTTCAAGCTCTTGCCTTCCGGTTCTGAGGTAAACTGCTATTGTCTATAACTTGGGAATATGGGATGTGCTTGGTCCTAGTTCAGTCTCAGGCAGGCCCTATGTATCTGAGTGTCTTAGGGTTCCCATTGCTGTGATGAAACACCATGACTGAAAGCAATTTGGGGAGGAAAGGGTTTATTTCATTTATTCTTCCCGCATCATAGTTCACCATCAGAGGCAGCCAGGGCAGGAACCTGAAGGCAAGGATTGATGCAGAGACCACAGAGGCCTTACTGGCTTGCTCTTCGTGGCTGGTTCAGTCTGCTTTCTTATATGATCAGGAGCACCAGCCTAGGAGTAGCGCTGCCAACAGTGGGCTGGGCCCTCTCACACCGATTGTCAATCAAGAAAATGCCCTACAGGCTTGCCCACAGGCCAGTCTGATGGGGGTCATTTTCACAATTGAGGTTCCTCTTCCAAAATAACTCTAGCTGACATAAAACAAACCATCCCTCTGAGTCTCAGAGTGGATTTTTCTCAGGATTCTACTGCAACAGCCAAACTGTACCTTATGTCACTGACAGGAAAAAGCTGTCCTGACTCTGCCTGGAAATCAAGAGTTGTATCTTTTATTGGGCTAGCTGCAGTGAGTCTGCACCCGACCTTGACCAGGTCATCCAACCCTGATTGCTGCAGCCTCTAACACCCACCCCTAGAAGTAGAGGAGAAGGGAAGAGGAACTTAGTGTCTTTAGCATTGTGCTATCCTCCCTCCGGCCTGAACCGTGGAGGGTGGTCCGCTTTGGCCAAGTCCCTGCTTTCCATCCTTAGTCCAGGGCTGGAGGCCAAAACAGAGAAGAGCCTGGAGAGATGTCTGTGCTTTTGTGTTTGAACTCCCAGGCGTGCTAACCTCTCCTGGGAGCCACTTTGGACTTTTGGTAATTTGTTAATTGTTTGTTGTTGTGGTCAAGCGTCTTTTATTTTTCATATGTTCATATCTGTCCCTACTCAACCATAAACCCTTATGCATATTCTGCCTCCATTGGCTTTCTTTGCCTAGATTCCAGGATTTGGGGTTCCCTGTGATATTAACTTTCTGACGGATTCAAGACAATATATAAAAATCAGCATTCGTTGTTGTCAGAATTGGGAAAAGCACAATCAGCTGCACATTGGCTAGGAGTGAAACTCACCCACCTTCAGATCTAATCACACCTGGGCCGCTCGCTTCGCTTTTCTTCTCAGCTGTGGCGTGGCTATTCTTACATATCTATTTCCTTAAAAGCACTTTCCAAAGCTGTTTGTTAGATGCCCCATGTCCCAAATGCTTTAAAAACAAACCTTTTCGATTGAAATGGTGTTAAAACTTGTAGACCCATTTGGGTCTCAGATGTTTAAACCCCATCCCCAAGATCTGAATGTAGCAGCTGGGGCAGGCAGGTGTGAAGGGAACAGTATCTCAGAGGTCACTGCCTCTAAATCCTCCCCATTTTGCTCTGGCGTTTTGAAATACTAGCGTTTGTGTGAAGAGAGACATTTGTAGAATTTAAATGGATGGAAGTCGTATGAGAGGCTGGAGAGTTGTTCATTGCTACTTCAGAGGATCCAGGTTCGGTTCCCACACCCCATTCAGGCAACTCACAGCCACCTCAGTTACAACTGAGTGAGTTATAACTCCGGGTCCAGGGGATTCTAATACCCTCTCCTGGTCTCAAACATTTGCCGCATGTCCTATGCACTCATATAGACATACACATTCATATAAATAAAGCTAAGTATTTTAAGTGTGTACTGGCTAGGAGGTCAGCTCAGCGGTGTAACACTTGCCTTGCCTGCATGGGTCCCTAGGTTAGCCCTTGGAATAATGAAATGAATGATGGATCGATCAACTAAGATATATGTCATTTGCATTGGCCTTATGAGCACACAACCATCACTTCACTTACAGGTTAAGGTCCTAGAACTTGATAATTTTGTGGGACTTGAGCGTGTTAAAGTGGAGAGGAAGCTGGTTAAACACAGAGCTGGGACGGGCATCACTGGCATGGAACTGAGAGCAGTGGGCAGCAGAGAATGAAGACTCTGAATCTCTCTCTCATGGAGGCCAGGAGAAGGGAAGACCCGTGATCCACTCTGGAGTCACTTTTGAACCCAGAGGGAAACTAGTCCGGCCCCAGCTAGCTCCTCAGAACTGGGTGTCATCCTGCGGGATCTGGGGTGTCCTTATCCATTGTTCCGGCAGCTCTGAATTCAATGCCACAGCCACCAGCCCGTTCAGAAAGGAGCCCCCAAGAGTGGAAAGAAAACCACGAAGAACAAAATAAAATGGAAAGGAAGGACAGCACAGCAGCGTGGAAGAAACTAGTGTTCTCCACAGACAGACCTAGAAAGAGGAAGAGTGATGGAACTCATTAAAGGCCGACGGTCCTCAGTTGACCTGGGACATTTTGCAGGCCAGAGCCTGAGGAAGCACAGACACCCATTTGCAGACCTGAGTTTTGATTTTTTTTTAATGCAGCATTTTTTTTTGTAAATTAATATTTAATTTTCAACCAACTCCAGCACCTCGTTAAGGAGGGGCCTGTTCTTTGCCAAACTCTTCCAGGGAAACCTGCTGGCATGAGTGGAGGTGTCGGCAAACATTTCCCAGTGTGTTCTGATGGGGAAATATTTATTTTGTAACACTCCTCCCTAACCCAAAATACAATTGTGTGGCATGTTTTTATATGGCCAAGGGGAACTGGTCTGAGATTGTGTATCCATACTGCACCCGAACATTGAGAAACATGCTTTAGGCATGTTTCCACTTTGGCGTGGTCACGATGCTGTGTCCAGAAGGGTGGTGCTTCATGGGAAATTCTCTTTTGCCCTGAGGGGGGAAAATAGTTTGGAAACATGTCAGTGTGTGTTTGGTTTGGGAGCTTGAATACCGGACAGTCTTTGAAGGAGGCAAATAGGTATGAGAAATAATCACTTGTTCCTGCGAGTTCATTTCATACTGGCCTACAAAAACACACACAGGCTCCACTTCGGCAGTTGCCAAGTCTCCCTACAGCTAGCTTCCTAAAACAAGAAAGGTTTTTCCACAAAGCCATTTTCTGCTTTTGGTGGGATAACAGTTAGAGCAAGAGAGAAAGGGCCCTTTGACAGAATGATTCGATTTAAGGCCAAAATCTCAAACACTTTCCTTGTAACTGATGATCCCATCCCAGTACTGCCTAGGATCCGTGGAAAGACACCACACACGTCCAGAAATCATGGGAAAACCAGCTGCTCCCCCAGCCGTTTCAGCAGCTTTAATCCAAGCCACACTTTCTTCGGGGTAAAATGTGACTATCTGCTAAGAAAAGGCTCTGTCAGGAGATTCAAGAGGAACGATAGCCATGTCAAACAGAACTCAGGAAGAGCCTCCAACCCTCCCCGCCACTTCTCCCCATGCATTTAGAACATGTCCCTTTCTGGCTTGGATGCAAGGACAGTGTCCCCAGCTCAAGGCCAGAACAGAGAGTTTAAGAGCTGGGGGGGTCATTTCTGTGGCTCTAGTGTCTGGAATGTGTGGCAATTTGGAAGCACTGAGAAAGGGATGTAGGGACTGAGGCAGAACCCGTGTTAATGTTACTAAAAGAGGTCGACCAGAAAGCCTGCTAACCAGTGCCCTGCTGTTAGGTGGTGTAAATATCAATTCAAGAAGGCCTTTTATTAGGAGACAGTTGTATTATTTGTATAATAATGATGCCATAAACTTCTTTGGAAGAGGATGGATAATTTATGCATATAAATGAAAATCTAGTTCTGACAGGTGAACTCAACAGGAAATATAGAAATGGATATTTAAGTTAGAGTTTCTGTATCAATTTATGACCCATTCAGTACGACATGTCCTCTGAGGCATGACTAGTGGAGGCCACAATGTCAGCATCTTCAGCCAAAAAGCTACTTCCTGCCTCCCACATCCTGGTTTGCTTTAATAATTTATTATGACTCCTTCATCCACCCATCCATCCCTAAGCTAGCCGTTAGCTGCCAGTCCCTGTATGAAAGGGGACACTGACTTTTGCCTTTTATCTTGTAGCATCTAAAGGACAGTGCTTCCTTTTTCTTCCCAACTTTGCCTTACTCTCCAAAATAGAAAGGAAAAGAAATTCTGTTACTTTGAAACCTGGAACAGACTCTCTGTTTTTCTCCCTTACCTCGTTCAAAAATTTTATAACTCTATACTTTTGTTTCAGTTTATCATTCATCTTTCCAGGAAAGAAAAATAAAGATCCAATTTTTTTTTCTTGGCTGTACAGAAGCAGTTTCATTTTCTGGGCCATATTATTATTATTATTATTATTATTATTATTACTGCATTTCTCTGGCTTTTCTCCAGCTCCATTTTGCCTTCCCAGCAAAGGCGTGTTTTTAAAAGAAGCTATTTTGGAGAATAACCTCGCATGGTTTATTATTTTTCCTGCTCCATCAACCTCCAGTTTGCCATGCTCACAACTGTTGGTAAAGCCAAAAGTGAGTCATGAGTAGTTTCATTTCAAACAGAAGTGTTGACGCAGACTCGGTGTACTAATTTGCTAACCCTTCTGGGATATGTGCACACATATAAGTAATTCAGTGCACACCCACACAACTACAGAACATCCAAGGTGGTGATGATTACACACCCACCCACAGCAGCCACGGAGTGATCAGCAAGTTGTAAAGTATGAGTACATTGACACAGATTTATACACGGTTCCTGTAGTGAGTATGGAGTGTGGGGGTCAGGACCCAAGGAGTCCCCAGCCATGTAAGCCAACTCCACATCCCTGGACTTGGCGATACCCACGCTAGACAAGTCAAGTAGATGTCTTTCTTGTAAACGCAGTACATCAGCGGCACTCAGTATGATATCAGTTTGGCTATGGAAGTAAGGTGCCCCCGGCGTTGCTTGTGGAAGACTTTGGCTTTTTGGGGGCATTAGCAAGATTGCATCCCTGAGCTGCTCAGAAGAGAGCTGACTGTGTATGCTGTGAACTCATGTGTGTCCTTTATGATGTAAACTTTTCGCCCTTGGAGCTTTCATGTTTTCTTGAATAGAAGAAAATGGCATAGTCACAAATGCCCAAGGAGCCACTAGTGTTGCCATGGAAATGGGGATGAGGCTCTGAAGGCAGAAGGACTGGACAGGCCTAGAGGCCGATGGAGACAGGCATTAGAGAGAATTTTCATTTTGGGCCTCCAACAAGGTGGAGGTGGGAAAACAGCATTGCCTACACTCATCTTGCCTCATTTTGAGGCAATTTCCTCTTGTTTTGGGCTTTAGAGAGATGGAGAACTCTGAGAGGAGATGACTGATAATAACTTTTTCTTGAAGGCCGCTAAATCACCCCAAATAAATGTTCCTTCCAGACTGTAATCTGCCCAGTTCCTCTTCTTGTCCTCGGGGCACACATGTCCATCTGGTTTTGTTCTTTGGGGGAGAAGCAGAAGGAGGAGCTGTGGCAAGATGGGCAAGTTAACACGTTTTCCTTGGACCCCATCCTAGTTCAGGGTCTTCCTGTAGGATTTCAGAGCACCTCATCCTTGCTGCACACTGATGAATTCAACATGCGTGTCTGCTTTACAAAACACAAGCTTTCTTAGAAGGTCATTTAGGGTTTCATTGTTGCTATTTTTGTTGTTTTGTTTTTGTTTTTATACAAAGACTTGTCATGTATTGTTGACTGGTCTTGGACTTGTTGCAATCTTCCTGCCTCTGCTTTCTCACTGCAGGGATTTTAGGCACGAGCCACTACGCTCTGCCAAGAGTGGCATTTTAACAAAGAAGGTTTTCTGACCAGTAAAATTTCCAAGAATCTTGGTTTAAAAAAAATCATCAAAATTCAAGTCTGACAATAGTCCAAGCCTTGTCAAAGTGCTTTTATTTTGCTAAGTGAGAACATTAAAAAGAAAATTCCCATCTAATGACACCAATTCTCCCTAAATGAAAGCACATTTTCCGGTTGGAGATGTGACTCAGTTGGTAGAGTGCTTGTCTGATGTGCAGGAAGCTCTGGGTTCCTTGCCCGGCACCACATACACTGAACCTGGTGGTGCACACCCGCAACTCCTCCAGCCCTCAGGAGACAGCAGGAAGAGCTCAAGCTCCTCCTCTACACAAAGCAAGTTCAAGGATGGCTTTGGACACCAGAGACCTGGTCTCAGAAGAAGTAGGGGCAGGGGAGAGAAGGCCCATTTCAACAACAGCAAAATAGTGGAAGGGTAGAATTTCAGAATGAATGGCTGTCCTTGAAATGGAGCACAACTGGCTTAGGAGAAGCCTCCTGCCTTTATCTTGCTGTTAGCCTGTGATAAATACTGTATTGACTCAGAGGGATGCTAATCTAATAGTTGAGCACCTGCAGGGGCCCAGAGGGAACAGACTGTAGAGAAGGAAATACGCTGGCTTAGTTGGCTGCCCTATGTCTACCTTGTTTAGACTCTGCTAGCTTGGCTCTCTGAGCCCTTGACTGTCAGGGTGTCGGCCTCTACGTGGGCTGCCCACACATGATCAGGCCAGCAATTGACCGAAATGAACCAGTTATTGCTGAAAGTCATATCTTATCTCCTGAGTTTTCAAACATCAAGACAAAACCTTTTGGTCATCGGAGATGTAGGTCAGTTGGTAGAGAGCTTGCCTAGCATACACAAGGCACTACATAAATGGGGTATGGTGGTGGGGGCCTACAAACTTAGCACTTGGGAGGTAGAGGCAGGAGGATCAGAAGTTCAAGGTCATATACAGCTACATAGCAAAGTTGGAGCCGTGTTGGCCTTCTCACAGGTCGGGGAGTGGAGATTAAGTATCAGATAAGGACAATGCATGTAAAATGTGAAACTCTCAGCAAATGCCGCTCTGAAGCATTTGACATGGAAGATATCAAGTGCTAACACATTTTGATCAATCCCAGCAGCCATCCCAGCCCACTCTGGGAAGGGTCAAAGTGCAAGGTTGGGAGATAAAATATGCAAAACCCACATTTCTATTTTCGGTCACGCTCTGCAGTGTGGGTCCTAGAAGACATGGCCACAGCGCAGCAGGATTCGAGGAAGCCACGCTGATGGACGCGCAGGCTCACTCCTGGATTGTGATGACTAGCAGCTCCAGCGGCGGGTGGAAAATGGATTCCAGGTAGGGCTGAGACCTCTCCCAGTTTCCCAGATCCTGTCCAAACCTCTCTCCTACACACTCTGAATATATTATTCTTGAAAGGGAGTGAATTGGATTCACTGATAAGGGAAGCACCAAGCGGTTTCAAGACAGGCAGAGGAGAGAGCCTTTGTCTTCCGACTCTTGCATCGCATCCTGCCCAGCAGCCACTTGGTCCTTTTATAAAAGCATGATTACAGGAGGAAATAGGATGTTCTTCTAAAAACCATCTTCTTTTGGCATCTGCTGGGACAAGGACAGGTACCATCCAGTAGTAACATAAGAGAGTAGGCCACTAATGGCTTCTCATTGGTTTTTCAAAAGCCCAGGGCCCTCCCTGGTCCTCCTCTGTAAGGCTTGCACTGTTCACTGTAGCTGTTATTCCATTCAGTTGAAAAACTCCTTGTGTGCACACACCAACTTGATGGATTCCCCTCTGTGTGCCGTGGAGATGTTTTATTACCATTGGTTAATAAAGAAGCTGCTTTGGCCTATGGCAAGGCAGAATATAGCAAGGCAGGAAATCCAAGCAAAGTTAGAGGAAAAAGAAGGTGGAGTCAGGCAGACTCCATGTAGTTGCATGTAGATACAAGAGGTAACCATGAGGGGGCTGGAGAGATGGCTCGGAGGTTAAGAGCATTGCCTGCTCTTCTAAAGGTCCTGAGTTCAATTCCCAGCAACCACATGGTGGCTCACAACCATCTGTAATGAGGTCTGGTGCCCTCTTCTGGCCTGCAGGCATACACACAAACAGAATATTGTGTACATAATAAGTAAATAAATAAATATTAAAAAAAAGAGGTAACCATGAGTCTGGTGGCGGGGGGTGGGGTGGGGGGATGTAAAATAGGAGGCTGAAGAGATGGTTCAGTGGTTAAGAGAACTGGTTGTTCTTCTAGAGGACCTGAGTTCAATTACTAGCACCCACATGACAGCTCACAACTGTCTGTAACTCCAAGATCTGACACACTCACACAGACATACATGCACACCAATGCACATAAACTGAAAATAAATAAATTATTAAAAATATATGAAATGATAGAAATGGGCTAACTTAAGATGTAAGAGTTAATTAATAAGAAGCCTGAGCAAATAGGCCAAACAGTGTTATAATTAATACAATTTTTGTGTGATTATTCGGGCGACTGGGAAACAGAAAGCAGAGTCTCTGTTTACACCAACCTGTGATGCTTGGTATGTTTGCTCATCAAGGCACAGCACAGGTGTCACTCATATAGCCCCGGCAGCCTGGTTGGCACTGAGAAAGCCGGCCCTCCTGTGAGTGCCTTGTTACCAGTCTATTGCATTGGAAGAAGGAACGGGGGTGGGGGGACACAGCTGCCCCTGCTGTCCCAGCACAGCTCAAGCCCAAGGATATCAAAGAAATCTGCTCTTGTTTGGAAAGCTTGCCTCTGCCGACTGTATTACATTGTGTAAACATTTGGTGCCTCATAAATGCTAGTGGGCAGATGGGCATGCTGATGCCAGTCAGTTGGCTTGAAGGTAAAGCCCTGGCTGATGGGTGAGACTCGTCTCTGAGTCTCTGACGTGGTGTGTGGCATGAGCCCCTTGGCTATGCCTCAAACCCCCCACTTAGCACCTGCCAATCTTCTACCCTCTCCAAAAGAGTCTGTTTTTCTCCCTGCTGGGCCCCCCCACTTCGGGGGTTTCCTCCACGCTGTCTGTCCAAGTCTTTCTGCTGCTAGAAGTGTTTTCTCAGGCCCAGAAACACTGGGAGTGGAAAAATCAGGCCGCTCCAGCCCCAGCCACAAACTGTCCCCCTCCCGACAGCCTGGGCCTTCCTTTAGCTGCACCACTAGAACTGAAGCCCTGCCAGCTTGATTCCTGCTCTTGATCTGCTGGGCATACTCCCTCTTGATGGCGGTGTCCCCACCCCAGGGAAGACACTCCTGTGATCCCGAGAGGCCAAAGAGAGCAAGAACGGAATGGGAGAACCAGGCAGAAGCACGAAGGTCCCTGGAGCTCAGCCCATGCGCCCCGTGCCCAGAGTGAATCAGGACACGACGTCCACATGCTGGTGTTTGTTGCCCATCCAATTGTAGCAGCCGTAGTGCAAGAATCAGATGGCAGGTTTCAGGTCTGTGTAATGAAAACGAGTTTAACTGCTTCTCAAGACAGCCGGTCAGGACCTTCTTCACTTCCCTTCCCCATGAAATGTAGGGTGAGTCATGGCTGGAGAATCTTGCTTCCCCCCACTGCCCTGAGCCTCCAGCAGCAGAGAAGTTGGCTTCCTGGGGTTTCTCTTCCTGGCAGTAAACCTCATCCTTCCCAGGACTCTTATAACTGGACCAGAGAGAGCATCAGGGGTTCTCCTTAAAGCCCTGCTCCCATCAGGAGGGAGGACCAGTGTCTGCTACATGTCCTAGTGATGGGGGCAAGGCCAGACAACAAAGGGGCCAAACAGATGGCAGGGTTATGAGTCCTCAGGCCCTGGAGGCCTCTTTTCTAAACTCACGCTTACATGTGCCCAGGTCCCATAGTGAGCTACTGATAAGAACAAAAACTCAGCCCCTAAGTTACTCTGCCAGGGCTGCTGTAACACACTTGTGGCCAAGCAATGGGAAGGCATTGTCTCGTGGTAATGAGAGGCTTTTAGAGGCCAAGATGGAGGATCAAGCTAGCAGGACCAAGGGAGATGGATCTGCTCTGGTCTCTCTCCTTGGCTACGAGGACCACCTCCTCCCCAGTCTCTGTATGGCTTTCTGTCCATACATATCAGTGTGTGACATTTCTCCTTTTGTAAGAACATCAGTTAGACTGGACGAGGGCCTACCCTGGGGACCTTATTTTACTCATCTGTTTGTAGAGCTCATATCCAGATGGTCACATCCTGAGACACAGAGAGTTAGGATTCCAGCATGTGAGCGGCTTTAGCTTCTTACATGGGACCACAGTTACCGAGCAGCCTCCTAGAGGGAAGGGTCATTCCAGTAGGCAACATTCTCTCTCTCTCCTACCCATCCTTCTTCTATCCTTCCTCCTTTCTCCCAACTCCCTTTCTCTCTTTCCCTGCTTTATTCTCTCGGTCTCTTCCCCTTTCTCCTCCCTCTCACTGGGGTGAAGTGAGTTGTGTTGTGGATATTCCTGACCTCGCTCTGTCTCCTTAGGTAACATGCCACCACTGTAAACACGCGTCATTGGGTTGTTTATCCGACTGATGTCTATCTCTGTTAGACTGGGAGCCCAGGACAGGAGGGTGAGTGACTGTCCTGCCCTCTCCGCATCCCGGCACCTGACACACATAAGAAAGGCTCCTGACTCACAATGTTGGGTATGGGTTGAAAATCTCTCATGCTTGACCTCTGTGGTCTCTTCAATTCTCACTTTTTACTAGGTGTATAAACTGACTGCATGACCACACCTTGGTACGGTAAAGGGGAAGGTTTTTAAAGTAGATATGAGGGAGAGTACAGTCAGCGTTATCTGGAAAAGTCCAGAGCAGGGAGAGAAAGTAGTAGCATGAACATGGCCAGCAGACTGGTTCTGGTCACAAGAGAAGCAGGAGCAGAACAGAGATGGGGTAGGGGGCGGGGAGGTGAGCGATGAAGACAGAGAGGGTAAAAGAGACAGCATAGCCGAAATAGCAGGGTTATAAAGAGAGAGGAGAAGATGAGAGGGAAGAGCATGAGCTGGAGAAATTTAGGGCGGTGTGTGTGTGTGTGTGTGTGAGAGAGAGAGAGAGAGAGAGAGAGAGAGAGAGAGAGAGAGAGAGAGAGAGAGAGAGAGAGAGAGAGAGAGAGAGAGAGAGAGAGAGAGAGAGAGANGAGAGAGAGAGAGAGACAGAGACAGAGACAGAGAGAGAGAGAGAGAGACAGAGAGAGAGAGAGAGAGAGAGAGAGAGAGAGAAGGGTGAGGATGCCATCATGGACTCGGACATGTGTACAGGTACTTGTAACATTGAGGGAACATGGAGGCATGTGCTTTGGTATGCTAATAGGCACCCCAGATGTCCCTTCTTCTTCAAGTGATAAGGGAAATAGCTCCTTCGGTAGAGGGGAACCAGTCTTCCAAGTTCCTGAGGAATATTGCCAGAATAAGGAGAAATGGAGCTTCCTTTGAACCTGACACTAAGCAGTTCCCAGTAACCTCTGTCCCACTTACCCACTTTTCAGAGTTGTATCATATACTAAATTTCACTTCATATCACTTGCACTATAGAAATGAAACACTTTCTCACCCTTTGCTGTGTTTATGGCGGGGATCCTTATCATATGAGACAAGTTAGCAGAGAAAAGCACATGCCTCTATTTAGAACAGGTTTAATGAAAGATGGGTGCTTTCGGAAATGAAGATCCCAAAGAAACAGAGAACCCATACAGTATTTTTACTCAGTTTTCTCCATTAGAAACCAGTTCTCCCGGGCTGCTCTTACAGAGGACCAGAATTCAGTCCCAGTTACTGGAGCCCCCAACCACCTGTACTCCAGCTCCTGGGGATCTGATGCTCTCTTCTGGCTTTTTAGGGCACTTGTATGCATATGTATACACACACACACTGACATGCGCACGCACACTCACATACATACACATACAGAGACAGATATACACAGAGAGACACACACACATACACACACAGAGACACAAAATACATCCAGTTTGGTGGTGGTGGCACACCTTTAATCCCAACACATGGGAGGCAGAGGCAGGAGAATCTCTGAGTTTGAGGCCAGAGCCTGTTCTACAGAGTGAGTTCAAGGACAACCAGAGCTACATAGAGAAACCCTGTCTTGAAAAATCAAGAAAGAAAAAACAAAAACAAACAAACAAAACAAAAAACAGAAAAGAAAAAGAAAGGAAGGAAGGAAGAAAAAATAAATCTTAAGAATATAACCTTAAAACTCATCCACAGTTTTCCTTAAGTGAGCAGATGGTAGAAGGGAATCTGTCACAGGCTGGATGCTCCGTTTATTTCATGCTTTAAAACTGACAACTGCTAAAAAAAAGTCATGGATGTTGAAACAGTCACAACTATTCACATAACTGTTTTTATCAAAATACAATATGACTTATCGAGAAATTAACAGAAATATTAAACTATCAAAGTTTATGTAATAATTGAAGTTCTCGACTGAGCCATTGTGGGCTCTCTTTCCTGGGCAGATCCTATAGGGACATGATCTACTGGACATAGCCAAATATCTTTGCTGTTACATCAAACAGTGTTCTTTTTTTTTTTTTATGTAGTGTTGGTGCGAAGGTGTCAGATCCCCTGGAACTGGAGTTACAGACAGTTGTGAGTTGTCGTGTGGGTGCTGGGTCCTCTGGAAGAGCAGCCAGTGCTCTAAACCACTGGCCATGTCTCCAGTCCTTCAAATACTTGGTTGCAAGGAGTAGGAGCCTTACTGACACTAGCAACAATAGCGTTTGCTACCACACAGAACGGGACTCTATGGGGTCATGAGGTTTGAAGGCTGGTTGTTTTGGGGGGCTGAGTTTCTTTCCATTCCTCTGGTTTATACTCCTGAGCCCTTGTGCCATCTTCTGGTAGTAAGACGGCAGACATACTATGAAGCATGATTAAATGAAGCACAATTAATAAAACTCAGGGTCAGAAATTGGGGTTCAGCCTGAAGTTCTGAAAAGCAAAACAGCCAGCCACTGGCTCTTACCTCAGTCTGAAATGGCGATCCTGCCTCCAGGAATCTCAGAATGAGACTGTGTCTGAGAGCTGTCTTCCCCTGTTTTACATTCCTCTCTAGGGCTGGGATTAAAGGTGTGCACCACCATCGTTAAAGGCATGCACCATCCAGTTTCTATGGCAACTAGTGTGGCTACTGGGATTAAAGGTGTGTGTTTTACTATAACCTGGTCTGTGAGGCTGACCAGTGGGACTGTTTTACTCTCAGATCTTCAGGCAGTCTTCATTTATTAAAATATAAGTGAAATACCACTACAGTAGTAGGCATCATTTGGAGACACTGCATATTAGAGACAGAAGAGTTTCTGTCATTCTCTCTTTTCCTAAAAGTCCTGTCAGACGATTTCCATTGGCCTCTATCAAGGGAGATAAGGGCCATGAGGGTCCATAACATGGAAAGAAGGTTAGAATGACAATCGTACTATCTGCCACACATATCAAGGCTTAGCCTGCGGGCAAGCGCCCCCTTCTGGTCCATTCAGCAGTTAGCCCAAATCAATGGCAGATAGTTTCCACCCGCGGCTCAATATTACGGCAGGTGTCACGACAGACACCATCTGTAATGTCCCTTAGATGACCGTTACTATGATCCCTCAGCAACGTCTGGCCTCAGACAGAACCATCAGCCTCTTCAAGATGTTGTTTCCTCTCTGCCTTCTGACTGCTCTGGCTCCCCAGGGACCTGTGCTAGTCGGGCCGGCATCCACCCACCTTGGCCCCTGATTCTGGGATGAGAGGCTCTGCCAGTGTCTGCTTTTGATGGTGCTGGGCCAGACCCACAGGACTCATTTTCTCTGTCTCCTGCTAAATTCCCTGGCTGCTCCTCAGCTGTCAGGCCGCCAAGCTCCCAGTGTCTCCTGGCTCCACACGCAGCAGGAAATGGGCCTGACAATTGCTCTTCCAGAGTTGGCGATTTTTCAGTATGGATTCGCATGGATCCCACCCACACTCCTCTGAAAGCCCAGGCTGTACCGGGCTCTAATTCATTACACACAGACTAGCGGCGCAGCTCTGTTCTCAGCACCGAGGGGTTCTGGGCACAGGAAGATTCCTGAGCAACAAACTCAGGTCACTCATCCGGCCGTCTTCGTCGTTGTTGTTGCAGCCGTAGCGATACTCACATCCTGATAAGGAAGCTCATTGGCCAGGATGGGCTTAGTGGCTACAGGTCACATAAATGGTCCAGACCGAAGCACCATTTGGGTTCAGAAAGAGTTGCGACAGAGGTGGTGTATACTGATTTTCCTGTTTCCCCTGTATTCGCCCCAGTCCCCACGCTCTTTGCTCCATGCCGGCAGGACGAGTGGCTATGGAAGGAGACATCAGGACAGAAGAAAAATGAGGCAGGATTTCTGCAATGGTTACTTTCCAATTGCTGTGTCAAAACACCAGGGCCAAGGCCCTTATAGAAGGAAGGGTTTGATTGGGCTCAGCCGCTGTGAAGGAATAAGAGTCCCTCCCCCATGTGGTGAAACGCAGCAGCAGGCAGGCCTGGTGACAGAGCCCAGAAGCTGAGAGTGAATGGCTGCCATCTTGAACCACAACAGGGAACAGAAAAAGTGAACTTGAAATGCCTTTCAAAACCTCAAAGCCTATCCCCAGGGACATACTTCTTTCAGCAAGGCCACACCTCATAAGCCTACCCCAAACAGGCAAAAACTGAGGACCAAGTATTCAAATGCCTGGATTATGGGGGGCATCTTGTTCAAACCACCACATTTCTCCCCTCCCTCCCCCACCCCCCACCTTCTCCCCTCTTGTCATGATTTTGATATTGGCCTTTTCCTCTAAAGCACAAGACAGTTCCCGTAGGAAACAGGTGGCCATAGTGTCCTCCTTGACTCCCTGGCCCTCTCCACTTCTCTGGCGACAATCTCTGTGTTCTTTAGTGATCTCTTGAGTATCCTGGGACACTGACTATAAACTGTGCCCAAGGAATAATCCCCAAGGGGACAAAGGCAGAGCTGGCTTCCTGAGGAGTTAAGTAAGCAGAGGAGAGGAAAGGCCTCCCTCGGGAACACACTCCCAGCTGAGGAGCAAGAAGAGATGGAATGGGTGTGACAGAGTTGTCTGGAGTGGAGACAGAGGCCTGGGACACAAGGTGAAGGCTTACTGGAGGACGAGGAGTATTTAACTGGCAGCTTGAAGCGTTTGGCCTTTGTATCTCGGGTGACACAGAGCTACTAGAAGATTCTGAGCTAACTGGAGAAAGTTCTTTTCTTTCCTGTTAATAACGTTGATTTTTGTGCCGACTTTGTTACTGATGCTATCACTGACCACGGCTCATGTTTATTCGCTCCCATTACAGATTGAGTGATGGCCGTCTGCAGGTTTCTATGCTAACATCTCTAATACCTCAGATGCTGACGTTATTCGGAGCCAGGACGTTCCCTGAGGTCATTAGGTTAAATGAAGTCTTTTGAGTGGCTCTTAGCCAGTATGATTGGTGTCCTTGTATTCATGAGGACCTGAGTTTAGATCCCCAGTACCTGTGTAAAAAGCTGGGTGTAGGCGTGCACACCTGTAATGCCAGCGCTTGGGTGGGAATAGCACACTGCCAGCAGGGTAGGAAGCTGTCTCCAAAAACAGGGTGGGTCAGTGGTGGGGAAAAAACCAGACATTGATATCTAGCTTCCACATGCATGTGGGCAAGCTCACCAGGGTGCACACATCCTACATGCACATACACACACGTAAAAAGAAGCGGATATGGGAGAGGGTTGCCACATTGACAGAGATATTGACAGAGGTTCTTACAAACTCAGAAGGAATCCTCCTTGATCTCATCCTTCCAGCCTCTAGACTTTGTGGCAATTCCCTTCTGGGGTTTAAGCCACTCCATCTGTGTCACTTTGCAAGGCTAAGGGAATTAGAACTTTAAATGTTGGGAGAGGGAGCATTTGTTCGTCCCAGCTGCCCAGAACTTAAATAACCACACAGAAACTGTATTAATTAAATCACTGCTTGGCCCATTAGCTCTAACTTCTTATTGGCTAACTCCTTTTTTTAAAAAATTTATTTATTTATTTATTTATTTATTAAAGATTTCTGTCTCTTCCCCACCACTGCCTCCCATTTTCCTCCCCCTCCCCCGATCAAGTCTCCCTCCTCATCAGCCCAAAGAGCAATCAGGGTTCCCTGACCTGTGGGAAGTCCAAGGACCACCCACCTCAATTCAGGTCTAATAAGGTGAGCATCCAAACTGCCTAGGCTCCCACAAAGCCAGTACATGCAGTAGGATCAAAACTAACCGTACTCGGAGTCACTGGTTCGGGCGCCACTGTCGATTGCGTTGGGTGGGTTACTCAGTCTAGGGGTTTGTAACCCACCCTGCAATCAGTTATTCCAGGGTCTCGGAGGGGCGCTACCTGGAAAGGAATGAGCTAGGACAGAAGAATGAGGCCAAGCAGATTTGTCAAAGCCCCCGTTTATTAGGATCATGGTTGCTGTTTATATAGGCCCTGAGTGAGGACTTTGGGGGGCAGGGAAACTGGATTCTTGCCGCGTGTTCCAGGTCACGTGGTTCAGGTTCATCACGTAGGCCAAGAGGTTACATTTGGACAGGTAGGCCAAGAAGTCACAAGTTGCCACACCTGGTTCCCTGGATAGCTGGAATGTGAGGCGTGTTCTGCTAACAGATAAGTTAATTGGGTGTGGGGCAGGTTCTGTCAATAGAACATAATTATGGGTGTGGGGTTCTCTGCAGACTCCCCAGGGTGATGGTTCCTGTAATGATTTTTTAGGGGGGAAATGGCTCGTGACAGGGATGGAACTCTCTATCCTCCTGTCTCCATCTTCCAAGGGCGCCGGCACGGCCAGCACAGCATGGCCACCTTGACAATGTAATTGTACATCAGTTACCCAAACTCCACCAGATACGACATCAACCAAAGATGAAAAAAGTCACTCCTGTAAATTAGTAGGTGTAGGTACCACCAGCTTCTGGAAGCCTGTGGGTGAGGCCTGAAGGATAGCACGCCGTCTGTTCATCTGTCCCTGCTTCCTCCCTGCCACACATACACACATAAGACCCTGAGAGCAGGATGGTCATTCTGTGTTTAGGGACCAAACAGAAACCACCCGGGAAGCTCTATGCTGACTTCAAATGTCTGTTTGTCTGTCTGTCTGTCTCTGTCTCCTGTTTTTGTTTTTTCAAGACAGGGTTTTCAGGATTTTTCTGTGTAGCCCTTGCTGTCCTGAAACTCACTCTCATTCTGACAACCGGACTGGCCTCGAGCACAGAGATCTGCCTACCTCTGCCGGCTCTGCCTCCTGTGATTAAAGGTGTGTGTCACCACCGCCTGGCTGCAAGTTTCTGTCTTGTCATGAGTCCACTGAGCCTGCACAAGAATGGCAGTTATCTATCTACTTCACAGCTAAGAGTCGAACTCAATGACTGATTCTTACATTAATTCAAAGGGAAACTAGAATCAATTCTAGATCACCCCCTGATAGTGTCCCCCAGTATTCTAGATCACCCCCTGATGGTGTCCCTCAGTCACTTTTATTCCAGTTCGCTTGCACGGGTGGGAGAGACTGTTGGAAAGCAGCCAGATTGTTGAGATTGTGCTCAAGTGAGTGTTGGTCAGTGGGCATGTGCCGCCCGCACAGATGTCAGCCTGCGCCTTGTGGCAAAGACCGGGAACCAAATCTTCTCAGGTTGTTGAGAGATGGGCTTCTGGAAGAGCCATTAACACAATGCTTTGGAAACTGGCTTGGAAAATGTGACATGTCAGTTTCATCTGCTGAGAAACTCACAAACATCCTGACAAGGGCTCCCTCCAGCTTCTCCCCTTCAGTGCTAGCTGGCCGGCTGAGATTTTAACGCAGAGCCAGGGTAGGGTGGCTCAGGGTTCTGGGAGGGTGTCCGGGGAAGATGGGAAGCTTGGGGAGAGGAACCATCAGTCCTCAGGAGGGTCCTCATTTTGCTTATGGTGCATGCTAGGCAAGCACCAAGTGAGCTACATCCATAGACCCCTTTTGTGTGTCCACGTGTGTGCGCTTGTGCAGGGGTTGCGGTGTGTGCAGGCACACTTGCCCTACCTTTTCCACCTACCCTGCCTGTTCTTTCTATGGCAGTGAATCCCTAAGACACCCTGGTCTCCATTCTGCATCTGTTGCAGGAGCCGTTCTAACGAGTGGAGTGGAAGACTGCTGAGCTCTGTGGCTGGTGGAGCCGTGACCTTTCCCTGGGAATGTAAGGGAGCACAGGCCACTTTGCAGGAATAGAATCTGCCCTAGGGACCAGAGAGAGGACTCTCTTCCCCAGTGGCTAAGAATGGAGCCGTCAAACCCCACACCAAAGCTCCTCCTGTTTTCTAGGACTTCTCCCGCTGACCTTGGTGCTGTATCTCAGGGTAAAACCTTAGGTCTGCCTCACCCCTAGGTCTGCCTCAACCCTCCACACAGCAGGAGCTCTCTGGGGAAATGAATGCTCGAGGATCCCTTTACCCATTTGCCCGCTGTGTAAGCTCCCCTCCAGCTGTGCCGGGCTCCACTTCCTCCTCGGGCCAGGTAGCCCCGGAGTTCACTGTCTCTCTTTTTATTTGTGTCTCCTGCTGCCTGTCACGTGAGAGGCCTTTTGAATGCCCGAGGCTCCCCAGGGGTTGGAGAGGGCAGAACTGAAGGATGACCTAAGGTGAGAAAGAAAGGCAGATTTGTAAATAAACAAGGGCAGAGTTGGAAGACCCGGGGCCTCTGTGGCTTCTGCTGAGGGGAGCTCCTGAGGCCCCTGTGAAGCAGCTGGGGGGGGGGGGAGGCAGTTATTGTTTTTGGATTTCACTGAGATGAACTCCAGATGATTTTCCAAGCCTGATTTCACAGCACATTTGCTCCATCTGAGCAATCACTCTCTGCAACAGTTGGATTTCCATTCGGCATTTACCTCGTGTGCCCGGGAATCGGGACTGTCTGCCTCCTTGGGGTCGAATCCTTTTATTTTCTTTGGGGCTCAGCCAGACCCTTTCCGTCAGTCCCGGTTTCATCTAGCCATTTCTATTTGTGTACAGGCAAGACTAGGCCAGGCCCACGGAGTTTTCCAGAGCTAGTGACTGTGGCCCTCCTTGTTGAATATAATCAGTATGGACAGCAGGGACACCAGACTCTTAAATAGATTTCAGAGAGACAGATACTCGGCTACATACAAGGGAGCGTAACAAAAGCCCCAGCGATCCCTAATCTGAGAAACACTGTTTTATTGTTTCTGTTGTAGCAAGAGGGAACCCCCGAGATGTGGGAGGAGCAGAGAGTCATGGGGATTAGAAGTGGGGTGCTCCGTGGATGTTATTGAACTGTTTTGGAGACAGAGGGCTTATGACAAAGAATCGGTGGAGCTTGTGTTGGGAAGCTGTGTCATTGTCAAATGAGTAACGAGACTCTTGTGGTGTTTATTGTATAGATTTCCTACTATGGCTATGGCTTATGGTGGTTTGAATAAGAATGGCCCCCATGGGCTCATATGTTTGAATGCTTAGTCATCAGGAAATGTGGCCTTGTTGGAGGAATTATGTCACTAGGAATGGGCTCTGAGGTTTCAAAAAGTGCATTTCAAGCCCAGGGCTTCTCTTCCTGCTGCCTGACCATCCGGATATAGAACTCCCAGCTTCTTCTCCAGTACAGTGTTTGCCTGCAAGCTGCCTTGCTTCCTACCATGATGAAAATGGACTAAATCGCTGGGCAGTGGTGGCACACACCTTTAATCCCAGCACTTGGGAGGCAGAGGCAGGTGAATCTCTGAGATCTTAGTTTGAAGCCATCCTGGTCTACAGAGTGAGTTCCAGGACAGCCAGGCCTACCTACATAGAGAAACCCTATCTTTTTTTTTTCTTTTGGTTTTTCAAGACAGGTTTTCTCTGTAGATTTGTAGACCAGGCTGGACTCAGACTCACAGAGATCTGTCTGCCTCTGCCTCCCAAGTGCTGGGATTAAAGGCATGTGCCACCACTGCCCAGCCAAGAAACCCTATCTTGAGAAACCAAAAAGAAAAAGAAAATGAACTAAACCTTTAAGCTGTAATTAAACAATTTCTTTTACAAGAACTGCCTTGGTTACAGAGTCTCTTCACAGCAATAGAACACTGATCAAGTTACATGTGTAGTACAAACCCAACTGGCTGTTGCCTTGAAAGCTAATTTTTTGATTTAGGGAAAGAAGCTCGAACCTGACTTTTGTGCAAGTCACACTTAAACTTCCGTCTGCTTGTTCGCCACCATTAGCAACAGCGGCCAGCCTT
The DNA here is from genome assembly GCF_014885135.2 of Alexandromys fortis. Lineage (NCBI taxonomy): Eukaryota > Metazoa > Chordata > Mammalia > Rodentia > Cricetidae > Alexandromys > Alexandromys fortis. The sequence goes on from NW_026067963.1 coordinate 4,943,436, forward strand.
CAGAAAACCTGACTCATCATGCCTGTTCTCAAGTGTTTGACCCCAGGAAGTGTGTTCTTCCCCAGGGCTGCCTCACTCCCCTATGGGTTCCAGCCAGACTTTCGCTTCTCACTTTCTCTACCTCCTTTGTCTTCTCCCTCACTCATCCATCTATGCTCACAGGGCTGAGTGGCCTCTGACTCTGGTTCCTTGGCGGTCCCCTCATCCCTTGGCACAGGGACAGAGTTGTGGAGAGCGAATATCACTCTCCACACTACTTTACGGTGACTGAGCACACTACTTTACGGTGGCTCATGCCAGCCTCACTCCACTGTCTCCTCCAGACACCGTCCCCCGTCTACCTATGCCATCTCCTTTTGCTTCTCCAGTGATACTTAGCATAGATGTTACCCAAGCTGGCCGTCCTCCCTTAACAAAGACCAGTGTGGACTCTGGAACCAGGTTGGTTCTTTGCATCTTATCTGTGCATCCCCAAACATGCTTTTATCTTCTCTGAGCCTTGGCGACCCAGCTATGATAATATAGAGGCCTAGCTCTTTGACACTTAAATTGCATATGGAAAAGGAAACATGGAACAAGCAGGTGTTTTGATGAGTCCTGGCATTTCAGCAAAGGGGTCTGGAAGGAGTCCTTCTCCAGTACGCTTGTGGGTTTACAGTTAATAAAGATGGAAGGAACTTCACCAAAGTTTTCTTCTTAGAGGTTTAGGATTTCATTAAAAAACAAACAAACAAAACAAAAAAAGCACATACAAGCTGGATTATGGAGGAAAGAAAAGGGAAGGAAGAAAGTTGAAGTCAGCGAGGCCATTGGGGTCGGAGTGCTTTTGCCTTTCTATTTGATGTGACTGTATCCCTGCCCTAAGGGTCAGTTTTAGTTGCTCAAAGGCCCAAGTGAAGTGGCTAATTGATTCCTCAGGGTGCTGCCCTAGGCTAATGCAAGAGGTTCTCTGAGAGGCAGCCTTCAAAACTGCTCTTTCCTGCCACTCTTCACCTTTGCTTTCTCCTCTACCTGGGCCTCCAGGGTGATGTGGCTTGGTCTTCCTTCAGAGTCTCCATTGCTCTGGAGGTTCCTTATTTTCTGACTCTGTGCTCCAACCCCACTGGCAACCACCAGGGAGAAGATATCGGAGGACAAGGCTGACTGGCTCACATCTCTGTCTTCCGGGTCCAGGACTCTGGATCCTGGTAGGGTCGAGATTCTTGGGTGGGGGAGAGCACCTGAGGGCTGGAAAAAGGTGATTGATTAGAATAGAGTTTTCTACAGCTGTGGGCTTTGCTGTACTTCTGTGTCCCCTCCAAGCAAGAAGAATCCAGTTCAAAATAGAATCCTAGGCTGCTGTCTCCCAGGCAGGAATGACTGCTTTAATTTTAGCTTGACACATAATTATTATACATTATATGAGGTGATAATTCAATACATATATACATTGACCAAATCATTATAATAAGTATTTCTAGCATGCCAAATAGTTCTCATATTTTTTTGTGGTAAACACATCCGAAATCATCTCTTCTAGTTATTTTGAAAATGCAATAAATTAATGTTAATTATAGCATTAATAATATTCAATACTGTGCCACTGAACACTGGACTTGTTTCTCCTATTTGCCTACAATTGTGGACTCATAAAGCAAAAAAGTAAATGCGCTGTTGGGTTATGGTCCAAAGTCAGTGGGGGAGCTGAGAAGGGGTTATGAAATATAAAATGTTTATTTCTTACATGTAAACAATGTCCACTCTTTTAAAATATTTTCAATTAACATACAAAGAAATGAGCTTCATTATGGCATTTCATGACTCTTTGCCTTTGGTTTTTTTTTTTTTTTTTTTTTTTTTTTTTTGGCTCAGCCTCCCTCCCTCTCTCCCTGGAACGCCTTTCACTTTTATGGCTCCTGTGTTCTCCAACCCTCCTCCCTCGCTTCAAGCTCCTTTCTCTATCACAGTCTCTTTCTAGTTTCCCAGGCTATACCCACAGTCATGTGTATGCATGTATAGAAAAACCTAGACTCTGCAGTGTGAGCCAGAACACACGGGGTTTGTCTTGCTCAGCCTGGATGACTGAGCAGCGTCGGGTTTCATGTTTCATTACTATACACTACCAAAGGTAAATGAGCAGAAACCTAAGAACTAATTGCTATCAAAATTTTGAAAAGAAACATTGTTTTGTATTATGAAATACAATGCCATGTAAATATATTTCATAATTATAGAATACATGTGTAACTAACAGATTATTATACATAATAAAACCATTACAATATAAATTGTGTGTATGTTTATAGTCTTTAATATATTTTTAATAGGAATAGAATTGGATCGCTTTGCCCTCTCCCTCTCCTCCCCACAGCCCATCAGTCTCTGCATTGTGTCCACTGGTTACAAAGAGCGGCTCCTTTGGTGAGGGGTGGTAGTCAAACTTAACTGTGGGTATAAGGATAAAGTTTAGAATGTAGTAAAAAAATCATCCTGGCCTAGCAAAGTGGGAGTAGTAGATTCTTTTTTCAGGTTCATGACCTCACTAGTCCTGGGAAGCTAACTAGGGTCTAAGTTACAGACATAATTTCACTCCTGTTGCGTGGGCCTGGAGTCCAATTAGACAGCTGCTGGCTGCCCAGCTCCCCTTTAAAGACCCCTGGGCACACTGGTCAGCATGGTGGTTTGTGAGTGCTGCAGCTCGGTGGGGCTGTAACAGCTTCCCTTCCCTGGGTATATCCATAGTACATTCTGGTACCGTGAAAGACAGACCACAGGAAGCAGGCTCTCAGGTCTGATCCGGTTCAGATCACCGTCTTGTAGCCTAAGTGTGTGGCGTCTTCAGCAATAGACACCCACCCTGAACCCCTGATCTGGGAGTCACTTGGACTACCCTGACCAACTGTTAGAAAGGAGGTTTCTTGTGCCTGGTGCTGTTAGTTTATGTTTCTTATGGGGAGCATTGTCAGCCCAAGTGGCTTAACTTTATGATGTGTGAGTGTGTGTATATATGTACACACATATGCAAATATATACACACATGTATTGTGTATTATGAGTTTTAGGTAACTGTTAAATGTGATTCCTTGAGGCTTTATCAAACAATCTTGCTATTATTTGTCCCTCTTCCATCCTCTGTCTGTACCCACCTCCTCCCTCCCTATGGTAGTTTGGGTGTATTTGGCCCCCATAAACTCTTAGGGAGTAGCACTATTAGGAGGTGTGGCCTTGCTGGAGAAAGTGTGGTCTTGGGGGAGGCTGGATGATTTATGCCTTTATTTAATCCAGACCTTGAGGCTGGAGGGCGCACCTTCTGTTGGAAGTGCGTCACTATGGGAGAAGGCTTTGAGGTCTTTTTTCTCAAACTTCCCGCAGTGTGGCAGTCAATCTGCTTCCTGTTGCTTCTGAGTCAAGATGCAGGACCCTCGACTCCAGCACCACATCTGCCTGCATGCCGTCATGTTCCCCGTCACCGGTCATAACAGACTGAGCCTCTGGAACCTCTGGTGGTCAGCTAGCCACCCTCAATTAAATGTTTTCTTTGTAAGAGTTGCTGTGGTCGTGGTGTTTCTTCCCAGCAATAAAAGCCCAAACTAAGGCACTTCCCAAACATAAGGTAAATAAGTTGGCCACAGTCAAAAGGAGTTTTAAGAAACCATTCAAATAATCTCTCTCAACTCTTTCTCTTTTTCCTGAACACAGTTTGAGGATGGGTGCCAGGGGAGGAAAGCCATTTCAGGTCCCCAGCCGTAGAAGCAAAGCTCCAAGTGTGAGACTGTAAACACAGATTGTCCCCTCACAACGTTAGTTACACCTCATGTTACAAGGGGACGGTTTGCTGCCCGTGGGGCCTGATGCTGTGATCAGCAGTGAGGTCTGGGCTGTTGACCACACTGGGCTGTTGACCCACACTGGAATGTGTCTCTGAGCTTCTGGGACTGTCCTGTAATCTCTATGTGTTGATGAGTGAACAGGGCCCCAGGGACCCAGAGTTGACCCCAGTTATATGAAGAGTCAGTGTCCGTGGTGGGAGTTGGGCATCAACCCAGAGGCCAGAGCAGACTCTGCACACCACATGGAATGACAGTGTTTACACTCTGTGTTTTTCTCCAAGTTATAAAATCTAGAGTTATTATAGAAGAATTGGAAAAAAGTTTTTAAAGTGGAGTCTCATCTATCCCAGGCTGACCTCAGACTTGTTTTGTAGCGGAGGTTGACCTTGAACTTCTGATCTATAGTTTCTTCTTCCTCAGTGCTGTTCCTGAGCACGCACCACCGCACCTGGTTCAGGTGCTGCTGGGGACTCAAACCCAGGACTCGTGTATGGTAGACAAATACTCTACCATCTGAGCCATGTCTGTGTAGTTCTTCCCGGAACTTGCTCTGTGGACCAGGCTGGCCTCAAATGCAGAGATTCGCCTGATGACGGCTGTTCTTGGTTGTCAATTTGACTACATCTGGAATTCACCCAAGTAACTGGTAACTCATTGAGGAATCTTTTTCTTAGTTAAATCATCTGAGGTGGGAGGATCCATCCACCTTTAATCCAGATCTTTTCAGGTGGGAAAGCCACACCTTCTGCTGGCAGCCTGTGTAGACGTCGAAGAAGGAAGCCTCTCTCTTTGCATGCTTGCTCTCAGTCTTACTGGCAAGTCCATTCTTTGACGGGCATCAGGGCCTACTTCTTTGGGATTCCAGCATCTACTGAAGATCAGCTGAGAGATCCAGCGTTGCAGACTGAACAACTGCTGGATTCTTGGAGCTTGCATTGGTAGACAGTCATTGCTGGACTAGCTGGACTACAGCCCTGTAAGCCATTCTAACAAATCATATCTGTGTGTGTTGTGTGTATACATATATATATATATATATATTCTAATATTCATTCTATTAGTTCTCTTGCTCTACGGAACCCCAACTAATCCACATGGCAAAACACTTTACCAACTTAAATCATTTTCCCAGCCCTCAAGCATCAGTGTCCATGACTAACGGCATTGTGTAGTTCTGTACTGCATGCTCTTGTAGGTCTCTCTCTGGTTTTCTGCCCTAAATCTTCACTCAGGTAAAACAGTTGTTGATTTGGTGGACTTTATTGAAAGCTTGATGTAGGCGAGCCGTTGAGGTTCAGCTCACAGCAGTGGTAGCACCTTCAAGTGGAAATCCAAGCTCCTTTTGCCCCGTGGCCTAGAGGAGCACCTGTGAGCCTCTCCCTTGGAGAAGACCGGGGCTCACATTCTCAAACTGCCTGCTCCCCTCCTCCTCACCCTCCATCGTGACCCCAAATCATCTCTTCTCTTGCTCTGCACTCTGTCCACATCCTTACCCTCAAGCAGATGGCTTATGAACAAATTTGTCTAAGCAAGCACCTTTTCCTTGTAGCCACTATTACAATGATAAAAGCCTTTAGAGCGTATGCTGTATACGGTGTTCACCCTGCCTTTCAAATCGAGCATTACCTTGTTAGCACTTTCCCATGTCATTAGGTGTTTAACAACACAGGATTTCATCAAGTAGGTGTACCAGAGTGTGTTCTGCTATCCCCCTATTGTTAAATAGCCTTGGCTTTGGGGAAATGCATACAGCAGAACTTATTAGCTCAAGGGTGTACCTCTTTCCTTCCTGAGCTTCCTTCTTGAAAGGGCCTCAGATAGACCAGACTGGGCTCAAACTTGGAATCTTCCTGATTCCCAAGTGCTGGGGTTACAGGCACACACCACACAACTTTCAAAAGTATATTTTAAAAAGCCCATACTAATTGCCAAACTTTCCTTCAGAAAACTGCATGAATTTGTGTGCCGCTCTGCTTGAGTGTCAGTGACTTTCCATGGGACAATGTCAGAGCAGCCAAGGATCTGGTCATAGTAACAGCCACCTTGAGCTGAATGACAAGGAAATTCTTGGCCTTGTTGGATTCCCGGGGCCCCAGGGCAGTTGATAAACACCTCAGTTTATCTCTGGGGCTACTGCCACCTGCCTCGGGACCCACTGCTCACCGGCTCAGGGGACCAGGCAAATCCTGCTTCTCACCTCCTGCCCTTAGGAATATAAATAACATAGAAAGCTTTCTCCACATCTGCAGGATGCCTCAGTGGGCTACTCTCACGACTGCCCTCAGCTAGCCCAATAGCTGAGTAAGTGGCTGCAGGCAACTTGGCCTTATCCCCAGCTCAGGAGAACCCCGGTTTCTGGCCCATTTCATTTCTCTGTGCCACCTTGAAGTAAGTCTAGAAGGTTGAAGGTCATCCACTTCCTTTCACCCCACACTACCACACAGGAGTCTGCTTCCAGCCTCTCAAGGCCCCCGGGGTTCCCACGCCTCCCTCTTCTCTGAGTTGAAAGTGCTGCCAAGCATCCCAGCCTCCTGCTCCCTTTGGTGAGCAAAGCAGACTTGTGCACAGCCAGCCATGCAGACTATTTTTACACAGTCTAAAAATACGGCCTTACCTCAGAGGTTGTGTTGAAGGAGCTTGCTGAGGTATCAAACAGACCTCTGCAAATATAAACTGCTTTAGAATCACCGGCATTTACACCCTGCCGTGAGCGAAGGGCCTCCAAATGGTGAAGCCTGACCTGATTTGCCCTCTCCTCCAGACTCTGGACAACTCTAGGGAAGATTCTAGAGGTCTAGCCCCAGTCTTGGACCTGGCGCACAGGAAGCACCCGCAAAGACTGGCAACTGTCAGGAACAAAGGGTGAAGGTTTTTTTTGTTGTTGTTTTTTGTTTTTGGCTGCATCTGCGCAGGTCATTGAGATACGGTATCTAGAGCGTAAGATCCCACACCCTGGTTAGGTGTAACCCAGGCCACAAGCACTCTGTTTCCCCGTCTCCTTCTGACCCTTAGTCCTTAAACTATGTCCCTGGCCTGATTCCCTCTAGGAGACATCTGTTTCCTCAGTGTAAGCCTCTGGGGCAGGCTGTTCAATGGGAGGAGATCAGATGTGGTCGTGTTCCAGGTCAGCCACTTTGGATTTAACTGTGAGTCAGAAGCTCAGCTGCCCTGACATCCCACCGCTCACTTCCACAGCCGTACCCCCTGCAAAGGTAGCCCAGCACGTCCTTGGCCACTGGCTTCTTGGGGCGATAAAAATAGCTGAGGCCCTGGAGCTGCTGAATGATGGATTCTGGAAGGAGATGATTGATTCTCACAGCTGAGCCTCGGGGTCAGCAAGCCGTTTGCAAGCAGAGATGGCGGGGTGAGGGATGGGGGCTCTGCTATAGATAGAGCTGTTGACAGGTGATCCTGGCCTGCTCCCACCCGAGAAGAACACAGCATAAACTAATTAAAAGGAACTGCAAAGGGAGAGCATCAGACATGTGTGCCCTTTTCTTTCAGGTCATCTGTGGCATTTTGATCATTTGCCTTCATCCTCACACCCCCATGCTGGGACAAGACTGAATGTAGGGAAAGAGTTTATTTCCAGGGGGGAGACAATGGGGTGCTGGCTTCCCCTAAAACAATGGTGGGGAGCTGTCAGGGCTTATGAAACACCACAGGGACACCAATGTCAGGAAGCTCCCAGTTGCTTGGAGTTAATATCGGATCTCTTCTTGGACTGGAGGAGGGCCCAAGCTGGCCTTGTCAGGGGTTTGGGCTTGGTCGACTACCAGGCCTGCTGTCTGAGTCATGAAGATCTAAGGTTCACCACGTACACGAAACCACAGAAGGAAGTGTCCGCAGGTAACAAGGTGGCTTTTAAGCCAGGGCCATATCACAAAGCCATGGGGCTGTTTACAGTAAATAGCTGAGCCTGTGAAGCTGCACAGCTGGACTCGATCTGGACAACTGGGAGATAGGACCATATGCATTTGCTTTACAGGGCATATTTTCTGGGCGATCTGTCCCCCAGTGTTCTGTAAAGTCATATAAAGTCTCAGAGAACGAGAAGGAAGCAGCGGGGAGGAGGGAGAAATTAAGAAGCAAACGAGAAAGGATATGTTTTCAGATGAGATTATGAAAGGGATGATGAGTTGATGAGGTGGCCAGACATAGAGAAGATATCCAGATGGCTGCTGTTCTCCGGGAGAAGGCACTGTGTTATGATAGGGAGGGAGGGGGAGAGAGAGAAACCCACTACTTTTATTAAGGAGATCGAAGAAAGACTATAGGGAAATCTGGGTTAGAAAAATGGTAGTAAGCAGAGTGGACCCCACCTTTGTCTTTGGGGGACTCACAGAAGATGCAGGCATTGGCTATCCCCATCCCACCTCTGCTTCTATGAATTACGGTTTGGGAGCCCTCCCCAGATAATGCCCCTCTTTCTCTTACCAACTTCAGCCCCGAATCACCTCTAAAAACCATCCCCTCCTTCATAACCGAGCCCAGCCTCCCTGGCAGTAGAGAGTAGACAGCAGCTACCCAAATTCCTAGTCTGGCAGAGTTTAGTGTCAAATCACAGGAGGATAACCAAGATGACGAGGGCCGTGGAAGCTGAGTTGGTGCGCCTGGAGCAGGGTGGGGTGATTCTGTAACTAGTTTAGAAAAGAAGGTCACCTACATGTTACCTCCAGCTCCAGCTCTAATAGCAGGAGACAAGTGAAGACCTTTTTATCCAGGCTCCTACTGCGCCCCACACCGTACGTGACCTTGCACATGTGTGGAGAAAACCCCAGCTGTCTGTCCAAACTCCATCTGCACACTCCACCAAGCAAACACCATGTGGCCACGGCCCGGGGCTGCTCTGTAGGTCAACACTGTGAGCTGCCCTTTGCAGGGCATGAAAGGCTTCTTGATACCCTCCCAGGGCAACCCCGAGGCTGGCTTTCCTTTTCCAGCTGACATCACACAACCAGCACTTCACACCTGGTGACTGCCATTTCTTCATGCCTCCAGAATCTTCCTTCTCTTCCAAGGTGACAGGTCGCACTCGCTCCTGGTCTGATTTCTTGGCCCCTGGTTGAAATCCTCTCCTCTAGTTGCCATCCTGCCAGTCCAGCAACCCTTCCCTGGAGTGAACCCGACGGTACCACCTATAACCTACTTGCGACCCTTCTGGGGGCTGTTTATGCCAACAGTCAAACCAAGGCTCCTGAACCCAGCTCCCCTAGCCCTGCCACAGCCGGTTCTCTTCTGGTACAGCCAACAGCTCTTGAACCTTGACAAATACCCTTCCAGCTGGTGTGACTTACACTCCCAGCCTCATTGACTGTTTGACCACACGTGGAACTCCTCCAGCTATAAGGAAACGCCTCCTGCCGTAAGGGCCCTTACCCTCAACTACAAGCCTGATGCGACCTATCCCTCCCCAGCAGGCAGCTCTCTAGTTGCCGCTTCTTCTCCAGGAGAAACTGTCACTGGATGTACAGACGGGATTGATGTTGCTTCACAGCAATTAAAGTACTTTGTAGCATTTGTTTGTTTCCAAGTTTGTTTGTTTTTCCAAGTATGAGCTCGCTGAAGCCAGGGGCTAGACTGCTTCCTGGCTCCCTGTGCCTAATGCGGAAACCGAAATTGAGCTGAAATAGAAAAAGATGCCCGTGAGTGAGGCTTGTGGCCACCGATCACATTCTGTCCACCGCATAAAGTACTTGATTTGTTTTAACCAGGCAGTATTGTATACAGGGCAACCATCTGTAAACAATTGTAAGGAGATTACGACAAACGTAAGGCTTGTGTCCAAGACACGGATGAGGCCATACAAGGTGCTTGGTCTTGGAGAGGACCTTGGCACCTCCAGCATCTGGAAGGCACCGGGAGTCAGAAGTGGTTCCAGGCTTGTGGACGTCATGCCTCAGGTGCCAATGTTACCTCAGGACGAAGGTCGAGGCAGTTCCTCTGGCAGCTTGGATCTCCATGCTCTTTCTCCATGAGAAGGAGTCAACTGGGGCTCCTTCCTCCCCTTTGGAAGAGCAAGGGAAAAGGAAGGCAGGCATAAAATCTGCTCAGGAGGTTGAGCACCAGCTACCATCCCATCCACCCAGTCATAGCCATGGAGTGGGCTGGTACCACAGATACAAGTGAGCAAAATGAAGCCTGCGTTTGAGGGCTTCGCGCTGGGCTTAGAAGGTAGGAAGTGTACCGATAGGAAGGGTGTAAGTACACACTTACCCAGATACTTAAAAATCAAATGATTTTCTGGGGAGGTACCTAACATGCACAAGGCCTCTATTCCCAGAATGACCAAACACACACACACACACAATACATACATTCATACATAGACACACACATATATCCATATATAAAACCATTACACACCTATACATATGTAAAGTATCAGAGCAGGCTGAGCCTAAGTTACCATGCGTCCCCTTCCAGTGATCTACGTGCCATGGAACTCTGAGGTTGTCTATCCTCTAACCAAAGGTAGCATTTCCGCCTCCTGTCTCTTGACCCTCTGCCTGGACCACTCAGTCACTCTTTCCCAAGTGCTCTACTGCCTCGGTTACTTTTATCCGCTGATATCCACGGAAATGACCGCTTTCCCACCCACAGTAGCGTCCCCACTTTAATCTTTGCTGTTTGCTCCCAACTTCTTGCTTACCTCCTTCAAAGTACTTATTGAACGCGCTCATCTTAGATCCATTAAGGTAGAGGAGGGGGGCGTCTCCTTTTCCTCTGTACTGACAGTATCTGACTCAGGCAGAGAAGGGCTCTGTGGTGGTTTGAATGAGAACAGCCTCCATAGGTTCATATGTTTAAAACCTTGGTCTCCAGCTGGTGGCTGGTGGCGGGGGGGTGGGGAGGGGAGGCAGGGGAACGCGGAGGGATGATCTTACTGCAGGAAGTATATCAGGGGCGGTGGGTTTTGAGGTTTCAAAAGATTTGTACCATTTTAGTTAGCTCTGTCTCCGACTTGGGGATGAAGAGGTGAGCTCTTAGCAGTTCCTCTACCGTGTCGTTGTTCCACCATTATGGACTTTAACCTTCTGACACCATGAGCCCACTTAAACACTTTCTTTTAAAGTTGCCTTGGTCGTGGTGTTTGGTCACAGCAACAGAAACATAACCAAGGCAGGCATCTGTGGGGTCTCTGGTATTTGAAATAGGCAAGATCTCCGAGAAGGCTTTGCAGGAGGATGGGCATTTTGGGGGTGGCAGGTTTGGGGGCTGGGGCGTCGCACTGTAAATGCTCGCTGCAGGTAGAGTTGCGAGAGCAGGTGTGTGAGCGGTTTATGGTGGCCAACGGTGTGAAGGGTGAAAAAAATGGGACATCTGCTGTCCCTTTTCTGTGTGCACATCCACTTCTATGACAGATGGCAACAGGACAGCACTGACACACTCCCTCCCTAGGTATGCCCACTTAGCCTAAACAAATTTAGCACAAGCTGAACAATTGGAACTCAGAGCTGATCCCAGGGGACTTAACAAGAGCTGCAAAGGCACTACAGTGACCCTGGACTATTCTGAAACCTGGGGGAAGAAAAATTCTTCAGCAAGCCCAAGCTGTTTGATCATGAGATCCATCCCCTGGCTGACTGCTTACAAAGACCTGGCCAAGGTCATTCCAGCTATGCCAGGCCACTGGGCAGAGGTCCCAGAGATGGCAATCTATTGCTGCTTTTGATCCCCATCACACCTCAGGGAGCATGGGCCTGTGGCCATAGGCTGGCAGGCAACAACTCCTAGCCCTTGGAACAGTGTGTGTCCCCACTGCCAGCAAAAACGACCAAGGTTTGTTTTGATGCCCTGGGCCATTCAGGGTAGAGCTGAAGTTGTCAAGAGCCCCGGTGACTTAGGACACTCAGCTTCACCATCAGGCAGCTCCCCCTGGGATCGTCACCAGAAAGAATGTCTCCCTCCCAGAGATTCGTCAAGCCAGAATGAGCTGGTTGTTGCTACCCTTCTCAACATTTTCCTCTCCTTTCTAGAACAAATGGGACCCACAGTGCTGTGGGCACTCTGGCCTGAGATGACAAAGACGAGGAGGCTGCCCTGATGCTCTCCGCCTGCCTGCACCTGTTGTCAGCGATGGTAGCTTTTGGCTGCCCCCCTTTCTTCTGGCTCCTTTAGCAAGTCCCAGGCAAGATGTTCTCATCTGACCCCACTGATTCTCCCTTTACGACAGGCCTAGGTCACAGCCACAAAGGCAAGGTTTTCTCATCTGATCTTTCCGTCTCATAAATCTTACCTGATGTCTTGGCAAGAGACTCCAGGGGCTTAGAGCTTTGCTCCATAGGAGTAGAACAATCACAAAGCCCCTGGGACCCTGAACCCATTGGTTTTTGAATCAGGAAAACAAAACAGACCAAAGCAATTAGTCTTGTGCCCCCGTGTTGTCCTTGTGCAACATCAAGACAGGGATGTCCCCTGGGAGTGAGGATGGCAGAGGCACGGCCAAGATGAAGCTTGAGAGAGGTTGGGAAGCACCACACATTCTTTTTAGCTTCAGTGGCCGAGTTCCTTGGCAAAGAAACCCTCACTCAAAACCCTGGGAAGTATTTGGGCATCTGTCAGGTAGAGTCTAGCATCATGGAGAGATCACAGGCAAAGCACCGGCTTGTGAATCCAGTCCCCCTTCCATCTGCCATATGCTGGGGACGAGGAGGAGGAATGAATGGTGTCATACCAACCATGTTGCCCAGAGGGGAATGATGTAAGCCGGAATGCTTGTGTTTCAGCTCCAAATGTGACAGCCAGCGGCAGGAGGTGCTGTCACATCCCTGGATGCCAGGGACATTTCTCTGAGCTTCCACGCCGCTTCACATGGTTGCTATTGACCTGTCTCTGTGGCCCCCAGAGCCTGCCTGTGTATAAGTATGTACTGAGACTTTGGGTGTTTGGGGCCCCTTGAGGGTCAGAGAAGAACCTGCAGAGCCTGAGTCAGCAGTCCCTGCTGTCCTTTCCACATGATGGCATGTCGTAGGTCATTCGGACTATATGTCACCACTTTGGAGCATTTAAGCTCTCAGGCACTGCGCTACTTTACGTAATTCATTGAAACCTCTCAGAGCCCCACCAGGGATACATTGTTATTTGACTTTTGCTGTTGGAAGGCCTGAGTTTGAGAAAGATTACATCACTCATGATTGGGGCAGCTGAGAACTGGATACGATTCCAAAGTTCCTGTGCTTAGTAAGTAAACGATACTCCTACTTCCAAAGAGTCAAGGGGCACTAAGCAAATAATCAAAATATTGAACAAACAGAGCTTGGTGGCTCAAGCCAATAATCCCATCACTCAAGAGGCGAGAAAGGAAGAATGTGGTGCACTCACTCCAACTTGGGCTACGTAAAGAGATCTTGTCTCAAAACAAACAACAAACAAACAAACATTTGAAACATCAGTTAGATGCAGGTTGTTTAAATAAAGCAATTAGTTTTCCAGAATATAGGTTGGTACAAAGTGAGAATACCACAAACCCACTCATTCCTGGCAGGATCTGAAGGCAGCCATGAGCTGGAAAGGGTTTCTTCTGCTTGGCAGTGGTGCAGAACACACTTCTCAGCTCCATTCTGTTTGACACAGCTGGGATGAGGGTTGAAAAACAGGATCACAAAGACGTGGATGCTGCGGGAACATTTTTTCTGCCACCACACATAGGCCTACTCATTTACCTGTGTGGTGACCACTTGGGACACTACATTCATTTTGAAGAGAGGAAAAGAAGACTTATGGGATTGACATGACTTGTGCAAGTTTGCAGAGCTACTAAAGATCAGTTAAGAAGGCTGGAAAAATGGCTCAGAAGTTAAGAACATGTATTACTCTTCCAGAGAACTGAAGCCCGGTACCCAAGCCCATACTAGGTAGCTCATACCGGTAACTACAGCTTCAGATTATCCAATGTCTTCTTCTGGCCCCTGCAGGTACTCACAGACAAATGGTATATATACACGAGAATACACACATATAAATAAAAATATAATTTTTGAGAAGGCTGAACATGGATAATTTGCCTCTGGTTTAATTATTATTCCATGATATGTACAATAAGATATAGCTTATTATATATAGCACTTCAATAGCCCATTTAAAAAAATAATATATGAACTGGGCAGTGGTGGTACATGCCTCTAATCCCAGCGTTAGAAAGGCAGATCAGGCAGATTTCTGTGAGATTAAGGCCAACCTGGTCTACAGAGCTAGTTCCAGGACAGCTAAGGCTACACAAAAAAAGCCCTATCTGGGAAAACAAAACCAAAAAAAAAAGTTAATACATGGCATCATTGTAACGGTTTCACCAACAATGGAGTCAAGAGATAATTGTAAGATGAGTGTGGTGGTTCACACCTTTAATCCCAGCACTAGGGAGGCAGAAGCAGGAACATCTTGAGTTTGAAACCAGCCTGAACTACAAAAAGAGTTAGCTCTAGAACAGTCAGGGCTACACAAGAAAACTTGCCTTGAAATACAAAAGCAAATTATATATATATATATTTATATAAACATATATAAATATATATGTTGTGGAATATTCCTTTACACTGTGTGAAGATGTGTCACTGTGCCTGGTTTAATAAAAAGCTAAATGGCCAATAGTTAGGCTGGAGTGTAGCAGGGACTTCTGAACAGAGAGCACTCTGGGAGGAAGAAAGGCTGTATCGCCAGCCAGAGGGAGAGGAAGCAGGATGGGCATTATAGAGTGAAGGTAATATAGCCACATAAAAGAATGCAGATTAAAAAAATATAGGTTAATTTAAGCTATAAGAGCTAGTAGGACAAGCCTAAGCTATAGGGCAAGCTTTCATAATTATTAATAAGTCTCCATGTCATTTTTTGTGTGAACTGGCAGTCCAAAGAAAAATATGGCTACATATATACATACATACATATATATATGCATACTATATTTATATAGTGTATTCTCCAAATTCTCCTACAGAATACATTATATTATTGTTTTATGCTCTGTAACAAATGGGATAATAACAATGATATTTCTCACAAGGTGTGTGGAGACCTAAGCAATACTCATAGTTTGGTTTGTAAACCACAGCAGTAAGCCCTAGCGGTCACTGGAAGAAGCCCAAAAGGCCAGGTGCGTATGTTACAGGTAATAGAGGCACACTTAATGAAACCTCATTTATTTGTGGTCTTTAAAACTTTTTAAATTAAATTATCGTTATCATTATCATTATTATTATTATTATCATTGCCCGTGTGTGTGTTGATGATGTGTGTTTGGATGTGGAGGTTAGCAGACTTTGTGGAGCTGGCTTTCTCCTTCCACCTGGCATGGTTCTGGGATCAATCTCCGGTCACCGGGCCTGTCCATGCAGGTGACTTTACCCACTGAGCTGTCTTGCTGGCTGGATTTGTGCCCTTAACAAAATATGCCTTAATGAAAGATTGCCTTAAGTAAAAACCTGGGCATGGCATCCCCTTGCCTTTCAGACTAAATATCGTTCTGACTCTAGCACTAAGGGTTTCTCTACCCAAGGTCACACTGACCTCAGGACTCATCCTGACATCCGGGAGACATCACATTCTGCTCAGCATCCTCCACGTCTTTGCTTCTGGTCCTCCTCCTTTCAGACACTTCCCTCTTCCTGCTCTTATTTCCAGTCCCACCCAGGCACTGTCCAGAGTCTCCTAACGTCGATGGTCTGTGCAAAACACACCACAGTGGAATTCTATCGATAATACTCTAGCTGAAGTGTGCCAGAACCCAGTGAAAGGCTACACCCCCAGAAGCTTTCCTTTTGGGTCCCTTCTTTCACAGGAAGCATGTATTTTATAGAGCCCTACCCGGGGACAGTTAATCACTGAACATTTCCTGACTTCTCTCAAGGAAAGTCCGCCAGGTTCAAATGGAACCATAGCTATTTTCGTACAACTCAGAAGTTCTATGTTTTAGTTGTCTTTCAGCGGAGGCGTATGTTCCAGGCAGGTGGGGGCCAGGCTTGGTGTACGTCCGTTCTCTCCTGACACCCAGCACACAGGCAAGCACAAGGTGTTGCGGTGGCATGGATCCATATGGAAATCACACTGAAATCAGAGCCTTTTCTTTGCAGAAGTAGTGGGACCTTGGCCCAGCTGGGAGTGAGCTGCCTCTGTGAAGGCGGCCTGTGGGAGGAGGTTCTTGTTTTCCTAGGACTGGGTTAGTTACCTCAAGAGTGGGTCATTATATAGCATGTTCCCCTTGCGTTTTTGCCTCTTTGATGCGTGGATACCATTGTGTGTACTATTGTCCCGTCGCGTCTGCCATGTTATGATGCGGCATGAGGCTTACTAGATCTGGCTGCCTGTCATGAATCTCCCAGCCTCCGGCATTCTCTTAGGGGCACAGATAATGGACGGAGGCAGGTGTGTGTGTGGGTGTGTGTGCGGAGTAGAGGCCCCAGGGGCCGTAGCACAGCAGTTTCTTGGGAGACGTAGCTACAAGTTTCACGCCCATCTCTCGAAGACTATTTCACAGTCTAAGAGAAAGGCACCTGGCCACAGCTATCGGTTCTTGAAGTAAAGGTTGTGGAGTTGCAGGTTGGCTCACGGGTTGTGGGTCCCTTTGTGGTGTCTGCACAGTTGGGGACCTTCTGTGGGGGCATTGAGAGATGGCAGGGCAGAGAGGCAGAGAGGTGAGATGGCAGAGTTGGGTAAAGGCGCTTGCTGCCAAGCCTGGCGACCAGAGTCTGATTCAGGGACCCACTTGGGAGAAAATGACTGACTCCTGGAAGTTCCCTGACCTCCGTACGTGCATTATGGTGTGTGCACACACACTACATGTACACACACACCACACACAAATAAATCAAATAAATAAAACATTTAAAACAGTAGGCAGTGTTTCCCGTGACATTCCATAAATGGCCAGATAGGAACCCAGAGAAGTTTTGCTGATCATGTGACCTCCGCTGCAGCTTCTCCACTCTGTCATTACGCGTGGGGACAGCCACAGCCACCGTACAAACAAACACATGCGGCTGTGTTCCGGTAAAACCTTATTTATGGAGACTGCAATTTGAATTTCACATTACTTTAACAGGATGAAATAGTATTCTTTGGGGTTTTGAAAACCATTTAGAAATAGAAGAAGGAAAAGAAACCATGCTTAGCTCATGGGTGACAATTGCCAACCTTTGGGCTAGGTCACTAAGGGGAGCATTTCCTGGTGTCTGTCATGTGTTTCTCAGACCACTTGCGCCAAGGTCACAGGGACAGCTGCTAAGGTGGGGGTGCATAGTCTTTACCTCACATGTACTGAGCCTGACACCCAGAGGCAGACGCAGGAAGAGTCTTTTCCTGGATTATGATTGACACCGAGTGGAGAGAGCCAAGAGGAACTAGGAACTTTCTTAGACACACTTTTTCATTTGGGCAGAAAAACAAGACCAGCTGAGGAAACAACACCTGCCTGGGCAGGCGCTTGCTTGTTTAAAATTTATACTTTCATTTTATTTCACACGGAAAAGTGTTCTGCCTGCATGTATATCTATCAACCACTGTATGCCTGGTATCCAAGGAGGCCAGAATAGGACATCAGATCCTCAACTGGAGTTCCAGACACTTGTGAGCTGTGGTATGGGTGCTGGGAACAGAACCCAGGATCTCTGCAAGAGCAGCCAGTTCTGTTAAGCATTAAACATCTTCCCAGTTCCTCAATTTGTTTGTTGTTTTGGTAAGGTATTCTCATGGAGCCCAGGCTGGTCTTAAACTTGCTGTATAGCTGAGGCTAACCCTGAACTTCCAATCCTCCTGCCTCTACCTTTCAAGTGCCGGAGTTCTAGGTGTGTCCCATCATGCCCAGTTTATGCTGAAAATCAAACCCAGGACTCGGTGCTTGCTAAGTAAACACCCTACCCACCTGAGCTACCTCTCAGGGCCCAGGTTGTTTTAGGATGTCATAAAGCCATTTCAGTCATCTCATGGGAAAGTTGATTGTGTCAAGGCTGAAAAGTGCAAAAAAAAAAAAGGCCCGGTGTGGTGGCATATACCTTTAATCCCAGTACTCGGGAAGAAGAGGCAGACAGGTCTCTAAGTTCGAAGCCAAGCTGGTCTACGGAGAGAGTTCCAGGATAGCCCAGGCTTCACAGAAAAACCTTGTTTTGAAAAAACAAAAAACAAGCAAACAAACAAAAAGCCAAACAAACATAAGAGCTGCATTTTAGACTCTCTGAGTGCTGCCCTGGATGTCCAAACACTTTTTGTGCACGCAGCTAATTCTGAGTTCGGGATCTACTGTCTTCCTCGTAACTTAGAGAGCCCCATTTTGACACAGCTTCTAAGGTGGATGATTTTGTCACAGTGATGTAGCACTTGGATCTTCAGAAAGAAAACACTAGCAGGTAGTGTCAGCCAATTCCTGTAGTATCAACAGTGCCTCCAAGGCCACGTCAAGCCACCACCACAAGGTCACCAAAGTCAGGGCTGAGGAGAGATGAATCCTATCAGTTTTCACAGTCTAGTATGCGCTGGCTCGTTAGATACTACCTTGTTGTCATCAGGGACACAGAATCACGACCCAGTCTTACTGCCAGGGTCTGACTTGAGAGCAAAAATATGTTCGGGACAAGCCTGGGGCACTTTAGGTGAAGCTTGCTTTCCCATTAAGGGAATGGATGGCTTCTCTCTTCCTGCTGTTTCTGCTTCTCTGTTGTGGTACTGCCAGCCTTTCGTGATGGAGGCAGCTGCCTGAGAACACCCGAACCTCCCCCCCCCCCCCCGGAAGTACAGAGCACAGCGAGGTCAGCTGCTTTTGGAACTCAGACAACTGTATATTTACAAAGTTTCTCAATTGTTCCTGCTGGCTGAGTTAGGGTTTCCGTCGCCTTCGGCAGAAAGTCTTCTTCTGGTGTTTCTTTTCCCCACCCGTCGTTGTTGAGACGCAAAGAACAAGAGCCCGAGCGAGCTAGGTCTTTACCGTTTCACATCAGCAGACGGAGAACAGAGTTCAGAGGCAGTGGGCCTACGGGCCAGCTGTTCACAACTCATTATCCCTCCCGAGGTGTCCTCTGAAGGCCACCTTCCCCGTGAAACATCATCCACTTTGTACCGCACCTATCCTGTTCCAGTGCAGCGAGGACACCATCCGGGCTGCCACAGCAGCGTGTGTGGCTGAAGCTTAAGTGAATTTCATCAGTATGATTAAATACTTACTACATGAGTCAAACATACGGGCTTCATTAAGTCAGTGAACTCCCAGGAACCTCCTCCTCTGTTTATACAGCCCATCTGGACTCTCGAATTACTTTAAAGGAATGGGATAAATGGTGTTCGATATGACAGCCAGGTCATCTTTCAGCATTGTGCTCTCAGAGGGAGCCCATCTTCCATCACTGACGCCGGCGTCCACACCACTGAGCGCGGAGGGTTTTCCATCTGCTTTTGGCCTCCGTGAAAGCCAGACACGATGCTGAAATTGAGACTTTATGTGTAACGTGCCAGGACACGACAAGCATGCTTTTTCTCAGCGAGGCATGGAGCATTGTCTAAAGTCATTTGCGAGAACAAACCTCGAGCCTTTGACAGGGAGGCACACCTTGAAAGCAAAATAAAGCAAAACAGGGCTCACGGAACTCCCCTAGCCTCTGCTAGTCATTCTTGGGAACCCTGTATCAAATTAAAGGCTTGCCACAGAGGCAGTACTGAAACGCAGTGACGGGCAGTAAGTACTGAAGTAGATTATAATTGGCTGTTTAAATGAGGGAACACTCCCTGATATCCATAGCAGGGTGTGCACCAACACCACACACACACACACACACACACACACACACGAGTCCCAGGTGGTGTGTAGGTCAGAGGAATCACTGTTTTTGGAAAGCCGACATCCCCCAAATGAAGCCTCAAGCATCTCGGGGACAGAGCCCTGGGGGGACATGTGGCAGGCTATGGTCTGTCGATGCCAAAGTTATCATTTCGGAGAATAAGAAACACCAGTAACCCAGGAGCAAGCTGCTTGAACGCCGTCAGGCTCATGCTGTCTCTCATTCGGTTGCCTCTTCCTCTTGGGTTAGGCTGAGGTTTTATTTGGTCTATCAAGTCCCTAGCATATAAAATGGGGGCAGGAATATTTATCCTTCAAGATTCAGAGATTTTTTTCACAAAGCTTCTGTGTTGCCTGACACATAATAATAGCTCATTTTTTTTTAAACATCTGCAATTCAAGATTACTTTTTATTCTGAATAGCCCATCAGGTTGACAGGCACCATAACACGGCAGCTAGGAATGCTTTCTTTGACATCAAATTGATGTGGATTTGTGTGCTGGATCCGCTGCATCATAGGGGCCTTTCTGAGCCTCGAGCACCGTTTCTACGCATTGGAATAAATTCTTATGGCCACATCTGACAACTTCACCTAGTGACCACAGCAGGTATAACGGTCTGTATGCTTACCCAGAGAATGTCTTTGTTTCCTGGTGGGACGTGGGAAGCCAAAATCACAGGTGAACTGTGGGACAGGCCCCAAGGACACCTTGCCCTTTTCAAATAGGTTGCTAGCTAAAGAGAGTTGAGCTGAATCATTGGTTAGGCTAACAGAGCGGCTTACCAACTGGAGGGAGCAACGACAAGATTTTAGGGTGCGGGAGTGCATTCGGGACACCTGAGAGAAGGGATACAGGCACAGTCTGCGGCAGCCTTGGTGAGCTCACTGTCTTGCTAAGGTAAGTTTTCCTGTAGAGACTTGATTGGCTCTGGAACATTCCAGAACAGCTGGGAGAAGAGGTCAGGCTTCAGCTCTCAAAGTTTATTTCGCTGTGAAGGTGACATCTTCACCTGACAGAGAATCATGGTAAAACAGTTATTCTAGCCACAGTTGCTATTTCTTGGATTATTAATACTCTGATCTTGGACTGGTGAGATGGTTTGCCACCAAGTTTGGTGACCTGAATTTGATCCCTGCGACCCGCAGGGTAGAAGGAGAGAACTGACCGCTGCAAGTTGTCCTCTTACCACAACAGGTACGCTATGGCACCTGCTGCATCTCCCAACCCCAGCAAAAAAGAAATAAAATGCCATTTTTTTGGATACCCCAATCTTGCTACTTAAAAGAAGTTTCTACGGAAGTCCTTATTAGAAGGACGCACACAGAGTGTGCCTGCACAAGCCTTTAATCCCAACACTCCCGATGTGGATAGGGAGAATTAGGAGTTCTGTGGCTCGTAGCAAGTTTGAAGCTGGGTTGTATAAGAATCTATGGGCGGGGGGGGGGGGGGGGGGGGAATAAGATGGAGAAAAGGTCAAAATCTTCCTTAACAAGGCAGTCACAAAGCAGCCACAGCACCCCTCCGTTCCTGTCGGCACTGCAGTCTGATGTAAAGTCCTTGGAGTGAGGGCGCAGGACTAGAGAGGGGGCAGGGGCCTTTCAGATAGGTTTATGGAAGTTTACGGGTATTAAATAGCCACCTCCTACGGCTGCTGCTGAGAAGCTGTAAGTGCAGGACCCAGGTCCTTGGAGCCAGGTTGAGTCGGGAGTTGCTTTCATAAAGGCTGTGAAAACAAACGGTTCCAGGTTGAATGCACACAGCTACGTGCACTCAAACACACGCCCTCTGTTCCAACAACACCACTGGGCTGCGCTACCCCGGATGTACCACGTGGAAGAGAACACACTTCTCCCCAATATCTTTGTGCGGGGCTCTGGAGAGACAGCTCTCACTCAATTTTCCAGCCAGGCAAGGCTTTGAACATGAAACAGAAGTGTCCCAGGGCTCTTACAAATGAGCCACAGCAGGCCGATGTCAGGGCCTGGATTCATGGGCTGCCGGGGGGTTAATATCTCTGGCAATTACACAGAAGAAAAAAGCCTGCATTCTTCTTCATCCTCGGCAGCTGGGCTTCCCAATGCTTCATTTAGGCCAATGTCCGTGAAGGAGCCGATCAGCAGGAGTGGGCCATCGGCTGACCATTTTAAGCCCTTGGCTTGCATCCCCACTCCCCTCGATCCGGGGGGGACAGACAGGCCTTTGTGCGCCTGGAGCCAACTAAGCCAGGATGTGACTGCGAGCTGGAATCTGACCTTTCATGGGCTCCAGCACCTGTCAGAAAAACGAACAAGCTTCGGGTGTTTTTTCCGCTCTGGACTTGAATGCCACTTCTGTGACTCCCTCCTGATGGAACCGTGCCAAGGCAGTTATGGTCAACTGCAGCTCCGAGGAGCAAGCCCGAGGCAGAAGTGATGGACACCCGAGCTCTGAGGCCTGGCGAATTCTCAGCTAGGGATGGATCCAAGCTGAGCAGAGAACTCGAGTGATTTAAATTAGGAGACACCCAGCAGATAAAACAAACATGTTCCTCTAAACCATGTTATGTGTGTATGTGTGTGCGGGGGACTCTACGTGTGTTATACATGGGTATGTGTATGTTTGAGCATGCAACATCACCTAGGCATCCATCTGTCAGGGATGGGGCTTAGGGAACAGTTTTAGTGGCTTCCTCTTGGTCTGCTGAAGCAGCTCCCAAGTATGAATTTATCTGTCAAACTTTGATTGAACTCTAACATATAATTGTCCAGAGTTTGGTCAAGTGACGGGTATCTCTAAACCACAACTTTCTCAGCTGTTGAATAGGAATAAAAGTAGTCAATTACAAAGGTAATCATTATTCTAGAGGTTACTGATAATTTTTAAATGCAGAAGTATCATTTTGTTTTGGTTTTTGAGACAGTATCTCTCTATATCTCCCTGGCTATCTTGGAACCCACAATGTAGACCAGGATGGCTTTGAACTCACAAAGATCTGCCTGCCTCTGCCTCCAGAGAGATGGGATTAAAGATGTGTACCATCACACTCAGCTCACTGGATCTTTTTTTGTTTTTGTTTTTTGTTTTTTTCGAGACAGGGTTTCTCTGTGGTTTTGGAGCCTGTCCTGGAGCTAGGTCTTGTAGACCAGGCTGGTCTCGAACTCACAGAGATCCGCCTGCCTCTGCCTCCTGAGTGCTGGGATTAAAGGTGTGCGCCACCACCGCCCGGCTCTCACTGGATCTTTTTATATCGAATCTGATTTCGAAACACATGGATTGTAGATAAACATCAGAATGGAAATTTCTGTTGTTTTGATTTTAGCACATCTCAAGAGAATGGCTGGGTAGTTTTTAGTGTACACATGTGGTGTAAGCATCTGTGTATATGCCCATGTGTGCAGAGGAGGATACAGAATTACAGAATTGCTCTGTAATTCTGCCTTAGTCACTCCAGACAGTGTCTCTATGTAGATAGGCTGGTGGCCAGCAAGACCCAGCAATCTTCCTGTTTCTATCCCCCCCACAATGGGGTTACAGGCCTACGGGGGAATGGATCCTACTTTTTATATAGATACTGAGGATTTGAACTCAGGTCTCAAGTGTCCTTATCCACTGAGGCATTTCCCCTCGCCCCCCAGACCCCTACTTTTTCTTTTCTCCTTTTCTGTCTTTCTTTGGTTTATTTTTATTTTTTTGAGAGGTTTCTCTGTGTAGCCCTGGCTATACTGAAACTCACTTTGTAGACCAGGCTGGCCTCAAACTCACAGAGATTTGTCTGCCTCTGCCTCCTCAGTGCTGGGATCAAACGCATGTGCCACCACATTTATCTTCTTCCTTCCTTCCTTCCTTCCTTCCTTCCTTCCTTCCTTCCTTCTTTCTTCCTTCCTTTCCTCTTTCTCTCCCTCCTCCCACAGGATCTCAAAAGCCCATTATAACCTCAGAGTCTCTATGTAGCTCAAGACCTTGAACCATGGTCTTCTAGAGTTTACCTCTTGGATGCTGAAATTACAGGCACGCACCAACATGCTCTGATTGGCATCAGAGCTTGAACTCAGCATGGACAGGGATGGGATGTTTTGGGTAGCTAGACCAAAGGCGTAGACTAGGCTGTGGCACAACTCAGAGATGTCCACAGTCATCTGTTGAGAGAGACTGAAATTTAGCTGCTGGGAGCTGTGACTGGCCGCTGCAGAGGACTAGAGCAGAGGCCCTGGGCAGAGGAACCGTCCCAGTCTGTCTAAACGTGGTGGACAGTAAACAAAAGCGACTTTTTACAAAGGTAGTTGTGTGTAACTGATCTAATGAGGGTTTAAGCAGATGTATTTAATTAAGTGTTCTGAAGACTATGGTGGAGGCCAATCAGTAAACACAAATAGCTACAAACTCCATTGTCCTTTCTTCATTAAAAAAATATATGATTGGGGCTGGAGAAATGGCTCAGTGGTTAAGAGTACTGACTGCTCTTCCAGAGGATCCGGGTTCAATTCCCAGTACCCACATAGCAGCTCACAACTGTCTGAAGATCCAGTTGCAGGGGATCTGACACCTTCACACCAGTGCACATAAAATAAAGTTAAATAAACCATAAAAAATATTAAAAAATATATATATGGTTGCTAGTTTAGATTGCATTTTGTAACCTTTTGCCAGTAGCTTTTACAAACACAGAGTCTGGAGTGGGTCAAACACCTCTCTTTAAAGGGAATGCCCTGAGCTCTCACAGGGAGTCATCTTGGGAAGGGAGGTAGGCCAATTATTGTACCCATTTCACAGGCAGACAAACGACTCAAGAGGTTGGGAGCTTGCCCAGCATGATCTAGGTGCTAAATAGCACAGGTAGGGCCACAGCTCAGGGCCATGTATCCCAAATTCCTTACCAGGACACTAAGCTGGCTTTTCCTGTTATTTCTTACAAATGTCATTTTTGTACTGTAGAAGTTCAGATGGTCATAATTTGGTTTTGCCGACACAAAGAGTTACTGCAGTCAATCAGATTGCATGCTGACCACGTTTATCTCCATACCTCTCGAGAAACGCCAGGGTTTTAAAACTCCAAATGAAAAAAAAAAAAAACTTAAAGGCACCAAATTAGATTTTCACTGGAAAGCCTGTTATCTGATCATGCTATTATTTGATGTTTGGTGAATACGCAGCGCTTCTGTTGGTCCTCCGCTGGGCAGTTAGTCTTTTAGTCTAATCTGAGATATAGTGAGGAGGGCCAGCCAAGCCCAGGCAGGCTTTGCTAAAGGTTTTTTGCATTGGTCACAGTTTTGACTTATAGATCATCAATTAGTTGCAGATGTCGGCAGCAATACGGAGTGTGGGACGGGTCAGGAGAACACTTCGTTCCCATTTGAAAGGAATTTAGAGCTTAAAAAAAATACACTGTTAATTCCAAGCTGCCAACATATACACACTTATGCATGGATGGGATGTAACTCCCTGAAAAAACAATCAGCTTCTTGGAAGTAGTTCAGCATAATTCTATAGGTTTTAGAAGGTAATTCGTTGAAACGTGGGTTTTAAAAATAATCACGGCCAGTGCAGAGAATAACAAGTATCCTCATACTTTCCCCTCTGGATGGGTCAAGAAGGTTTTAACACTTGTATTATTTAATCACAGAAAAGTGATGCCTGTAACGATGAGGTAAGAGTGAGGGGCCAGAGAGCAAGTGTGGAGTGTCGCTTGTGTCTGGGTGGGTAGTCCCCACATTCACCCTCAGTCCGAGTTGTCATCTACGCCATATAAGGACAAAGAAGATGCAGGGTCCCCGGGGGCCAGGTCCACGCAGCCATAGTCTGGCATGTTGCTGCCACCCTTCTGTCAGCCACACCGGGTGGATCTACATCTGGGAGGTGGGATTTAGAGACATGGAACCCAGAACTTAAAGAAGAAAGGCCACGGAGAATTCCAAGGAGTTCACTGCAAAGGACAAGAGGGAGGACAGCTTCTGAGGCCAACTGACTCCCCTGGCTTTACCAGTTATGGCCACATGCTGGGTCGGAAACCAAGGTCTGCTTCTTGGGTCAGAGAAAGGGGCTCAGTGGGAAGGGAGGACCAGAGGGAGCCAGGAGAGGACGCACAAAATGCCTGGCGTGCATTTACCAAGGTCATGACGAGACCCACTATTTTGTGTCCTGGCCTCCAGCTGCTCTTCCCTGCTAGAGATCTTTACTTTCCTTCTGATTTGAGTTACTAAAGGCTGTGTCAAAGTTGTTTACCAGCTCTGCTTCACGAGCACGTGTTGCCTTGGCCTTGAGGATCAGAGGATAAGGTTTTCACCTGTTGGCCCACTTGACTGTTGGGTATATAAGCCTCCATGGTGCTATTGAAAAATGGGCTTCTTACCAGTGACCTGTGTCCCTGTCTCTCTGTGAGTCTTTGTGTGTTTCAACCTCCAGCCCCTTGCCCGAAGCTCAGGAACTGTATGGTAGCGCATAGAGCGCAGATAGGCGTTGTGCGCTGCAATTTTGTACAGCTAATAATATATGGTAAGTAGTTCAAGTTTTTTTTTTTTTTTGAGACAGGGTTTCTCTATGGTTTTGGAGCCTGTCCTGGAACTAGCTCTTGTAGACCAGGCTGGTCTCGAACTCACAGAGATCCGCCTGCCTCTGCCTCCCGAGTGCTTGGGATTAAAGGCGTGCGCCACCACCGCCCAGCTTTAAGTTTTAACTTTAAAATTAGTAGTGTGTGTGTGTGTGTGTGTGTGTGTGTGTGTGTGTGTTCATGATGTGTGTGCAGGCGGCAGGGAGCACGGGTGCTGTAGCATGCAGGTGGAGGTCAGAGGACAGTTTTGAGGAATTAGTTCTCCCCTTGTATCTTTGGGTTCGGGTTTTAGGGACCAGGTTCAGGCTGTCAGGCTTGCACAGTAAACACCTTTGTCTGCTGAGCCATCTTCCCAGCCCTTAGAGAATTGTTTTCATAATTGAAAATTAGTGTATAGCTTTTGAAAGTTTCGAGGATTTTACATTCCCAAAGATATGTTTTAAAGTAGCAATAGACCAGATGGAGGCGGTCAAGGTGAAGACAAAGAGAAATGGGTCGGTATAGTAATATTGTATTTGTGTTTTAATAAAGCTTGCCTGAAAACCAGAGTGCAGAGCTAAGCCACTAGGGCCCACACTTTTAATCCAGGGACTCAAGGCCCTGGGGCTAC
The DNA here is from genome assembly GCF_014885135.2 of Alexandromys fortis. Classification (NCBI taxonomy): domain Eukaryota; kingdom Metazoa; phylum Chordata; class Mammalia; order Rodentia; family Cricetidae; genus Alexandromys; species Alexandromys fortis. Next base: position 4,970,135 of record NW_026067963.1, read on the forward strand.
CTGAGATTGAATCTGTCTAAAAAGAGAAAAAGAACAAAGGTATTCCCAGCACTCAGGAGTCACAGGCCTTTTAATCCCAGTACTAGGGAGGCAGAGACAGGAGTGATAAAGCTGGACAGAGAGAGGGATATAAGGCACGGGGAGACAATAGCTCATTGCAGTCTGAGGTTTGGTGGACAGCATCTCAGTCTGCAGTTAAGCTGAGGACAGGATCACCCTTTTGTTTGAGCATTAGTAGATGGAAGAACTCTCTAGCTCAGTAGATATAAGAACTCTCTCTGGCTTGGCTGCTTTGTTTTTTTGATCTTTAGCTTGAACCCCAATATCTGTCTCTGGGTTTTTATTATTTGTGCCACAGGTCAGACTGTAGAGAATTTGCCTGTCTTTGGACTAGGCTATTTACAGAGAAAGAACACTGGCCCGTATCTAATGAAGTTTCTTAGTGTCCATATTAACAAACCAATAGGAAGCAGGTAAAGTTAATCATAATAATGTATTTTATTTAAGTCATAACATTCAAAATGTTATTATCTCAACATGTAATCCATGAGAAAATCATTAACAAAACACTGACATTCCATGGTTTGTGTGAAATCTTAGAAACCAAGCTAGCCTTTGACACGACACACTTGAATTTGGACCACCTGCATTTAAAGGACTCTGAAGCTGCACACGGCCTTCACCATGGCTCAGCTTGTAACTGACCAAGTCCGAGGACCCAAGTTTGATCCCTGAGGCCGGCATATTGGAAGGAAAGAACTGACTTGACGCTGACCTGCACCGTTCACATGTATATCAGGGCACACACACACAGGCGTGCACACAAACACTAAGTAATGTAATAATGATTTGAGGCCACACGTGGTCAGTGCTTTGGGCAGTGCAGGTTTTGCATCGATGAAAGGATATGATTACAGTGTGAAGAGGGCTTATCAGCCTCAGTGGAGGCTGCGTGACTATGAAGGGGTGTCCTGAGCACCGGGTGATAGTTATCCATACCCTCCCCTCCCCACGCACACCTCTGAACTCCACCCAATAGACGCCAGCAACATTACCTGCCCCGGGGTAACAGTAAAAGATGTCTTCAGATTTTGCCAAAGGTTGTCTTGTACTGGGAGCTTCTGGCCTGGGGTGTGAAAAGGCCGGGGGGAGGGGGATATACCTGGAACTGCCCAGAAGATGTCACATCCCCCAGTTTGACGGAAGAAGGACAACTGGAAGAGAGTAATGAGGCTTTGGTAGGAAAAGCTGAGACCAGCTCTGCAGCTGAAGCATTTGAAGTTTGCTCCCTTGGCAATGATAGCCATCAAAGAATTCGGAGCAGGGGAATTAAATTAGCAAAGTTGTAAATTAAAAACATTTTCTTCCATCTTTTGAAATCCCAAATTCTTTTCTTTCTCTCACTGGCATCACTCCCTCTCTCACTCCCCCCTCCGACCCTCGTTTAAAGGGAAAGCATCATTTAAAGAGCTAGTGCCCCCACCCTGCAACTAAAGGGTGGTTTTTATTAAATTCCAGAAGAGGGCTGGGTCGCCAAAGCAGTCAAGCAGGCTCTCGGTGAGGAGGCTCCCAGCCACTTTGCTGACATTCCACCCGCAGGAGGAGAGGCTGATCAACAGCAAGTGGGCCGAGTGGCTGCAGGCTGATGCTGTTGGGGTTTCCAGAAGACTCTGCTGGTGTCAGAGTGAGGCCAAGGCACTGGAGATGGAGGTAGCCTGATGACGTCCAGAGTACCTGACCGTGGCTAAACGGTTCCATTTGCTCAGCATCTAGGTCTGTCTACAGAGTTCTTGAACTTCAATCATCACAGCAGCAAGAACAAAGCAGAATCTATGTGGATGATCAAGCGATCACACTCAGAAGGCAGCGAGTACACTGAGATGCTTATTTGAGAATGTGTTATCTGGGGGTATGGTCTCCCTCTGCTGCACCAGCCACCTTCCCTCCAGTCCTAGGAGGCTGTTCTCTATGGTTACACAACTGGACTCTTCTGCCCTCTTGAGTTCTCATTGGGTTCAGCCAGAGGGATGCCCAGCAGGAGATCAGAGGAAGGGGAGACTGAGGTTGCACATTCTTTCCCTGTCCTTCCCTGCTGGGCTGTGGGTTGGCAGAGGCCTCAGCTCCTATAAGGTCAAGCCACCCCAGATCCCCAAACCATTTTCTTTTCTGGCCCTTGCAGGAGGCCACAGCACTCTCATCATCCCCAGGGGACTTCCTCATCTCTGGGGATTACCTAGCATCTCTGCAACAGATCAGTTCACAAACTCTTTAGTTAACCCTCTGAAGGCGATGTCTGCTTCTCCCAGGACCTTAGCTCCATCCCAGCTCTCTTTAACCTCGTCTTTGGAAAGTTCCCATGAGTATGAGCCTCCTACAAGGAGGAAGGAGACTGCACACAAAGCTAGCTAGAATCCATAGGTCCTTGAATAGGTTCAACTCCACTTTGTTGCCACAAAGGTAGGCAGGGAATTTTTCTGCCCCTCCCTGGGTTACCAAGAAACTAGGTATACCAGGACTATGTTGATAGATCCAAGAAGCTACACACTTGATTTTCTTCCAGAGAGGATGTGTCTAATGGCTTATACTTCAGTATTTTCCTTACTGGAATTTCTAACAATAACACTGTTGAAAAGGAACTTGGGATGTGTGTCAAAGAAAATCACATGTGTGTTTTCCTTTACTGATGTGTGGATTGTCTGAAGGCATCCAAATCCTGTCTTCAGCTACAGGTCTGAACCCACCCAGCAACTGTCAGCCGTCCAACCGGTGACTAGCTCTCACTGGGGAAATGCAGCCTTTCCTCCTCCCTCTCTGCTCTCAGATCCTTTCTACCCCATGGGGACAAATCAGCCTGGAAGTCACATTACCTGGACTTCCTCATGGAGTCCTACAGAAAAAAAAGAAAAAAAAATCAAAAACCTAAACAAAAGCAAGCAAAATCTTCCTCTGGGTTTTAGGCAATTTAACCAGAGCAAATGGTTGATGATCAGCCGGAGGGGGGGGGGGGGGGGGGGGGGGGGGGGGAGGAAACCCTGGCAGAGCCTTCATTAAGACACTGCCCAGATACTCCTGAGCCCACTTTTGGATCTTGGTAGAATAAAGAACTGAGGATCAGAAATAGTAGCCATAACTGCTAGAGGCTACATCCGAGAGAAAAAAAGTACTGGATCAGGCTGGGATAAGTAGAAGCCCTGTCTGTAGGTGGAGCCTTGAGAGGTATGCAGGAGTGGAGGGCACCTCCGTGAAACTCGTTTCTCTAGTATTTTACTCTCCACGTCAGACACAACCGAGCCCACACAGGAATCACCTGGGAGACTTTAGAAACAGACCCAGGAGCTGTGCTGCACACTAACTGCCTTAGACGAGCTGGAGAGCTCCTAGCACTGGACCGTTGCTGTTCGCAAACACCCTATTACTCTCAAACCCGCAAACGGCCTGTGCCGGGCCTCACTCCGCACGTCTCTCGTCCTGCCCCCTTCAAGTACCCTTCTCAAAGGAGCTACCAAAGGAGTGCTGCCTCAGACAAAATCTCAGTACAGTCCAAATGGAGCACCCTAAGTGTGGACTGGGGTCCTGTGCGCAGTGATTGGTGCTTCTCTCCTTTCTGCCCTGCATGCTATGTCAGTAGATGTTCTGAGGAGCTCCAGGGCTCCGTGTTTATATGGAGCCAACTTGGGCCCAGACTGGGGAGAGTACCCCGGAGTATAGATTGCTCCCAATGACTGTTCGCGTTTATGCAATTCCTCAACACTAGGTGCTGACATTCCAATTTGGAGTGACTCAAATCTCATATTCATAGCAGTCTTGCAAAAGAAATATCTGCCTGTTACTCTACATGCTTCAGGACTAGGCTTGAATGGGTATGCATTGATACTATGTGGTCCAGGTATTGACACCATAGATAATTTTGGTTTTATCCCACATATATACATATATCCCATTATGTATGTATGTATGTATGTATGTATATATATAATTTTAGAGATAAATGTGCAGGTATCCTTCGCCTATAGCTTTGTATTGTAGCTTTTTAAAAATTTGTTTTTATAAAATTTATTACAAAATTTAAAAACATCACACCCAAAAAATTAACCAGACCCAACATCTATACAAGTTGATGAATTTCTACACAGTATGGAATTCTCTGGGGATATGCTCAGGATGGGATCATAGTTCTTTTTTAATTTTTAGAGTTCATCTTATTTTTATGGGCATGGGTGTTTTGCCTGCATATATATCAGTGCACCACTTGTGTGCCTGGTGCCCCAGGAGACCAGAAGAAGGTACAAGATCTCTTAGAACTGGAGTTATAGATGATTGTTAAGAATTGAACCTAGGTCCTCTGAAGTGCAGCTAGTAATCTTAACCTCTGAGCCATCTCTCCAGCCCCAGACTATAGTTCTTTAGAGCAGAAAGAGACTGGCTGTGAATGGAGTAGACGAAGTGCCTACATAGAGTTGGACATGGCAGCAGTGAGAGTAAATTGGCACCTATCTAGGAGGTGGGTATGCCCTTCCAGAAATACCTAGAAGTACCAAGGACCCTGAGCTGGCCATGAGTGGGTAAGAGAAACTCACCATTAAATATTTAAAGGAATTGCTGAGAATTACACTGTGTGTATTTCCCCCCAGAATGTTATTCGAGAACAGGTGATATCTCTAGCAAGGGAGAAGAGTATTTAAAACAATACACTTGGCAAAAATCTCCAAATCTGAAAACAGACTGTGGGGCCATTAGGCACTTTATTAAGGGGAAGCCACACACGTTCAGCAGAAGGAAGCTTAATTCCAGAACCATAAGAAAACAAATTCATGTTGTTGAAGGCACGTGGGCACAGTATTCTGCTACATCCGCCTAAAAACACCAATCTGTGAATCAGAGATGATTGCACACAATAATTTTAGCATTCAGGAAGCTAAGGAGTAGAGATCATAGTTCAAGACCCTTAGCAACATGGGGAGACTGTCTCAAATAGCAAGCAAACAGGACTGTTGAGTGAAGTGTGACAGAAAAGGGAAACTGTTGCTGTTGTCTGAGACAGGGTCTCACTATGCGGCCCTGGGTGGCCTGGAACTCACAGAGACACACATCTATCTCTCTGCCCTGAGTACTGTGACTTAAGGCATGCATCCCCACAACCGGCCCTTTCTGGAAATTAGATTTCACTATGTAGCTCTGACTGGCCTGGAACGAGATCTGAAGACCAGCCTGGCCTTGAACTCACAGAAATCTGCCTGCCTCTGCTTCCCAAGAGCTGGGATTAAAGGGGTTTGCTACCATGGAAAGCTGGGTTTTGATCTAAAATGTGTTAACTCATGACCAAAAGTTTGAAAAGAGGTGAACTACAGTGCCCTTTGTGGTTTAAGTATAAAATGCCTTCCACCGGCTCTTAGGTTTGAGTACTTGGTCCCCAGCTGGCTAGGCTGTTTTCGAAGGATGTGAAAGCTTTAGAAGGCAAAACCTTGCTGGAGGAAGGGAGTTATTGGGGGCGGCCCTTAAGGTGTGATGTTTCAGATCTGCTGCCTGTCCTCTCTGTTTCCTGACTGTGGTCACGATGTGACTAACTCTGTCAGGCTCCTACAGCCATATGCTCCCTACCATGATGGTCTGTGTCCCCTCAAAGTTCAAGACAAAATAACCCCTTCCTCCCTTACGCTGCTTCCTGTCAGGTATTTGGTCAGTGCAATGGGAAAGGTAACTGGTATAGCATGTTAGAGATGATGGGAACTCGATGACTTGTTTTCTAATGAGAAGAAGGAATGAAAAGGGCAAATTACAGACGACGAAGGGAAAGATCGGAGGGAGGAACGACAGAACGGCATCTGTAAAAGCTTACGAGAAACTAAGACAGAAGAAAGAAGTAGCCAACGCATTCGCAAACCAAACTCATTCATCAGGTCTGGCATACATCCTCTCATTTTGACTCATTCTGCCTTGTGCATCTTGATAAAGGAGCGTGCCATGGATTTTAATTTCCTGTTGGTTTGAGCAGATTCGAGTCTGACATTTGAAAATATTTCTAACCAACCCAGTTCTCTCTGGCCAGTTGATTTCTGCTCGGACAGGCTCTGATCTGACGGCGACTCAGTCATTGAATTTGAACCCTGGAGTGAGATAATCAAGATAACCCGCATCTCAACTCAATGATGCATACATCAGGGCCAAAGTCCTTCCAGAAACTTCCCAGGCTTTTAAAGTAGACTGTCTCATAAGCTTAGGAAATTGAACCACATAGGAGAAATAACACCAAAGACAAAAGAAGATATTTCTTTATATTAACTGTTTTCATAAGAAATTTTCCTATTAGTTTACAATGTCCTTTGAGCATTTGCCTTCCTTCCCCCTCTCCCACGCCTTTCCTCCCGTCAGTCCTTTTTGTCTCCCAGAGATATTCCCTTAGATTTTTGTGTCATACACACATACACACGTTTATGCATCTGCATGGCATGTAGTACCCACAAAGGGAGAAAGCAGTTGACATCTGCTTCCCAAAGCTGTCTCAATTCTCCTACTATGATTATCTCCAGTTGCACCGTTTTCTGCAAACGACACCCTTGATTCCTCTTTACGGCTGAAATGCGGATTCTGTTGGGCATATATGTTGTACTGCCCTTGTTTGTTCTTTCTCCTGTTAGATACCTAAGCTGGCTCCATAATTGAGATGCTGTGAATGGAACTGCACTGAGCTCTGATGCGGCTGCTCTCTGTGATACATTGATTTAGAGTCTGTTGGGTAAGTGCTTACCAGTGCGTAGCTGGGTCATATGGTAGTTCTACTTTTAACTGTTTCCCACAGCGACTAGAGTAATTTCACTCATACCTGTAACTGGATGCTCCTCTCCTGCCTGGCAGTTCCCAAATAACCACTCTGAGGCTTAATATTAATTATAAATGGTTGACCAATGGCTCAGGTTTATTACTAGTTAGCTCTTACATTTAAATTAACCTATTTCTACTAATCTATTTATCGCTACATGGCCCATGGCTTACTGGTGGTACCCTGGCATGTTTCTTCTCTGGTAGCTACTGGCATCTCTCCCGACTCTGCCTTCTTTCTCCCTCTATTCAGTCTGGCTTTCTTGCCTAGCTATATTCTGTCCTACTATAGGCCAAAGCATCTTTATATATCAATCAATAAAAGGAACACATATTCACAGCATACAGAATGACATTACACATCAATACCAACAGCATATAGGTTTCCTTTTGTTCATATCGTGACCAATATTTGTCATTATTTGTTTCCTAAATGACTGCCATTCTGACTGGGGTGAGATGGAGTCTCAATATAGTTTTTATTTGCAGTTCTCTGATGATAAATAAGGCTGAAAAATTTTCACAGTTTATTGGCCATCTTCACTTCATCTTTTGAGACCTATCTCTTCATTTGCCCACTATTGACTGGGTTGTTTGATCTCTCCTTGTTTAGTTTTCTAAGGGTTTGTATTCTCTGACAGGTGCGTAGCTAGCAAAAGTTTCCTTTGAAAATGGAAATTTTCTAACCAGAGAGGAGAAACTTTTTCAGGAAAATAAAACCATCCTAAGAAAGTATTCACCCAATAAGAGCTTAGGAGCTGTGAAACAGACCTGAACATGGTGGTACAGATCTTTGATCCTGCACTTGGGAGGCAGAGGCAGGTAGATCTCTATGAGTGGGAAGCCAGCCTGGTCTACATAGTGAGTTTCAGGCCAGCAAAGATTACATAGAGAGATCTTGTCTCAAACAACAAACGCCCCATGAAAGATGGACAGAACTGGGGCAGGAAGGTGGTGGCCACTCCTTTAATCCCAGCACTCAGGAGGCAGGCAGATCTCTGTGAGTTCAAGGCCAGCCTGGTCTACAGAATGAGCTCCAAGACAGGCTCCAAAGCTACACAGAGAAACCCTGTCTGAAAAAAAAAAAAAATTGAAGAAAAAAAAAGGCTGACAGAACTGGAATCATGATAAAAATGTTCCTGTTGACTAAAGTAAGAGCAACAGAATAAACAGAATTATATCCTAAAGTATAAAATAAACATCCACAGATCAATATGGATATAAAATGTTCAAATAGATAAGGAAATTCAGTAAGAAGAGACAAATGTCCCCGAAGAATTCATACACACACACACACACACACACACACACACACAGAATTTGTTTGGTTTTTGTTTTTGTTTTGTTTTCCAGCTTCCTCTTGAGTGTGGCTATGCTTAGCTACTTTCTTACAAAAAGTGGAATTTGGAAAGAAGGAATGGGTGATGCTACAGGAATCACAGTTGGTGCTGTCAGCCGTAATCTAGGAACATGGACCTTTGCTGTGGTAGGCCAAGAACGGCACTTGGCCTTTGTGGCTTCTTCCTTCCCTGAATCTCCAATGCCTGTGTAACCATGAAAAAAAAAAAGTCAGACTCACCCATGCGGAAGGACCATCCACAAGGTATCTGAAAATTCACAGTCATTTAAAAACAGGGAAGTGTGAGAGACTGCCGTAGACAGGATGACGAAATGTCACGTCAAATGCTGAACTGGATCACGGAATAGAAAAGGAGCGACAGGAACAACTGGTGAAAGGACTAAGCAGTGGCGCTGGGTCAGCAGTAACATATACTGTTGACTACTTAGTGTGGAAGAGACTGAGAGGAAACCAGACAAAGGCTGGACAAGGGCTCTCTGCCCTCTGCACCACCTTGGTCATTTTTCTGTATGCCTAAACCAGTAGTGGAGGGGAATGAACTAAAAGGAAAAATAGACAGAGACACATTACATGAGGAAATTGTAATATTTAATCTCTTAATATATATAGAATAAGTAGACAAAACAATGAGAGAAAGTATAGAAGGTTTAAGGAATGCTATCCACAGATGTGAGCAAGCTGTAACAGTTGTATGTTGTAAGAGGCGTGGCTAGAACACACACATAACAACTCTGTAATACACGAGAAACAAATATGTAAAAGGTTGCGGCAACCAGTTCGCCAAGGAAGATGTAGGAACGGTAACTAGGGACATGAAAACTTGCTCAGCACCACTCGCCGTCGAGGAAGGGCAAGCTAGAAACAACAGGCAGATCTCATTCCAGGGAGCCACCCAAATGGAGAACACTTTAGGTCTCATGTATTGATGGGGATGTGGAGAACCTGGAACTCTCCGGTGGCACCAGTGGAACCGGAGAAATGGTGTCATCCTCTGTAGAGCAGCGTGGCAGTTTTCCAAAACGAAATGTAAACGTATCCTGTGACCCAGTAGTTCAGTTCTGAGATGTTTACAAAAAAGAAATAAAAACACGTGTCTGCACAGAAACGTGTGCGTGAATGTTTATAGGAATATTATTTACAGTAGCTGGGAGCTGAAAACCATTCAAGTATCTCTCAACTGGTGAGCAGATAAGTCAGCTAGAGGATTTCCTTACACCGTGGTACTTCTCCGTATCAAAAGGAAACTGACCACAGACACAGGCAAGCATCTAGTAATTCTCCCAAGCGCCATGCTTGTGAAAAAGAAGCCAGATGTGGAAGATGGCATGAAGTATGATTCCACTTAGAGGGAATTCTAGAAAAAGCGAAGCCTTAGTGACTGAAACCACATTAGTCATGGCTCGCTCGAGGCCGGAGCTGGCGAAGTGAGACACGGGCTGCACTGTGGTGTGGAAAAGCTGCTTGGGAAGACAGCGATGCTCAGGATCTGGGTTGTGGTGATGACTGAGTGACCGTCATGTGATTACATACATAAACATGCATTTAAACATGATGGCTCAGCAATTAAGAGCAGTCTGCTCTTTCAGAGAGGACCTGGGTTCGGTTCCCCATACCCAGGTGGGCTGGCTCACAGTACCTGTAACCCAAGCTCCAGGTGATACACGGCCCTCTTCTGGTCTCCACAGGCACCTGCACTCAGATGTGCATCTAAACACACATAATTAATAATTTAAAAATAAACATTAAAAAGGTGGAATTCATTGCATAGTAACTATAACTTGTGAAGATTTGAATGAGAGCTGTGCCCATGGGCTCATTTGTTTGAACGCTCTGTCTCCTGTAGGTAGAAGTGTTTGGGGAAGGATTAGGAAGTGTGTTACTAGAGGCAAGTCTCCGCACCCCTCACCCTCAGACCCCGCCACACACCCATTCCCCCTGCCATATGCTTGTAAGTCAGATGTAAGCTCTCAGCTATGGCCCTAGCACCATGCCTGCTTCTCTCTTGCCATGCTCCTTCCATGATGGTCATGGATTCACCTTCTGAGACTGTAAGCAAGACCCCTACTGTATGCTTCCTTGTATAAGTTACCTTGGTCATGGTGCCCCTTCACAGCAATAGAAAAGTAAGATATAGCTCAATAAAACTTATTTTAATAAAAAGGTACTGGTATTAAAGTACCTTTAATAGAAAGGTACTTAGTGAAGGGGCTTCACTAAGTTTCCTGACAAATTCTTTGGATCCAAGGGAAGTAAAGAGCTATAGCAATTAATGAAAGCAGTCTGTGATCTGGGCATGGTTGTGATGAACGTTTCCGTTGTTGTTGTTTGAAGGATTTCTCTTGATAATCTGAACACCACACCCTTATTGTGTTTTCCTTCATTCTAGCCTTCGGCTGATCCTCTGATGTAATTTCTTGGTGTGTCTTGAATTTAAGATTTTGTTCTTGGATCTCTTGCTGTGACAAAGAGACTCATAAATAAAAACTGTATAATTAATAAAGTTTTTTTTTAAATGTTTTTACCAACACTTCTTTGCACTTGGCCTGCTACTGTTTCCCACATTATCCTAAGGCTTTGATGAGCGTAACTACTGTGATAAGACACCATGACCGGGAGCAATGTGAGGAAGAAAGTTTACTTTGGCTTATGATGCCAGAGGGGAAAAAACTGACCCTCAAAGCTGGGGAGGCATAACAGCAAGCATCAGGCATGGCAATAGGAAGAGGAAGCCGAGAGCTCACATCTTCAACCGCAAGTACAAAGAGAGAGCAAACCGGAAGCCGAGGGAGGCTTGTACTCCCAAAGACCCACAGGGTCAAGCCCGCTTTCTCTGTCAATCCCTCGCCTCCTAAGCCTCCCCAAACAGCAGCGCCACATGGGGGCCAAGTGTTCTGACGCCTGAAACCTTTGGGGTGACATCTCTCATTGAAGCCACCACAGTGAATAAGAACAAGAAACAGACGAGTAAAGCTACTGAGCTAGCTGGATGGCAAACCTCTCTGGGCTTGTACAGACTTTCGTCCTTGATATAACAAGGCAGTTCATATGACTGCTACAACACTCGGAAACATTGATTACAGCTGTTGTAGTCTGTGTGTCCCCAGCAGATGCCTGAGAGAAAGGAAAGGACTAGGCTTCAAGAGACCTGAGTCCAAGTAATCAAGCTGGCCCTTGGCTGGAGAATCCCACAAAAACTCAAGATGGGAAGCAGAACACAAACACGGTGTGCTTTCCTAGTCTCCTGTCCGTTTGATGTGAGCAAGGCTTTATAAATCAAAAGACATTTAAAAATCTGCTCTCAGCAACTGATGGAGATCTGCGGATGCAGAGACCCACAGCCAGACTCAGGCAGAGTTCAGGAGTCCTGTGGAGGAGGAGGAGAAAGGAGCTTAGGAGCCAGAGGAGTCAAGGACACTATGGGAAGGCTCACACAACCGACTAACCTGGGCTCAGAGTGACTCAAAGAGATGATCAGGGAGTCTACATGAGACTGACCTAAGTATGCGTTACAGTTGTGTAGCATGGTCCTCTTACGGGACTCCTAACCGCTGGAAGAGAGGCTGTCTCTGACTCTTTTATTGGCTTTAGGGACCCTGCTCATCATAGTGGGTGGCCTTGCCCAGCCTTGATATATGGGGAGGTGCTTACTCTTACTGCAACTTGATATATCATGTTTTATTGATACTCATAGGAGACTTGCCCTTTCCTGGATGTAGACAGAAGAAGAAGGGATTGGAGGGTGGGAGGTGGGGAATGGGGGAGAGGGATTGAGAGGGAGGATGGGAAAGAGGAGGCTGTGGTTGGAATGTAAAATAAATAGATGAATAAAAAAGTCTGCTCTTAGCACAACTCTGCAGTTTCTAGTGTATGGTGGAATAAGTGTGGTGAGGGTGTTTGACAAGGCTAGACCATCCAGTGTCTTTGTTGGAGACACAGCACACCACAGGAGACGTTATAGGTACTTAACAGGGTTTCTCTGTGTAGCCTTAGCTGTCCTGGAACTCTCTCTGTAGATCAGCCTAGCCTCAGATTCGTAGAGATCTGCCTACCTCTGACTCCTGAGGGCTGAATTTTCATTTCCAGTCATGATAAACAGTATCCCTCTTTGATTTAAAATGAAATAACATGTAAAAATATTGTTTTGATTAATTGAATGCAAATGAATCAGAAATAGATGGATACAACTTTCCTCAAATTCGCCCCAAATTTTAATAGTTGGTAACTAGCCAAACACACTTTCGATTGTGTTAACTACCTTGAAAACCCAGTTCAAAACATCCAGAGAATGGAAATAGACTACCTTCCAAATGGAGTTGCTTTTCTTTAACTTTTAGATGTGTTTATCTCCTCTCCACCCCCTGCCCCAGCAAGAATCTGTTTTCCGTATTTATGCCTCAACTGTCCACTGAGAGGAAGCTGTCAAAGCTTTGTTCCTGGAGATGCAATTAGTTTCAGGGAGATGCTGTTGACACTTGAGAGTAAGTGTCAACAAGCCTACAGGGAAGTCCCCAAGCCTTGTTGACAGCGATCTTACCCATTCTTCAAGATCTGTCTAATTATCTGTTTGCTTGCTTTTATTTAGTTTTTTCTTTTCTTCCTCTCTTGTATTTTTTTTTAAAGACAGGTCTTGCTGAGTCCGTCTTGGATGACCTTGTTCTCACTATATAGAAGGGATTACTGAACTTCATGAGCACCTTCTTGACTCAGTTTCCCGAGGTCTAGGATTACAGGTGTGCACATGTGTTTTGTTTTGTTGTTGTTTTTGTTTTTTAAAAACATGGATTTGGGAATGGACCACACTTGTGCTTGCAAGGCAATGCCTCACCCACTGAGCTGTCTCAATGACCCCCAATTCTTGAATGCCACAGATTTCCAGTCCCACCTTGCTCTTCTCCACTTTAGAGTTCCTAGCTTCAATTCCGTTCCTTCCAGGCACCTCCCATTTCAGCTGACCCGTTCTCACTCCCCCTCACCCTCAACCCAGGAGACACCTCAGTAGAATGTCTTCACTCCAATGATGACCCTTCCTTTTTCCAAATTCTTTTCAGGAAAAGGTCAGTCTGATGCTGTTCCAGGGGCTATCAGAAGCTTCCATGAGCTCAGAGCAGGACTTAACTAATCCCAGGCCAAGGAACAGGGGCAGAAATTTCCTACTAGTCACTAAGGAGAAGCCACAGACATTCGCAGAGACAGTTGTCCAACGAACTAGGGAGAATTCTGGATGGGATCCCTAGGACCAGTGGTGCATCAGTTCCTGCCAGTGTTGTAGACAAATTTGAAAACTCTTCCATCCACTGAGCCAAAGGCAGAGATGGACCGAGGAGGATAACTTGTAACCATGACAATGGTTCAGAATTGATTAAGTATCCAAGAAGTTTTTCTCTTCTCTTTCTGCAAGTTTTCTTCTTTATTTTAATAATTTGGACCTCAAAGAGAGGGGAGAAAATGACTTAGAAAATTTCACAAAAACAAAATATACTTTTTGTGGTCATCATACTGGTGTGCTCATACATTTGAATATTTAGTTCCCAGTTGGTAGAACTGTTTGGGAAGCATGGCCTTGTTGAGGGAGGTGGGTCATTTTGGTGAAGGGCTTTGAGGTTTCACAAGACTTGTGTTATTAAATTCCCAGTGTCTTCCTGCCACCTGCTTGTGGTTCAAGATGTGAGTTCTCAGCTGTTGCTTGCTCCATGCCTTTGGTCCACTGTCATGGACTCTGAACCTATAAGTCAAATCAAATGTTTTCTTTGATAAGTTATCATGGTCACAGTGTTTTACCACAGTGACAAATACGTTCTTGGACACTTTCACTTAAACCACGCAGAGGTCTGCTGTAATTAAGGGGTTAAAGAAAGTCTTTCATGGCAGAGGTTTCATGTGCTTATTCATTGGAGGCATCTAGCTCCACATTTTCAGATGTGTGTACAGAACCTGAGGTAACTATAGAAATCAGGGCCATTGCCTGGATGGGAGGGGTTGGGGAGCAATCAAGAGGGAAATAGAAGAATATAAGTGATCTGGTGGGGGAAATAGGGAGGAGGAGGGAAGTAAATTCAGAAGAAGTAGGGAGGTCTGTAAAATAGCAATAAGGATATCTGAAAAAGACACACGGACTCATACTGTTAGCTATTTACTTGGAAGAAAACCCATAGGACATATAATTCTGGGTATCAATATGTAGTTTTAACCAACTTTTCTTATCTGGACCGACAACACTTTTCCCAGTGCCAAAGACCAGTTACCAAAAACCCCAATACCAGCCGTGAGAAGCCCTGTTGTGAGTTTTTGGCCCTGGGCTCTTCAAAAACATACCACCTCTTGTTGTTGCCCTTCCAAAGGTGGAAGGTAAGTTCCTACTGCTGAAGAAATCAGGGCCTTCAGAAACAGGGCCCAGAGCCTTCCCTCATCAGCCACAAGCCGGAACTGAGCTGAATGCCCCCTGCTTGAGAATTAGCTCTCATAGAACAAGAAGACACCATGCTAGCTTCCAAAGGCAGGGAGCAACCAACAGTCCCACCTAGCTATGATGTGATATCTATGAGCCACATCAATGGCCAGCGTGACTCAATAATCCTAAGGGTACAGTAGTGTCACACATACCTTGTTGGCAGCCAACAGCTCTTTAACTGAACTTAAGACCCCTTCAACAGGAGAGAAAAGCTGCCCGGTACTGGAATCTAGTTATCCACTCAGTGCTAGAGAAGTCACCGTTACTGGAGGAGCATCTAGAACCACTAATGTACTAAACCAATACAATCTCTAACAACCATCTATAAACATTCGCCCTTAGGACCTCAAATAAGTGTAGTCTTCAATTCTTATCAAGAATTTTTGTAATGGATGGAGATGATTACAGAGTGCCAAGTTGTGGAGCCCAGACCCGATGTAGACATCCACAAAACACACCTTACCTAAGACTCGGGGAATTTTGGGAAAGAAGGGGTGGAAAGATTGTGAGAGCCAGAGGATCAGGGAGTTTGTTGTGAGATTGTGTCTCCTAGTGATACCACAAGCTGTACCCATAAACTCACCAACATGACCATCTAAACGCCTGAAGACCACAAAGTCTCATCCCTAAACAAAGAACTCAGGCAACCGAGGAAAGCTGGGAGTGGGGGAGGTGGCCCTCCCCAGGGAAGAGCACACCAATTAGTTGTCCAATACCAAACAGTCAACCCTGAAAACATACAAGTAACATTATGTGGACTAACTAGGTTATATTTTGGAATATATATGTATATACATATGCATGTATGTTTGCAGCAACAATTGGTGAAAAAAAGAGGCCATGAATTTGAAGAAGAGTGGGGAGGGATATATAAAAGGAAGAGGAAAGAAAAGAGGAAGTCTTTCAGATTTCAGTAGGATTCTACTGACTGCCTCTTTTGGCTTAATAAGTCTCTCTCTTTCTCTCTCTCATTGGAGCAATATAATTTACACCTTTCATTGTGAGGTTGTCTCAACTGAGCCACACAGTGGTGTTCTTATGTAGACAAAGCTCCTGGAGTTTAGAAACAGGAAGGACTAAAATCTCCCTCTTTAAAGTAAAATAAAGCTTACCCAGTGGGGGATTTCCTTAACTCTGCAAACCTGACATGTGTTAGGTAGCCAGGAAAGAATAATAAAACTTCCCCAGGAAGAGCTTTCATAAATGGTGGTGGTTAAAATGTGGTTTTCTTGGTAGCCATGGGTCTGATTTCCATCCTGTTCTTCTCACCTCCTGCAGGTTGGTCTCTGGTCACTCCTGCTGAGACAAACCTGCCGTCCGGCAGGAAGTGGAGCCTTCCAGAACAGACCAGAGGCAGCTCTAGGCCTGCCAAGCCCACAACCAGGCTCCTTTTGAGTGTGTGCATCCCATAGATCTGTGTGAGCCTTCTGGGCCGTTCCTTTAATTACCCAGGAAGGGTCCAGTTTGGAGGAAGTCTCGACAATCAGCTGCCATGGAATGGGAAGCAATCAGGATTCTAGCAGGTAGCCTGCCTTCAGCAAGGACAAGATGTACACAGTTGAAGACAAAGGACAGGAAGGAGTTCTGTGGGTGCTTCATGAAGTCATTTCAGGGCAGAGTCATTAAGAAATTGACTCAGCCGCAAGCAGGGCAGAGGAGTCCAGAAGGTTCTGGTTCGGGGCATTGTTTTAATTTATAGATTCTCACTTGTAGGATGTGGTAGCTAAACAATGGCCGAGGGAGACACACAGGGATTAAAGAACCAGGTACTTTCATAAAGTGTGGCCGTTTTACATACTACAGTACAGTGCGTTGTATGTACTGCTGTCATACAATATATGCATTCCTCAGATTCGCTGGGCTATGCAAGATTGCACAATAAAACCACAGGGTTTATAGAGACGTGGGCCACGGGTACCGTACCAGAGGATTTTGTCAGTGAAATGAAAACAAAAACAGGAACCTAATAAACATGTTAGCGCGGTGCTGGGCACGTTAAACCATTTATGAATATATAAATGCTACAGTAACTTCAGCATTTCGTTGCGAACAAAGACCTGGAGTTTGTTTGTGAAGTGGGTGCCCAGAGGGTGGCAGAGTGTGAGTTATGACGAGGGGGTAGGAGGAAAGTCCCAGCATTTTCGGCTTCCTTCTCTGGCCTTGGCAAGCAGGCTTTTTGATACATATATTTGAAATGGATACCTTTTACATCCAAGTTGAAAACGGGATCTTTAGCTAACTTTTGTATCTATCCCTGCTTGAAATTTTGCTCCTGTCTTTCTGATTCACGCCTGAAGCTCCACCCAACAGCCAAGGCCACTGGAAAACCTGATGTTTGAATCCACCAAACCAGCCACTCAGAGCACCAAAGCTGCCAGGTCTGCAGAATTTGGCAGACGTGCCTTATCTTTACGAGAGAACTGCCTTCCTGTCTCTGCTGTGTGGTTTTCCTTCTCTGACATGCCCATTCTATCTCTTCTGTTCTCTCCTTTGAGACAGGATCTCCATTATGATACAGTTTGACACAGGCTGACCTCAAACTCAACATCTCTCCTGCTGCTTTCTCCTGAGTGCTGGGCTTATAGGTGTGAGCCACCATGCACGGTCTAGATTCCTACTCAGGCCTACTCGTACTGATTTGTTAGCACTTGGAGCAGTTCTACCCATAGATTGTCACGAGCCATTTCCCCCCTAAAAATCATTACAGGAACTATCACCCTGGGGGGTCTGCAGAGAACCCCACACCCATAATTATGTTCTATTGAGAATCTGCCCCACACCCAATTAACTGTTAATCTGTTAGCAGAACCTGCCTCACATTCCAGCTATCCAGGGAACCAGGTGTGGCAACTTGTGACTTCCTGGCCTACGTCCTGGCCTACGTGACCTGGAACACGCGGCAAGATTCCAGTTTCCCTGCCCCTCAAAGTCCTCATCCCGGGCCTATATAAGCAGCAACCATGACCCTAATAAACCGGAGGCTTTGACAAATCTGCTTGGCCTTCTTCTTCTGTCTTAGCTCATTCCCTTCCAGGTAGCGCCCCTCCGAGACCCTAGAATAACTGATTGCAGGATGGGTTACAAACCCCTAGACTGAGTAACCCACCCAACGCAATTTTATTCCCATGATGCCATTGTGGGGATGTGCTCCCTTAAATTCATGTATTGGATCTAGTGGTGATGGAACTGTGGTATAGGAAGTTGTCTAGGCTACAAGATCTCTATCATCATAAAAGAATGAGTGTGTGTGTGTTCATAATAGTGAAAGACTAGCAAAACCTAACCCTGTAGGGTAGCACACTTGGTTAAGATAACTATGAAAATTAGGATAATATATCTTCAAGACTATTGGGAAGATATGTACATTTTGTGGATTCTGGCTTTTTTTTTTTCTTTTTGAGATTTTCTGCATTAACTTCCCCCACCCCACCCTCCACACAGATGAAATAGCCCAGGAGGAACTTGTATTTTGGTCAGATTTTCCCCCTTATATTTTTTATTTTAATCTAACTGAAATGAACTCACATTATCTTTTCTTTCTTTCTTTTTTTCTTTTGCATTTTTGTTTCTGTTTTTTTGAGACAGGGTTTCTCTATGTAGCCTTGGCTGTCCTGGAACTCACTCTGTAGTCCAGGCTGGTTTCAAACTCAGAGATTTGCCTGCCTCTGTCTCCCAAGTGCTGGTCCAGAACTCACATTTTCTAAATGAGCGTGAGAGCTGGCTGTACATGGAATCTCCACTCATCTGATGTCCCTTTGTTCAGGATAACCTCAGGTCGGGTCTGGAAAAACTGAGAGTCATGTGACTCAGAAGAGAAGCATGGATGCTGAAGAGCCCTCCCATTGCCGGATCGAAGCCTGCAATGCCCTGGTCTTCCAGTTCTGGCCATGTTCAAGTTCCTGGTCATCCTCCTTCATAAAACTAGTTCTACCATTCTTTGGAAGCTGGTGAACCAGAAAGATTTTTCCCTTCTCCTAAATAGTCTGTAAGGGTTTCTGAGTAATAGGAGGTTTCAGGAAATGCAGGTCGACTGAGCAGAGTTTAAATTCCTTTTGCCATTTTTCATACTTACCTTCCTTTCTTCATTCCTTTTGAGGCTAGCCTGAAACTCCCTCCGTAGACCAGACCAGCCTAGAACTTCACTCACCCCTGTCTCTTGTGTGCTCAGATAAAGGAGTGTGCCACAATGCTGACTTGCATTTTAAAAATTTATCTTTTTATTGATGCTTAAGACATTAAAAAAAAAAAAGTATACCTTGCCGGGCTGGGTGGCATGTGCCTATCTAGCACCTGGGAGGTTGAAGGAAGAGAATACAACTTCCAGACTAGCCTGAGCTACATAGCATTTCCTTGTCTCAAATAAAACAAATAAATAAAAAGTAACAACAAAAAAGAAAAAACAGAAAAAAAGAAAAGAAAGACACAAAACAAAGCAACAACAAAACTAGCGGGGGGGGGGGACACAAACAACTAAAACCCCCCAAACCAAACAAAATAGCAACAATCAAAACCCACCCACCCACCTCATAATGGATACTATTAAGGTTTCAAACATGTATAGTCATGTTTGATTACAAATTAAACACCTTCAGGCAGGCACATACAAGATAAAGGAAAACTTTCCTTCCTCCTTGTCCCCCGGATGCTGGACAGGAAGCCAGAGCAGGGGAATCTTTCTTTATGAGGGAGATTTGATTGTGTTCCCTTCTAGGTTCTGCCTGTTCTAAAGACAGCATCCTGCACTGTCCTCATCCCGCCCTGGTGATAAGGGCTGTTACCATCAGGAGAGCAGACACCCTGGGTGGAGATGAGCTCCCTCCTTTCTCTGGTCCTGTGATTTTCTGACAACCCCAGCTGGACAACAAGAATGCCTGCCGCTGATCACGCTCGCTCCATCGTGCCTCGATGGACGCTCTATCCAGGGTGTCCCAGCCTCAGAGAAGCCCAGCAGGAGCCATTCATCTACTCCCCTGGGTGCCAGGTTCGGCTTCTCTCAGTCAGGGTGGCTGGAAGTTTAGCTGACCTAGTCATTTTTCTACCGGGAAACTTGAAAAACTTGTCAATGACCTTCCCGTGACCTGGATGGCCATTTCTCAACCTGTCGCTGCCTGTCATATGCGAGTGTGGGATTACCTCTCTTCCATGGGTGTCTGGGCCCTCTTTGTGCTCGCGTGCCTGAGCCTGAGGCTTCCTTCTTCAGCCGCCCCCCTTCTTCACCCCCTTCTTCACCCCCTTTCCCTGGCTCTTCCTCTGTGTTTTCACACGCAAGCACTGGGACCTGTTCTCCAAATACTAGAGGAAAAGAGAAAGAACGTGCTAAACAGAGCAGCGTGCGTGCTGCAAGGTTTTGTTTTTGCTTTGTTTTAAATTTCATGAATGAGGCTTTTGAATGGAGCAGTATGGCTCCCTTCTAACCTGTATTTTTCATGTCCTGTTTCCAGGTGCAGCGGAAGTTTGAGGCACCTTGGCTGGGAGCCCATGGCGAAACCCGGCTGTGGCTGATGTCTCTCCATCCTCAATGGGCAGCTACAGCTGCTGGAGGGGAGGTGCCGCAGCGGGGCGTGGCCTGCAGGGTGACTGAAGTTCTCTCCCACCCCGCAGTGATGGAAACTTGCTGGGATGGAAGCGAACCTTCACCCAAGGTGGCCAAGTACAGCAACCACGAAGCAGGAAAAGTGGGAGGGACCGCAGGAGGAGGTGAAGGGGGTTTCAGGGTGTTGGATTTTGAAAACGTCTGTCTTGACCGAAGCTGGGAGTCCCAGCCCAGTGTCCGTGGTGCAAGGCTGAGAAATTCCCTGTGGCTTTGGATGACATTTTAGTCCATTTCTCTGAGTCACACATCTGGGAGGGTTTTGTCTTTTCTCACTAGAGGCAAGCTGAGGGGAAAACAGCATGGGCAGTGGTTTGGAACCAGAGAGGGAATGGGCTCGCTTGTGTGAATCACAAGAAAAACAAGAGGAAAGAAGGGGTGTTGCAAAAGTAGGGGTGATCTGGAAGTAGGGCGGGGAGAAGTGGTTGCTCCCGTAACCAGTGGATGGATGGACAACCGAGACAGACTTTGCGCTTCTGCCTCTTCCAGTCATGACACAGCAGGAGTTGGGGTTGTTCTTGTATTTCCATCACAGACACTCACACAGCACCTTCTGTGTTCCAGATTCTGTCCCAGGTACTAGAGATACAGTGAAGAGTGGTTTTCATAAAGTCCTGCTCTGGTGGGGTTTGCTTCCGTGGAGGAGAAACGACAAGCAGAGCAACCGCCCATCAAATGGTGTCTGTGGTTCAGACTCATTTGAGTTTTTAACAGATCTGTACAGAATGCCCAGGGCCCATATGCTGCAAACGCTCACCCTCTGCTGGACAAGTGGCTGTGTAGGAAGAGGCCTCCCCATTAGTGGCACTGGGCTTCAGCAGTTCAGGGTCAACCCTGGGGTTCTAACGTAAGTCACTCAGACCCAAGTGATGACTGCTCTTGCCTAGAAGGGTGGGCAGGATGTGGAGTGGGGAGGGAGGGAGGAAGGTAGGGAGGGAGGAAGGGAGGGAGGGAGGGAGGGAGGGAGGGAGGGAGGGGGGGGGGAAGGAGGGAGGGAGGGAGGGAAGGAGGGAGGGAGGAAGAAGCTTTGAGTGGCCGTGATCTCTCTCCTAACACACATACTTTTGGAATTCTAAACCTTACCTGGGTTAAAAGGTCCTCATAACTGGAGAAATGCTTAATAGTTTAGACGACTGCTTTCCCCAGAGGACCAGGTTCAGTTGCCAGCATTTACATGGCTGCTCACAACTGTCTGGAACTCCAGTCCCAGGAGATTTGACGCCCTCTTCTGGCCTCCACGGGCACCACAATGTCAGATGTAGGCAAAACATGCATACATGTAAAAATAAATAAATGAAATAAAAAGAAGTCCTCCTCATGTAAATTCTAGACTCCCAGAGTATGGAAAAGCCACACCCTAGAGCCAGTAGAACTCAACTTCCCAGCAGAGAAGCAGCCAAGAACACTGTCCACAGGCCAGCCTCACTTTTGCATGACTTGGATTAATGCATCTGAGGCTACTTCTTACAAAAGCCCCATTGGCAGCCAAAAAAGCAGTAACTTGGAAAGCAATAGGGGGCCATGTTGAGGAGCAGCAAGAGCCAAGAAGCCAGAAGCTGAGCTCTGGAGTTCACGCTGGGCTCGCAGTTCACTAGCTCCATGGAGGACCTGCACCGCAAGCGGGGAGATGGAAGCCAGAACCCCTGGAGCCCTGGGGGGAGGTCTCACCCAAGCACGAAGCAAGCATGCTTAGGAGCAGGACTATGGGAGAAGACTGGAGGTAACCTGGATCCCAGTATCCCACAGCACTTCAGAGTGAGAGGCTGAGATGCCTCCCTAGTGCTGGAGGGGGGTAGTGCCATCTGCCTCACTGGTCTCTTGATGAGAGTACAGGCAGTTTTGCCTCACCAACACTCTGTGTGCTCTACACATGGGCCAGCACTCACTGACACCCCTCCCCCAACACACACCCTGGCCATCTGTCTGCTCTTTTAACCTCACCTTCTGGCTGAGTCCTCGGGGTCCAGTTCTCCTAACTGACCTCCAAGTGACTTCCACTCACCAGTCCATGGGGGTGGGGTGTGGGGGGGGGGGGACAGGCAGCCTCAGAGCAAAAAAATATGGCAATAGGAGGGAGAGACAGGAGGGAAAGACGAAAAGAACTATAGATAGAGAGGGACCTGCTAAAGGCTGAGCAAGCACGTGGAGGCAGGCTGGGATTAGAGTGAGCGATATCTGCCGGATGGAGTCAGAGCTGTCTAGAGCAGTGGTTCCCAACCTTCCTAAGGTGGAGGCCCTTTAATACAGCTCCCCAAGTTGCGGTGACCCCCAACCATAAAACGATTTCATAGTTGCTATTCCATAACTGTAATTTTGCAACTGTTATGAACCATAATGTAAATATGTGTTATGTAGGATATCTGATATGAGACCCCAAAAGGGTCGTGACCCGCATGTTGGGAACCGCTAGTCTAGCGCTCCTTTTACAGGTCAAGGGACCAGGAAGGCATCGCTCCCCTCGTCCTCTCCAGCCCCTCCCTTCTCCGTTCTTCATCCTGTCATTCATCTAACTTGGTTCTCCAAGCGTTGCAGACACTCCTTGCCCTGTCACCTGGTCACCCGGAGGTGGCTCAGCTCAGCTTCTGCCTCCTGTCTTACACAGTACATCTGGGAAGGTCTCAGTTAGGCTTCCAAAGGCTTCTCTCTGTATCCACCTGACACCTACAGAGCCAACCAAGGCAGCGGTGAGGCCAGGGCTTTGATGACTGTACCGAGTTAATTCTTTTAGCTAGAACTCCAAATGCACTTGCGTGTGTACACATGTTTACAAAGGGCAAGGGGAGTGTTGTATCTCCAAGTCCAACAATGGGGTTTTAGATTTCACATAATCAGGGGCTTGGAAGGGTTCAGATAAGTGGTCGCCCAAAGATAGGAATAGGCAGACATAGTGGTATCTGTGATTAAATATTTATAATTGAACCTGTTATATGTAATGTGGCCTATGCCTCTGTATCTGGACATGAGATAAACTGTTCTCACTATTATTTTTTGCTTAAAATAGTCAGTAGAGCATGCAACATGTTTATGGTCCAGGCCAGTCACAAGGTCTGTGGCCTTCGGATGCGCAGTCAAGAGAGGTCCTGGCAGGTGTGGTGATGTCTTACTAGGGATCAGCTGAGTTGTAGTAACTGAAGTTGCAGTTAGTGGACATTCAAATGAGTTGGCTTCTTACCAACACAATATTTAAAAATCAGAAGGCTAGTGCAGAAATTAGAATCCCATCTTGAAATCAATCCATGGAAAAGTATGCATGATACCCATGAAACAAAATTCTCTCCAGGATGTCTCTGAGACTGCTAAGAGTACGCGGGCTGACAGATGACACGGACTGACGTAGATCTTCTCAGGCTCAAGCGGACCAGTCATCTCCCCTCCAAGGTCTCAGTGGCTTTTCAAGACGCCTTAGAAACCAGACCATGGAGGAGCCAATGCCCAGCCAATCCTCTCATTCTTCTCCTCTCTCGTGGCAGCCAATCCCTTTGAAACATTTCCAAGGAGCTCCTTGGGAGGCAGATGTGCTATCCTGTGACTTGGACCCTTGATGACACCGGATGACTCCGGTCTGTGTGTCTGCCACTGAGCAAACGGAGCTTGGCGGGGTTGTTTGTACTTGTGTGCGCACTTGCCAGTCAATGGTGGCTTCCTTCCCCACCAACCCCTGAGCGCAACACGAGCGCAGCCTTGCAGGCATTATTGTGCTTGACTGCAACCACTTGAGCCTATCAGAGGACGGCTGCCAGCTTTCCCTGATGGCAGTAAGTGCCCCTGGGAAAGGAAAATAAAAGGAAATTGGACAATAGGCTTGTATACTCTCGGCTCTGTCATGGATGGTCTTCAGCAGGAAGCTAACGATCAGGATTCAAAAGAACCTGGCTTCCCGTTCACATTGGGTGATGCCAGGTGTGTGGGGCATTATTGTTCCATACCCTGAGCCAGTCATCGTCAACCACGGTGAGGGTCATCAGGTACAGGGAGGGCTGTGGTTTCAGGCCTTGCTTCTGGCATGACACCACACACCTTCACTTTCTTTATTGCCGTCTCTAAAACCTAGGGGAGCTTTCTTTTCTTTTTCAATTTCTTTTCTCCCCCAAAGAACTGTATCCCTTTGTTTTGTTTCACACAACCTATAAACCCAAGCCAGGCAACTCCCAGCTCTCCTCAGCTCGTTCTTAAACAGAAATTATATATACATAATTACTATCGCATCGCACAGGGTTAAAATCAACCCACGGTGTATTGGCCCTTCAACAAGCCTGCTTTTCCTCTGAAAAGGGCTCATTCCTTAAGACTGGCTTCTAGGGAGGAAAAGCTCTCACATCATATTTTTCGTCCTTTCCGGGCTGATCTGGAAGGTGATGATAGGTCATAAGCCATAGCCTCTGCGAGGATGTTACGGCCAGGGAGCAGGCGGAAAGTGCATACGCGCTTGGAATGCAACAAAAGGGAAAAATTACCAGTTTGCTTTGGAGAGGGACCCTGAGGTTTTACCTCTTTATCCAAACCGAGAACGCGTACAGCCCGGTTTGCTCTTCAGATGCTTTCTGCTGGAAGGGATTAAAATGGAGGGCTAAGCAATCATCTGCTCATCCCCTCCCCGCCCAGCCAGTTGGCTTAGTGGTTAGGAACTGCTGTGCTAGGCCCAGCTGACTCAATTTCTAGCGCCCCCCCCCCCCCGGGTTTTCTCTAATCCGTGCAAGCTCCTAGCTCACTTCACTCTTTTACAAAAGAGAAAACCCTTGCCTTCTGGGCCCATCACCAAGGATGTCAACATCAGTGAAGCCCTGGGATTATCTTCCCTGCCCTACTTCAGCAAAGCTTAGCAAGGAGTCCCAGGTAGATGCTACCCGAGTGCGTTAAGTACTGAGTTTAACGTGGACATGCCTTCTGGACCGCTGCTCTGAGTGGCTTTGGGAGTGTCGGCAAGGCAGTGTAGATTCTTAGTTTTGAGGAGGTAGGAACATGAGCAGGGTAGCTTTGCCAGTGTGTGTGTGTGTGCGTGCACGCGCGTGTGCATGTGTGTGTGTGTGTGTGCGTGCGCATGTGTGTGTAATTCTGGGTGATAAAAAATGTGCAATGCTTATCATTCCCATTTCCCAGATGAAGAAACAGAGGCTCCGACACGCTGTTAGAATTGTCAATGCCACCAGACGGTGGTGGTGCATGCCTTTAATCCCAGCACTCAGAAGGCAGAGGCAGGCGAATCCCTGTGAGTTTGAGGCCAGCCTGGTCTACAGGGTGAATTCCAGGACAGGCTCCAAAGCTACACAGAGAAACCCTGTCTCAAAAAATTAAAAAAAAAAATTGTCAAGTCATGACTAGGCCCAGGCTGTGAAGGCCTTTCTAGAGATTTCTCTGTACATGAGTGAACTGTAAGCTACCTTGGAGAAACAAATTGTAACTGCTGTCTTAACAGGAGGAATCCCGTCAGTCACAATCCACCGAGTGTCTAAACATTTTCAGCTGGACGGTAGTTAGCTGTTAGCAACTGAACTGTCTTTGTACCCCTCTTTCGCTTTAAATCTCACTTGCCTCGTGAGGTAGAGCATAGAGCATTCTGAACTATTTAGGGCTGGACGGCTGCCCCCGTTCCAGAATCACCAGTTGAAATCTACAAAACGAGATTTGTTGTGATGTGGCCTGTAACCTCTCTCTGAGCTCTGTCCATTTGTGCTCAGCCGGTCCTCAATTGCCCAAGGTCCTCCCATCCCTGTCCTTTCCAAGAAAGCAAGAGTTCCCTGTCTTCACACACCACAATCTGCACACTCCTGGGCCTATGCTGCCTCCTGTGGTTTCTTAGGAGAGTGACTGCTCTCTCTAAGATGGCCAGACTGGCTGCTATCAGTTTTTCTTCCCTCCCAGCCCATCCCTGCCATCCTTCCTTTTCTGTTGAACACTTTCTTGAACTGCAAACTTAGTGCCTGAGAAGGCACCTAGAGGGACCCTCAACTTGGCAGCTGCACTGGTTTGCTCCTGGAAAGCGGGAACAGGGACAGGCTGAAAGGACGAGGGAAAGTGACACTGGAGAGGACAGTTGCTCCTGTGAGGTGAGGTCTTAGCTCAGGTTCCCAGGGAAGCGCACTGTGAGAGAGGCTTCTGGCAGAAGGCTGTTCAGATCAACACTGAGTTGATCCACACAGTTAAGGAAACAGAACTCACTTAGGTTGGGGAGGATTAAACAGCTACAGGGCTAGCTAGCCCTTCAGAGTTAGCCTGCCTCGAGGGATGGGGGTCAGGTTTCAGATCTCTGCACCAGTGTCTGGTCCCTGGGTGTAGATAGCTGCTAGGAATTGGGACCTGAAACGAGGTGATGTCTGCTGGTGGGTCCAGGAAAAAGACTCAACTGAGGACCTTCCCATGCCATTCGACAACAACAGCCTAGACTCTGCCTGCAGTGGAGTCTAGGTAGAGGGCCTCAGTAGCCACTATAGTCAGGGAAGCGACTACTTTGTTGTTTTTTTGTTTGTTTGTTTGTTTGTTTTTCGAGACTGGGATTCTCTGTAGCTCTGGCGCCTGTCCTAGAACTATCTGGTAAACCATGCTGGCCTCAGACTCACGGAGATCCGCCTGCCTCTGCTTCCCAAGTGCTAGGATTAAAGGTGTGCGCCACCACTGCCTGGCTCCCCATTTTACATTTATAAACCACCATTTGCCTATGGGTCATATCTGTCTCCTCTCTATCCAGAGGCTGCCCCCTTTCCCTGGCTCCCTTCCCCTTCTACTTTGTGCTATCTCTTATTCCCTGCCCTTTGTGCCCCTGGTGCAAATAAATCTTTTGGCTGAGAACTTGATCTTGGGGTGTCTTGAGCCACCTTCGAGGTTCCCTACAGTGCCGCGATGGTATTGAGGATGGTGAGTAGGAAAACTGCCCGGAAGAAGGTGGGCTTTCTTATTTTCTTGCCCACTTGAGGCATTATCATCGATGCATTCTGCTGTAATGTTCTTTAATAAAATATGCACTTAAAATATGAGGAAAACACAACAAAAACTAAGATAAAACTTCATTCAATTGTTTCCTGCCCATTGGCTAAGTGAATAAAAATCATTGACCGTCCTGCCAGGCCTCTCCCCTACATTTAAGGTGAACATGTTAGAGTCGTTGCGGCTGTTGTTAGCAATAGTGTTTGTGAGTTTATTGTGGGTATTGAGGGGAGAGGGCTGTGGCATTGTGCGTGTGTGGAGGTCAGAGAACGGCTCTAACAGAGTCAACTCTCTCCCTTCACTTTTACTCCAGCTTGGGGGGATCCACACACGGTGCACGGCAAGTATCGTCCCATGGTGAAGCCTTCTCTCCGGTCCCTCTCTCTGGCCTCTAAGGTAAGCATTTAATAGACCTTTCTCTCCCCCCACCCTTCTCTAAAGTCACTTCCTCCTCCTCTCTCCTTCCTCTTCGCTGTCTCCAAATTAATCTTAGCAGGAAGGCCCGAAGCAAACGATCATGTTACATGTCTAAATGTGATAGCCTGTCGTCCTTCGTTATTTTTGACATAAACAAAGCTGTCAGAAATCCCTGAGCCCAGGCTTGGTTCATAGCATTCCCTTTGAGTCCTGAGGACACAGAAGGATTAGGGAAAGGAGGTCACTCACGCCAGTGTAATGACGAGAGTGGGAAGGGAAAATTAGCATATTCGCCAGTTTCAGACTTCGGTGCTTTTTTAGCGCGTCATATTTGAGGCGGTTATTGATTAAGGCTGTAACATGTTTACATGCTGTGGCTTATTTTATAAAGTAGTGGTCTCAGGGTATTTTATTAACCAGATTCATTTCTTGATCCCACTGCAATTTCCCTGAAGTCTTAAGAATTGCTACACGGTTGAAGACTAAGTGCCTAGCTTGTAGCTGGAAGATTGGCACATTCAGTGGACCGAGCTGTTGAAGACCAAGAGAGTGTGTTTTTATACGAAAGGTCATCTCTATTCATCAAAGCTGTTTCTCTTTCTCTGGACCCTTATTCAGAGCAGCTGCATTTAAAAAAAAAAAAAAAAAAAACCCTAAGAGGCAGACTTCAGCAGCAGGAGAAGCACTTGGTTCAGAGTGGGTAGTTGGGGGGGGGGGCTGGGTTGGTTTAGGGACATTTCAAAACTTTAATATTTTGGTAACCCATGCTCCATAAATCATTGAATTACATCAAGTCTATTTAAAAGCCCTCTGGGCAGCTGTTTAAAATGCTGTCACTGCAGTAAGCAATGTCCTCAGAGTCACATGGCAGGCTTAGGCTAGGAAGGGGACGGCTTTTGTTTGTGTTTCTTTAACTCCAGTTAGGTTTACCCTCTGACTCTCCGCTTCTACCGGCAGTCCTGTGACTTCTAGCGACTTCAGAGGCAGGAGACGGAGGCCGCTTAGACCATCAGGGCTAAGCCTTTCCATCAGATCAGATTCTCCTCCTTACAGTCTTTCTGTTTAGTGGAACAAGCACAAATTGTTAACTTCAGATTAATATGTTTAATAAGTGAAACCTGGACCCTGTCAAGAAGGTAGGCCGGCAGCCGGTGGGATTGGTTGCAGCTGAAGGATCCCGTGGGCTTTTCCTAGGTCATCGCTGGGGCCTGAGACCACCTGTGTAGCACCTGCAGGCAACTCAGGGCTAATTACCCCAGGGAACATGGCCTCCCCAGCTCTACTCTCCGGCCTCCTGATTTGCTCTGGGGCTCTGAGAATACAGGGGGTGTGGGGAGGTAAAGGGGGGAGCTAGGAATCCTGAAGTGAGGCTGCAGGCATCCCTTTCGGAATATTTCGTGTTTCCAAAGGCATCTGCTTCTTGCTGGGGCTCTCAGCTCTTAAAAAGAAGGCACCCGCCATGCTGCCCCAGTGTTGGTAACCTAAGTGCCGTGCGTGTATGTGTGTGTGTGTGTGCTTGTGTGCACAAAAAAAAGAGACACATTTACCATCTCTTCAGCCAGAACAAAATAAAAATCAAGCATGCAACCTTCACTTCAGCAGACATACAGATGTCTTTTTAAAAAGTCATTTTGAATTTCACATTGAGTACAAAGCAGGAGGGGCCTGGAGTCTTACGATGGTCTCTGTCCTTTGCCAGCACGTGGTAGGTACGCAGCTTGTCAAATCGGTTGTTGAATACAAAGTAGGTAAAGAGACTTTGAAATTAAAATCTGAGCTTGACTCTCAGCAACCGGTGTGCACCCGGACAGCTGTCTTCATCCCCTTGAGTTTCAGTTTGAGGGGAGGATTTAAATAGGAAGCAATGTTTTGATCTGGATATGCAGTTCAATTAGTGGAGACACTGGCTTGATTAGCGTGAAGCTAGCACCCATTGCCACGTATATTGCTTGTGGTGGTGCCTGCCTGGAAAGCCAGCATTTGGAAGATAAAGGCAGGAGAATCAGAAGTTCAACAATATCCTTGACTACTTAGCAACATAGCTTAGGGAGTTTGAGACCAGCCTGGGATATATGAGACTCGAACACGTTGTACATTAACTATGTGATGGCAATCAACACCACGAGTGGTATATATTATATACATTTCATGCTAACTTCTACTTCTCCATGGGGTTTGCTATGGGCATCCATAGCTGTCCTATGTGAGGGGCAGAAGCTGCTGTCTCGCCTTGGGCAGCTGAGGAAGGTGGCCAGGCTCTCCGGGAGCAAGGGAGGCCGTGATGCTTTGTGTGCCAGCTCTAGTGGAGAGGTATCCTGTGGGTTGGAGGAGGCCACAGCCAGGGTGGAATCAGGGAGGGTGCCTGGGCCAGGCTGGGCTCCCCAGGGGAGCAGTCGGAGGTCTGGCCCATCGCCTGAGGAGTTTGCTTTGACCCAGTCGGTGGGTCGCCTAGCCCAATGGACAGCTGTGTCTCCTGGGACCTGCCGTCTCTGGGACTCCCCTGCCGCCCACAGTTATGAATTCTAAACAGAACATAGCAACGGTGTCAAAAACACCCTCACTGGAAGAGAACGGGAGTACACAGACGCCTTCAGAATGGAGCCAGGGTCTGGCCCTCCGAGCCCTAGGGCATAGCCTTTGTTTGGGAATCTTAGCCAGGTCCCAGCGGCCACTGGCTTAGCCCTGACCTTCCAAAGGACTCATACTGGGTCGCTGTTTCTTTACAAAACAGAACTACACAATGCTCTTTTTGCAAACCTCTAAGTTTAGGGGAGAGTCAGAGGGAGCCTTAATTTGTGACCCCATAGGATACTCCCTTCTTGAAGTAGTCGGCTTTTCCCATTGGTCATCCTCGACTTGATTGCCAGGGAAAGGCTGACATTACCCCCTGTGAGACCTCATTTACATCTCTCCTGCCTTCCCTCCTTTCTTTTTAGGAGAACTTGATACTTGATTTTCATTTTTAAAATTTGTGTGCTGGCACACACCTTTAATCCCAGCACTTGGGAGGCAGAGGCAGATGGATCTCTGAGTTCAAGGCCAGCCTGGACTACAGAGCGAACTCCAGCACAGTTAAGGCTGCAGAGAAACCTTGTCTCGAAAAACCGTGCGTGTGTGTGTGTGTGTGTGTGTGTGTGTGTGTATGGGTGGTGGAAGTGATGGTGGGTGATGTTTGGGACAAGGTCTCTATGTATATAGCCCCAGCTGACCCGGAACTCCTGTTACCCAGGCTGGCCTCAGACCTACAGCTATCTTCTTGACTCTGTCTTCACAATAAGGAGATCACGGGCTTCTGTGTTTTGTACGCTGGAGTACACCACACTTCCAGTCAAACAATTTATCTGTTACGTAACGGCTACACCGTCAATGGGCGGGACATTTATAAAACATAGTAGTAGCCTTATTCTGTTTATTTTTGGATCATCTCTGACCCCCCACCCCCATCTTTTCCTCATTCTCCCCACACTCAGGGAGAACAAAGACTTGATCAAATTTAGGATTTATCATCTATTACTTTTGTGATCCCAGACTGGTTATTTTAATTTCTAAGCTTCTGTTTCTCTCTCTGCAAAACAGAGTTAAGCACACCCAAGTTAGCATGTTGGGCTGACAAGACTTATTGCATATAATGTCTACTCAGGGGGAGTTATAATAATAAGACAGGGTGTTTCCCTTCCGAATGAACTCAGCCCACCCTCTACTCTTGAAGAGAACTGACTTTAACAGGCTCTGAGACCTCAGGTTGGCCACGGCTTTCGTTCTTCTCCCTCAAGTTCGTGTTATCTCACAGAACGGGGCAGCCAAGGTTTTTCTCCCTTCTGAACATCTGTTTTTTCTCCCTTCTGAACATCTGCTCTAGCCTGCTAGTATCTCCCCTTCTACACTCCTCCTGCTTTAAGTCCATTCTCCAGGTGCACCCAACGTGGTCTTTTAAAAACAAAACACTTGAAGTAAAACAAACAAAAAGAACTTCAGAAATACCACAGTGTGTCACTCACTTTCTGGAAATCCCTCTCTGGTTTCCCCTAGCCTCTGAATTTACCTGCATTCTCCAAACCAGGGCCTGCCTGTGGCCCAGCCATACTTGACTGCGGTTCAGTACTGCCACTGCCTTCTGCTCGTTCTTTCCTTGAGGGCAGCAATGTCTCTCTGCTGCAGTGAGGCCCTGCCACACACTGTTCCTTGAGTGTGGAACTCTCTTTCCCCAAACTGTGGGCTCTTTCAGTTCAAGTATTATCTTCTTAGAGATGAATCCCATCACTGAATCCAACTGAGAACAATCTACTCCCACCACCCCCACCAGCCACGCTTTGCTGTAATCTGGACTGGAATATTCACAGAGGCAAGCATGATAAAAGCTTTCTCTTCGGCTTGGGAGGAGGCAAACCTTTAAGAGGTTCTACTAAGGAGACTTTTAGGTTATGGGAGTGTGCCTGCAGAGGGGTTAACAGAAGAGGGATCTTTTTGCTTTTACTTTGCAGTTCCTATGAGGTGATCAGTTTGCTCTACCACAGTTCCCCAGCATGATGTTTCAAACCCTAAGGTAATAGGGTCAATTGATCACAGACAAACTTCTCCCCCAACCCCGTGAGCCATTTTCTTTTAAATTTTCATTATCTCAGGTATTTGTTAGTCATGGGAAACTGACAAGTCCCCTCTGTTTCCATCAATTCCTTTATTGCCATAACAATAACTTTTAATTCATTTATTGGTGGAATTTTTATTCATTAATTGGTGGAATGAATGGATTTACAATGGGAGGGGTAAACAAATTATTAATATTCAGCTCTAGCCAAAGGCCACAGAAATAAATGCAAAGCTTTCCACAAAAGGAGAGTCACCAGGTTAGCCAATTTCAAAATCAAAATCACCAAAAGAGATTATTGATGAGAAGCCTGGCCGTGGGTTCCTATAAATCCCCTCCAAGAAAACTTCAGAGAAGAGAAATATGACTTTCCTTTGTGGAAGAGATGCTATTTTCCCCATGCAGCTTCAGTGAAAATGGGAGAAAAGATTCTTTTGAAACCATGGAAATGTCTGATGTATTCCTCACCTCTCTTGAAGAAGTCTACTAAGACAATCAATTTTCGCCTGCTTACTCATTTCACCTCAAGCCCTACCGACACACCTCATTTTCTTTCTTTCTTTCTTTTTTTTTTTAAAGATTTATTTATTTATTATGTATACAACATTCTGCCTCAATGTATGCCCACACGCCAGAGGAGGGCGCCAGACCTCAGTACAGATGGTTGTGAGCCACCATGTGGTTGCTGGGAATTGAACTCAGGACCTCTGGAAGAGCAGGCAGTGCTCTTAACCTCTGAGCCACCTCTCCAGCCCACACCTCATTTTCTTGACTGTAAAGATGTTGCTGGCTTCTGTAGGGAAGACTGGCGTCAGTGTATACAGCTTTAGACAATTGGGCCTGGGGATTTCAAGTGCCATCTTCGCTCTTTCTGGGATGCCAGACAGGCCTGGTTGTTTAGAAGTTGTTGGTTTTGATAGCTTCCAGAGTGTGTTGTGCTCTTGCAGATTATACAGATGTGTATCTTTTTTTCTGAGTAATTTGATTTTGGTCAAACCTCTCAATATACATTTTACCTTCCCTTAATTTGCAAACTCCTGTGTATTCCAGAAGAATGCTATCTGGGTTAGATTCGTTTCTGCTTATTTCATCCCATGGTCGTTGACATGCGAAGACTAACCTCTGTCTCGTGTGTGTGTGTGTGTGTGTGTGTGTGTGTGTGTGTGTGTAGAGATGTGTGTCAGCAGAAGGCCCGGGACTACCTTTCAAAATGCTTGTTTAAGAGAAGATTTTTCCAGCCTGGATATTGGTCACCAGGACACCCCTGTTAGCACTTCCCCAACCACATGTCCCACAGACAGTCAACAGGACGTGTCTCTAGCTGGGGTCAACCAAATGCCGAGGGTTCGGATGGCTTTGGGTACACACTGTGGAGGCTATTCTCACAGTGTCTGTGCGGACCTCATGACTTTTGTATATGTGACATTTTGGAACTTAGGCTTCCAAAGGTGAAGTTTTTAGAATGTCCATGTGATACAGCTCAGTGGATGGACCCACCGATTCTAACGCGAACTGTGGAGACCCGCCATCTCCCTCATCAAGGCTTCATTCAGTGTCATCATGAAGCCAGCTAGGAACACAGTGTCTCCAGGTCCAGGATCTTCAGAACGCAGGTTATGTTCTCATGCGAAGAGGAAGTATTTGTAGGAAACAGAGAAAGGCAAGAGAAACAGTTCTGGGCACACGCGGGAAAGATGGTGGTGGAGGGCAGGGCAAACCACTGTGGTAACCCCCAGAAGTAATTATGGACATCTGGATTGCTGAAAAGAACCAAAGGATGGCAGGCACTCTGCATTTGGGACTAGGTTTCCCCAAAGGAAGGTAAATGGAAAAAACATGTTTGCTTTAACTGCTGACTCATGGCACAGAGTTTTAATTCAGAGGCTTTAATTGAAAATGCAGCAAGAATGTCAGAGATTTACATAGAAAATATTTTAGTATATTGGCAAGATACTAATTCCAAAACCAGATGGCCATTGTAGAAAAATCAACCAAGGGGCCTTTGTTTTTCTTCTATTTATTTGCCCGAGGCATTTTCTTTCACAATTTTTAGTATTCCATTAATTATAAGCAATGCCACCTTGCTTTTAAGATTAAAGAGTAATTATGGAGGTCTTTAAACAGATATGACATTTTAAAAATATATACAACCGTTATGGCCGAAATCTGGCATATGAAAGCATTCTTGTGATCGAAGCTTTGTGTCCAAGACACTCATTCTCTCTCCCTGGAGTCTGACCTAATGAGACCATATTTCTCAGCTCCTATTGACCATGACCGCTGTTTCAGTCAGGGGTCATTTGCTTGTAACAGAAGGTTGGACCAGGCCTGAAATTAACCCAGTAAGCGGAGTTTATTGTCAAGGTTTTCGCTCTCCAGAGCCCACGGTCAGGGCGCTGAGCTAGGACGCTCATCTGGAGCGGTACCCATCTTCCTCCTGAGACACAGTGGGTCTTCTCTCGCCTCTGTACACCTGCTGCATGATGAGCACATGGCTTCCCCAGCCTGGCCTGTTCTGCTTTTTGGAAATCTGTAGGCTGAACCATGTGGGTTCAAAGCTGTCTTCTTCATCTTTATTTACAACTTGCACCATCTTTTAAATATTTTAAAAGAGATTTATTTGATTATTTTTGCATTTGTGTCGAGTGAGGGCAAGTACCCGCTAAGGTTAGAGGCATCTGAGTCTCAAGAGCTGGAGTTACAGGCAGTTGTGAGATGCCCAAGTTGGGTGCCAGGAGCTAAACGAAGGTCCAGCCCAAGAGCTAAAATCGCTCTTAGCCACTGAGTCATCTCTCCAGCCTGCATTCCATCTGTTTTTGAAATTTTTCTTTCATCTTTTGTCTTTTCTTCCATTAGTCATTAATTAAGAATTTTAAAAATTACTCCATTTTCCACTCCCTATTTGTTCATTATACATTTTTAAGAATTTTTTTTTTTGAGCTGGAGAGATGGCTTAGTCATTAAAGTCTAGGCTAACAACCAAAACCACGAGAATTGATTTTTTTTGTGGTTATTACAGAGATACAAATATGCATCCTTGACTTACTGGAATCTACTATAAATTAGTACCATTAATTTTTCTCATACAATTAAAATACCTTATTACATTTAAAACCATCACTATGGTCTAAATATTTGTATCCCCTCCCCCAAATCCTTTTGTTGACATCCTTGCCTCTAGCATGATGGCACTGGGACCTTGGGAACGTGATTACTTCATGGAAACGAAGCCTCAGGAGTGGAATTAATGCCCAGACTTAAGAGGGCTGAAAAAGCCTCCTTGTCCCTTCTACAGTGGGAAGACACCATACAAAGGTATCATCAACTGGGAGCCAGAAACTGGGTCCTCACCGGACTCTGTGTCTGCCTTAGCCTTGGACTTCCCAGCTTCCAGAATAGTGAAATATAGATTTCTGTTGTTTAGAAGTCACCCGGCTTGGGGTATTTTCTCCCAGCAGCCTGGACAGATGGAGGTACCCACTTGCTTTGCTTTGGCTGTTGTTATTGTTGTCATATGTTTTATTTCTGCATACTTTTCATCCCGCAAAACATTGTTGTTGTTGTTTTAGGCAGTCAATATTTACTATGCTTTACCCAGTGTTTACCTTTTCCTCGTCTACATTCCTTCTGTATTACCATGTTTCCATCTCGTGTTATTTTCCTTCTGCCTACAGAACTTCCTTTCGCACTTCTTTTAAATAAATGGCTGCTGCCAACACATTCCTACCATATTTGTCCACCTAGGTCTTGGTTTCAAAGCTCGTGCCGTAACTCTTGGACGTTTTTCTTCTAATTGTCATCCTTTCTGTTTAAACTTGCATCAATTTGTTTTCCTGCCTTCTTGAATAGACTGCCGTAATTACGGGAAAGCTTTGTGGTTTATAATTAGGAGGTCGACGATTTGCATAGAAGAGAAGGTTCGTGGAACACTTTGTAACACAAGACTGCTCGTGCGCCAGGCAATGCACTGGTCACTGGGAGTGTAAACTCAAAGGAAACCTGGTCTTGATTCCTAGAAGATCATAGGCAGGGAAGAAGGCTAATAAGTGGTTACATTAGTGTGATAACTCAGGGATAGAATTATATGCAGAGGATATTTGAGGAGGCAAAGGAAGAAGACTCATTAAAATTACGAGCCAAGGGAGATACCGTGAATTTAAAGAATAGAATTTGCTAGATCCATAGATCAGTTAAAATTCTTGTAGGGCAGTGGTTCTCAATCTTCCTAATGTTGAGACCCTTTAATACAGTTCCTCATGTTGTAGTGACCCCAACCATGAAATTACTTTCATTGCTGCTTCGTAACTGCAATTTTGATATTATTATGAATCATAATTCAAATATTTGTGCTTTCTGGTGCTCTTAAACAACTCCTGTGAAAGGGAGGTTGACTCTCAAAGGGGTCGTGACCTATAGGTTGAGAATCACTGCTGAAGGGGCTTATTTCTGACTTTATAAATGTCATGACCTTCTTACTATGTCCTAAGCATGGTCTTGCTGAGGGCTCACGAGTAGGAAGAGAAAAGAGGAGAGGAAAAATTGGCTCAGTGCTAGCTTTCTTGTGTCTCTTCTTAAATGCACATGAATCCAGTCAGAGTGGAGTCATGCTCTAGACCTCTTTCAGGTTTCATGGCTTCTATAGAAGTCCTGTCTCTAAAGACAGTCACACTGGATGGTAGGGATGCACCGTATGCATTTAGGGGTAATGAAAACACCCAGTCCCTTACAGATGCTCACTAGGGAAAAGAAAATATTTTTAGTTGAAGTTGAAGAGTCAGTAAGGAGGGCAATCTTAAAGATATAAGAAAGAAATAACACAGACTGTTGGGATGATGCCCATAGAGGGGAATTGGAGCTGGTATAGATGGATTCGTCTGAAATTCCCGTCCATATGAGAATGGATTCGAGGCAAAGGACACACACACACACACACACACACACACACACACACACACACACACACGTGATGCTGAGAGGCAGCTGCCCCAGAAGAGCATGGAGATGAAGGAGTTGACAGAAGTGACTTCCTAGCTACAAGCTGAGATCTATCTAGCAACTTCCTTAAGTCTCTTCAGAGCCAGACACACAGAGAAGAGCTCAAACGTGGCAGGGGTGGGGTGGGCATGGCTTTTCTTTATAGGCCTGCTTTCAAGAGGGCTAATTTACTCTTGTAGGCCAACATTAATTCTTTCTGAGGATGGTACCCCTGTGACCCAACTAGCTTTCTCTAGGCTTCACTTCTTAACGATACACCCACCTCAACATGGCCACAATAGAAATCAAGCTTCCAGCAGGTGATAACCGTTAGGGGAAAAGAAAATATTTTTAATCAAAGTTGAAGAGTCAGTAGATCATCTCCAGCCATAGCCCTGCTTAGCCTGGAATTCTCTATGTAGGTAATGATGATCTTAAACTTACAGAGATCCTCCTGCCTCTATCCTCCAAGTGTTGGGATTTAAGGAGTACACTACCATGCCTGACTTTGACTACCTAAAAACATATTTGGACTCTGTTTTCTTGCATTGGCTACCTCTCCCTAGAAATACTAGGGTGCTTTATTCTTGGTTCTTATCTCTTGTAGGACCTAGTTTGGAGCTGAGCATTGAATGGATGTTTGATGTTTTACGCCCTTTGCTATCCTAGGGGACACTGTGTCTTAATTTTCCAAGGCTGTCCACTACACACACCTCATTAAACAGATAGTCTGAAACAAAGAACAGTCAGTGTCTCAGGGTGTAGAGGTTGGGACAGATCCCTGAAAAACTGTCACCCAATAGTAAGTAATATTGAAATATTCTGAGTATCAACATTTAGACCTAGCAACATTCTTCTAAAACCTGAAACTGGAGTTCCATGAGATTTAGAAGGATAATTTTGGGGCCTGGAGAGACGGTTCGGCACTTGTTGTGTAAATGATCCATAAATGTGTAAGTGTGAATGATACAAAGAGCACTTGTTGCTCTTTTAGAGACCTGAGTTCAGATCCAGACACCCACGTGGCAGCTCGAAACCACTTGCAACCCCAGCTCCAGGAAACTCCATTCCTGCTCTGGCCTCCATGGGCTCACACACTTACCTGGCATACACTCAACAGACACACAAATAAAAAATAAATATTTTTCAAAGACCATTTGTTTTACACGGTCTTTCACGGTGAAGCCCACTCAGCCCATGCTTGATTGTCTGAAGCTCTTGTGAGTGGTCTGATTCTTCTGGAAACGTGACCTACCCAGTGCTCTGGCTCTCCCAAAAGTTCCCAGGAGTGGCCTGGCTCTCCAGCACAGCTCAGCCCTGATGTCTGCAGTTTCTTCCAGAAGCCTGCAGAATTTTTTTTTTACAACTCCTTTTATTTTTTTCTTTGACAACCACTCATTCTCTGCTTCCTCTCTAAGGCATTGTCCAGATACCCTAAATGGAACTCCTGGCTTCTCCCTCTGTGACTTTTATTTCTGTCATAGTGCCTCCTAGAGCCCAATAAACTTGTCTATTTACCCAACAATATCTCTGTTAACAGTGAGTCTGTGGTCAGGATTCATGTCTCTATCCCTCTAATGCCACAAGTAATAGATATACAGAATTTTCTCCCTTTTGAATAAATATGCCCATTGGACTTTCTTTGATAAAAACTGAAATAGACTCTGATGATCCTAACAACAACAACAACAACAAAAAAGGGTCTGCTGGGTGACTGGGGACAGAAGACCAACAGAGAGGCAGACACTGGATTTGGAAAATGGGTAGGACCAAAGGGAACTTGAGGCCTGTCAATAGAGGAAAACAAGTCCTTGTGCCCACAGACCCTGGCATTCTTCACTTGACTTTCCGAGGCTGTGGGAAGTATCCCACTGAATGGGCCTGTGTGGCCTGCACATGGGCTGCTCTGTGGCAGGCTGGGAAGAGGCAGGTTGAGCCCCTTCAGCTTGAAGGACTAGAAAGCGAGGGGAATGCCCGACCCATCAAGATTCTACACAATCAGGAAAGTCAGTTCCCATTCCCTGGAAGGAAACTGGGATGTTGTCAAAAGGGGAACGAAAGTTATCTAACCAAAAAGCAAAAACAAACAAGCAAAAGACCAGTGTCTACTACTATGAGTAAGACTTGACACAAAAGGGAACCAGAGATTTGAAAATCAATTTTAACACTGGATGGTTTGATTTCCAGTGAATCACGCATGGCATTTAACACCTTTTTTATTTTCCTTGATGAATTCAGAGCTCTTGCATAAATTTAATAATGTGTTACCCACCGCCTGGGTTTCTGCTTTACTAGCTGGAGCTGAGTGATTGGACTTGCTACAGAGAGGAATTTGCAAACTGCCATGGTGTCCAGCCATGATGGAGTCTGCAAACTCTGCTTTGGTTTCCAGCCATTATGGACGTAAAGCTCTTTAGCTCCCTGGAGAAGCTAAGAATTCTAAAACGAAGCGCCCTCTGCTCTGGTTTCTGCTTCTCAGCATTTCTCTTCTGTTTTCACATACTTCTGCAGCCTTAAAATTAAATCTTAGAAACTCATTCCATATTTTTCATCATCGGCGTTCGAAAGCAAATGTTATGGATTTATGGTTTGGGTTCTTTGATGTTGGAGCAGCAATCTATGCTTGCTTCACTTGTTTTCATTTCGCCTTTTCTACACTTATGAGCCTTTGATAATTTGATTTATTAAGACACCACAGTCAATGTAGGGGAACTGATAACATTTGCGTTGTTAGAAAGTGGCGAGTGTCCGGAAATATCAAGGCGCTCATTCCCTATGGAGACCTCGTGTCTGCTATGTGTCCCCCCTCCCACTCTCCCTGGTCTTCTGCTAAGTTTGGTATTAATTAAAATCACAAGCTCCCATAAAATATTTATTACAAGGAGTTTTACAGTTACCATAATTACTAATATCAATAAGTAAACATGGATGGATTCTCCCTCCTTTCCTTGGGTCAGTGATGAGCCCCCAGTCATTACCCTGGCATTCATATTGTGCCCCAGCAAATATACAACATAGAAACTAAGAATCCCAGAGCCAACCCTGCTGTATGTTACGAGTTTGAGGAGGCAGAAGGACTGAAGGGCATGACTGACACTTCCTACAGGGAGGGAGTGAGGAAGAGAGGATGCACAGGGCCATAGTTGGGAAGTCAGGAACCACAGACCTCTGTTTATCTGTTGGCAACCACACAATCACTTTCTTTCCAGATCTGACCCTTCGGCAGCACACAGCCTATTATACGTCTCTCTGGTCAACAAGAAGACAGAAAAGCAATTAGAATTGTCAGGGAATACATAGCGTTGTGATGTCAAAATGAAGCAAACCCCTCTATGGGCTGAGCTTGTTATGAGTGTCAAGAGAGAGTGATGTTATCCACTGCCAATGAATGTTTTCATGGTCACTGCGAATGCTCTTTTGACTTCTGAAAAATAAAATTTCTACAGATACAGCGTGTGAAACTCCATTTATGACTACAGCAGATAATGACAAAATGGCTGACCTTGGACACAGAAAAAGGCACCACACAACCAGAAGTTAGGGGGAGGAGAATGGAATAGGAAAGGAGGGAGTGTTTTCTTGTGTTACCTGGTGAAAGGGGAACTGTTTAATGACACTGTGCAAAATGGTGTGTTTTTAAGGCATAAAAGTAGCTAACAGAATTAAGAAATAAAAGGCCAATTAAAGTTGTAAGGGAGTTTAAAAAGAGTCACAATTTTTAGTTTTGCAAAGCAACATTCAATAGTTTTTCCTTAAAGCTGATGAACCAGAAAACAGTATAAATATGCCGTTTAAAGTAGGTAATTGACTCCTGGAGGCGGGGGAACAACCATAAACACATAATACTGCTTCCTTTAAAAAGAGTGCCTGGGTCGGGGATCATGAAGCATGATTTTGAGTATTTATATCATACCTTTCCGGTTAAATGATTATTTCCACGCGTACATTTTACTTTTATAATAAGAGCCATGTGAGTACCATTCACTTCAGTAAGCTATCGGCGAGGGTTCACTCCCAGCATGCCCATGTAGAAATGGTATTCACCAAAACAAGCAAGGGGCTCTCCAAGGCCGGGCTACAGCCTCTGGGTCTCCGTCTCTACATCCGCACCATTCCCTATGTTTAGCCCTGAGATGGGAGGTGAGAGGACCCTTCTGTCTGGATACACTTCTCTTCCACGTTTCCACAGATACGGCATGGATCCGGCTTCCTCGACTGTGTCTCATTGCTATGGTTCTAGGGGCACAAGAAGCATCAATCTGACTTTAGTGGTAGCCGGGGGGCAAGCACAGGAAGCAACCGACTGAAAGGGCACAATATGGAGAGACACTGGAAAGATAGTATTTCTGCTGCATGCAGAAATGCATAAGCTGTGTACAGGGGTATGTCTCTGGTGACAGGTATCAAGGAGAGGAGGAGTGTCTGTAGGAAACCAGTAATAATTCATTCTACCCCGCCCCCCAGGGGTGTTGCAGTTGGGTTATTTGGAGGAAGGTAGGCGTTTATTGCATGGCTTTTGCATCATTTTAGACCAACTTCTAGGGCTTTGTGTATTTTCTGTGCTTGGGTAAGCATAGTAGCCCAATGAGGTTAGTTTTTTATGTCCACTTTAACAAAGTGAAGAGCCATTTTGAGCAAATTTTAGTTTGATAGGAAAACTGAACAGGTTCAGAAAGTTGCCACAGACTCACCTGCGCACCCCCTTTCCCAGATTCTCTGGTGGCCGGCCATCTTGCCTTTCTGAATGACCAAGGCTGACAGAGCTGTAAGAACCAACGCCTGTGGGTGAGATCGGGGCTCACTGTTGGTGCTGTGCATTTAAGGCAATGGTTCACACCCCTCCTAAAGCTGCGCCCCTTGAATACAGTTCCTCGTGTCATGGTGACCTCCACAGAATTATTTCATTGCTGCTTCATCACTGTAATGTCACACAGAGTGGATTCAGGACCTGAAAACTCTGTGTTCCACCTCTTTAGTGTCTCCTCCCACTTGGTAGTTTTTCCCCAAATCTGTGATTTCTGCGCCCTCCTGGCTGGCCGCTCCCCTTTGCCTGCAAAATGAAACCAGGGCCTCTCTGCACCTGTTCCTGCCATTGCTGACTCTGTTCGTGGTGATAATAGCATCATGAGTGGGCTTCAAGCACCTCATATCCTGCCACTACTGCCACTTGTCAGGGGAAAACCCAGACAGGATGAGAGCCACATTCCCAGCTGTCCCTGTCTTCCAAGGAAAAGAAATCTAAAACCAGTGGCTGCAGAGTGAAATCAGATACCCCAGGGAAGGGGTGGGGATGTCAGGTCCCTGGTGGTCTAGGAGAGAGGCGCCAAACCGGGAGCCCCAAGGGCTGGGAAAACCAGCGCAGACATGCAGATAATGCCCAGCAGCATCCCAGCCCTGTGGGGGCCTTGAAAGGTTGAGCTGAGGATTTGTCAGGATTTGTGAAGTGCACAGTGTTCCTGCATAGCCAGAGAGAGTCGGTTTAGCCCTCGGCTTCCTGGATCAAATCAGGCCTGACTTCCTAGGCTGCCAGGAGGTGAGTAGCGATCCCTTGTGGAGACAGCTCAGAGTGAGACTCTAAGATAATTTCTCTGTAGTGTTTTCCAATATTTTTTCATAGTACCCACAATAAGAGTAAATTTCCTATTGGTCCTAGTGCACAAGTACCACCACATGCTGGCACTGTCGGGGTCACCAACGTGCTTGCAGGGAACACAGACTATAAAGTCTGCTCCCCACACACCAAATTAGGACCCGCCTTTTAGGTAGTTTCCATGTAACTATAATGCACATGGACATTTAAGAAGCTTCAGGGGGCTGGGTGTTGGTGGCTCACACCTTCAATCCCAGCAACTGGGAGGCGGAGACAGGTGGATCTCTGTGAGTTCGAGGCCAGCCTGGTCTACAAAGGGAGTTCCGGGACAGCCAGCGTTCTTACATTAAAAATAAAAAAATAAAATAACCCAAAAACCTGTCTCAAAAAAAAAAAAAAAAAAAAAAAGAAGCTTCAGATAAGTACACCTTATCTATGTACGACATAGATAATCTCATTGGTAAGATGCTTACACTTGAGGCCAGACCCCTCTGCAAATTGTCTGTTCTCAGTGGTCCAGGACCTTGCTTTGCTTCTTAAGCCCTCACCACGCCATCATGCTGGTAGTCCATTTCTAGTCCATAGGCGGAGCGCTGGCCTCGTGCCTTTGCATGCATTAGCTCTTAAAACTCAACGCTGCAAACCTCAACGGGGCAAGTTTCACTGCTTTGCACTTTCTGCGCAAGGAGACTAGGTGCAAACTGTTTGGATCACTTTCCCTGGCCTCACAGCTCACAAGTGGAGTCATAAAAGTGTGAAGCGTTTGGAGAGAAGAGTAGGCACACCCCCTAAAATAGAAGAGGGCCGGCAGATTTTTACATGATGGGAAGTGGGAGGAGGGGAAAGAGTGAATGAAGTGGGCAGAGTTCAGACTTTTCTTTTCTTTTTTTTTTTTTTTTTTTATAGTCTGACTGGAAAGCTGAAAAGATAATTGGAGCCATGCTACCTCAAAACACCCCCAAGAGGCTGCAGAGTGTGCCTGGAATCACTGGGGCCAAGAGCCAGGCTGATAACCGGAAGTGATCATACAACCCCTTATAGTCTCTCAAATCCTTAATGCATAAAGTATAGTTAGCTATAGCATGAGGTTAGCAATATCCAGCCAACTCCATTCTGGATAATTTGGACTGGCAGTCTGTGGGGGAGACACTGAGAACTCTCATGTAGATGCAGTTTCTGTCCTTGTTTTTCTCTGTGGGAGGGTACAGGAAGGGTGTAGATAAGGAGTCAGCTAAAGGTCGGGGCGGGGAGAAAATGCAACCTGCACACTAATAACTCTGACCCAGGACAACAGAGATGGGAAAAAGGGGTTCTAGGACAGTGGAGAAAACATAGAGGAATCCCAGATGGCGCAAGAGAAAGATGGAAGTCTTTGAGGGGGAGGAAGTTAACTTACTTAACTGAAAAGATGGTAGACATGGCATTCCGGGGGCGGATAAGATGATAGGGGAAGAGAGTACACAAAGGAACTCCAAAGCTAGAAGATTTGTGGAAGTTCTCCAGTCAACTAGCTATGTCCCATTTAATGACCTGCTGTCTCCATCAGTCCTCAAGGCACATTCTAAATCATGAGCTCCTAGGCTGGGAACAGGGCCCCATCAAGGAAGCAATGCAATTCTAGCACCGCTTGGACAATATTTAAAGGACTACAAATATCAACAGATCAAAGGAACGCCGATTAATGTTATACAAGAACTCAAGCCATGAACTTTATATAAAAGGACAGAATGTAATCAGTGAAAGGTATAACACAGGAGAAAGAAAAGAAGGAAGGTGGTACTCACTGTATCCGTTTGTTTTCTGTTGCTATAACGAAATACTTCAAGCTGGGTGC
Organism: Alexandromys fortis; assembly: GCF_014885135.2. Lineage (NCBI taxonomy): Eukaryota > Metazoa > Chordata > Mammalia > Rodentia > Cricetidae > Alexandromys > Alexandromys fortis. Next base: position 5,014,667 of record NW_026067963.1, read on the forward strand.
TTTACAAACAGGGATTTAGCCAGCAATTGGAATTGCAGGATCAGTTCAGTCTTCGGTGAGAGTCCTTTCCGTAAAGTCTCAACATGGCATAGAAAAGGAAAGGGACGCAGTATGGGGCGGTCCGTGAGCCAGCTTCAGTTTTGGCAACCTGCTATCCCCAAAAGAACACAAGGTTAGGTTAGTACCTTGTTAGGGCAGCACCTCCATTGACCTAGTTACGTCCCACTAGATCCCAGCTATTAAAGGTCTCACAACTTTAACACCATTATACCCATGACTGTGTCCTGAATCTTGAAGCAGCAAACCATATCTACACCACAACCACGGCCTAACTTCTGGAGGGTAGGAAGTCACAGAATACAATTGGAAGTTAGCAGAGCTCATGGGAAATGTGAGCTGGAGAAACTTTCTGGAAAGCCTTTTGGCAATATATGCAGACAAACTGAGGATGGCCTTACCCTGTGCCATAAGAATTTTACTGGAGAATCCCATCCATATAAGAGTACAAAGGCTGCTGGCCTCGCTCCATGTAGAGAGCCATAGGCCTTTGGAAAACTCCATGTCCCTGTCTCTCTGCCAGTTAGGATAGACAAGAAATGGAAGTAGTTGAGGTTCTGGAAACAGCCTAGTGTAAAGACATTTTCTGAGGGGCAGACAATAGGGGACACTGAGAAACCGTAGGCAAGAAACAACGGAGCCCAGTTCCCAGGCCTCAGTCAACAGAGAGAAGTTCTGCCTTGGTCTCCACCTGGTCCCTGTGAAAAGAACACTCTCTTCCTGACTACAGATTACCAGGGCGTTTCCTCCCTCAGAGCTTTCTCAGGCACTGGCAAAGGTAAGGTCCTGAGGATAGCAGGGGTAGCCAGAGATAGCCTCCTACCTAAGGGTGAGCATCAGTATGTAGCTGTTCCACTCCTGGGTCAGATGTATTTGGAGTTAACTCTCCGTTGCTCCCCAGAAAGCCCAGTAGGACTGAGCCTCTGGTGGCTCATGGTGTTAACAGTCAACTAAAACTCCCTCTCAGGTTTATTTTCTTCACCGGTCTTCCTGGCATGGCCTCCCCAGGAACTCACCTATAGCCAAGCTCCTTTCTCTTTTGAGATAAAGATCTCGAGCTAAGACACCCTGGCAGGGGGACTGTGTGATGGGGGCGAGGGGAAAGACAGAAAAATCAAGGCTGGTATATTCGTTTTCTACAACTGCTATAGCAAATTACCTGACTTGGTAGTGAAGACCCCAGTGTTTACTTTCTCACTATCGAGACTAGAAACCAGACGTAAAGGTATTGTTAGAGCTGGACTTTCTCAGGCTGCAGAGAATCCTCCTTGACTTTTCCTAACCTCTATGGCTCTCAGTGTCCCTTAGCTTACAGCTAAACTAGGCAGTTTCTGATATGGGAGAGTCTTCTGTTTTGTGTTGATTTCATTGGTTAAATAAAGAAACCTTTAATAGGATAGAAAATTAGGTAGGCGGAGTAAACAGAACAAAATGCTGGGAGAAAGAAGCTGAGTCAGGCAGTCACCAGGATTCTCCGACCCCAGAAGGATGTAGGCTAGAATCTTTCCCGGTAAGACACCATCTCGTCGTACTACACAGATTATTAGAAATGGATTAATCGAGATGTGAGAATTAGCCAATAAGAGGCTGGAAATAATGGGCCAGGTAGTGTTTAAAAGAATACAGTTTCCGTGTAATTATTTCGGGTAAAGCTAGCCATGTGGGAGCCAGGGATGCAGCCCGCCGCTCGCTCCTTACTACAAGTTTCGGCTCTACAGTGCCTTCCTCCCGACCCCGGTATCCTCTCCTACCCTCTTATACAGCCGCTATTCATTTGCTCCACGTCCTGTGTGACCCCATCTTAACGAGCTACATCTACACTGAACCTGTGATGGTTAATGTGGTCAACACAATCAGGACTTCCCTGGGAGCCAGCCTCCAGGCACACCTGCGAAGGATTATCCAGATAAGGTCAGCCTCTGAGTGTGCCTGGGAGAGATTCTCTAGACTGGGCTAACAGAGGAGGGCAGATCCGTCTTAATTATTAGTGCCACCACCCCATAGGGCAGGATCACTGGCTGAATAAGGGGGGGGGAATGGAACCAAACAGCAGCCTTCGTCTCTCTTTGTTTCCAACTGTAGACTCGATGTGAACAGTCACCTCAAGCTCCTTCCACGGTTTCCCCCACAATGATGGATAGCACCCTGGAGCTGGGGGCCAAAATAAACCCTCCCCTCATAGTTCCTCCTGTCAGGTGTTTTGTCACGGTAATGAGGCAAGTGACTACTAAAGGAACCTTTCCCCCAATAAGGTCACATTCCACGGTTCAAGGGAGACATAAACTTTGGGGTGGGGGAACGGCACTTCATATCACCAAGTGTGAGGGTTGTGGATGCAAAGGGTCTGAGTGCTGTGGATTGAGGCGTGACCTCTCAGGGTGAGACTGTACACAGTCACGGAAGTGGGAGGCAGAGACCATGCCTTTTCCTGCTGTGCTGTCAGGGAGAGACGGAGAAGGGATGTTGAACATAGATAGACAAGAACCTGTCGGGAGTGTGAGAACCGAACCGGATAAGCTGCGCCTTTGTCTCTCAGTGATTCTGGCTGGGACACAAGCTTGCCTTGCAGGAAAAGTATATGTCCTTTTTTCACTGGGTGATGAAGTCAGAGCTGGACCGCTGCAAGTTCAGGTGGCCCCTCAGCGTGACAGCGTGAGCAGCGCCAGGGTGCCTGGCACCTGCAGTGACCTTCAGAACACAAACACAGAGATGAACACATCCACAGATCTCTCATGGGACCATCCCTCTTCTGGAGGACATTCTGAAAAGGTCGCAGCAGCCTGGCTCAGCAGACGGGGGGGGGGGGGGCAACACCAACATTTGTTCTCGAGTGGATTTTTGTGGGACTAAGAGTACCTGCTGGTGAGAAAGCTCTATTAATTCTACAAATCGACACTCCATTGAGTAGGATCTTTGCACACATCAAACACACCAAAGTCTGCTCCATTGCTATGAAATAACTCAAATAGCAGTCTTGGTTTGCAGCCTCACATGAATAAGTAAGCCAAACACAGCTGTGCAGCCCTCTGAGGGCTGAAGTGATCCCTAAATGGCTGTGGCCCACTCCTCGCCTCCATAATTGTTTCTCCACCGTCGCTCCTAAGCTGCCAAGGAGACCTATCACTCCATTAAGACCCCTCCAACACTTCAGACTGCTCACCCTCTGAAATCACGTCAGAAAGATTTGCATAAAAGCAGGGTGGGGAGAATCAAGGTCTGTGGTAAAAATCCCTTGAAACTCAGAGTGGAAAAAATGACCCAAAGCAAGCTGTTGGCGTCCCAGCCAAGAGGACAGTTGTTATAGTTTGCAGGGGCAAGCTGGAGGCGTTTCTGGGCAGGTGAAGAGGCCGCCAGCAGCCCCAGTTTTCTTAGCCCCAGAGGTTTATTCAAATCCCACTCCAAATCTTGTAATCCCTCCAGCCCTTAACAGCTAGCAATGACATCATCTTTCCCCTCCTTCCAGACAGAGGCTGATGCTTCTGCATCCAAGCTTGGCTGTGGTCTAGCAAGTGTGTGGTTTTCAGAATGACTAAAGAAATCCAATCGCGTACGAAGAAAACACAGGTTTAAAAGACGCACTAGCGCTTTACTCCTGACCCTTGGGTGCCCTTGACTTTGAACCTCTGCAAAGACACAGTGTCCTAGATCACCGAGTGGTGTTTGGGCGCTGCCATAGTGTTAGCACACATGGCTGTTTGTGTTGCTGGTGTTATGTTGCTGGCGTCCTTGGAAAGCAGAGACATGTCAAGTTTTCAGGGCTTTGTCACCTGGAAAGGCTCTAACACGGAGGTAAAACGGTCGATGGATATTAACGGAGAGCTCTGTTGAGAGCGTGTTGCTGGCACTTGAGTAGTTGTTTAAAATTCTTTAGTTGCACTCATGGACTCTTCAAGAAATAGGATCCTTGTCTTGCCTTTCTTTTCCTTTCTCTTTCTCTCCATTCCGTGTTGGCCCATGTTGTCTTTGTGTGTATCTAAATCTATGTGGTCGGATCTGAAAGTTCTGGTTAATACAGAAGCATTGATGGAGAGGGTTATTCATTCATTTGTCAGCTATTTTGTGAACTATACACTCGGCAACGAGTATTGAGTATTCAAGAATAAACGGCACTGTGCTCCTCTTGTCTTTGGATCTTCCCAAGCCACAGATGGCAACAGCCTCAGAAACAAATAAATTGTAACATATGAAGCTAGCGGAGGGAGCAACTCCCTGTGTGTGCCAAGACAGTGTTTCCCAACAGTTTCAGAGAACCACCCTTGTACACACATTTTCTGAGCCATAAAATATTCTTACAGATCACTTTGAGTTAGTTTTTGCGGTGTTGAGTTAATTCAATGGAACGAGGAGGCATCTTCTTGTGCCAAAAAAATACCCTGATGTCAGACAAAGAAGGGTGTTAGAGAGAAGCAGAGGGAGAGGAGTGGGGAGAGAGGGTGACCTCAGCTCTGAGCCTGCTGGAGGGCTCAGCACACTTCTGTGCCCTGGTGGGTGGATGAGTCAGTAGGTTGTTCTAGTTTGGGGTGTGCATCTGTATGCAAATGTGTGCCTGCATGCTCACTCTTCTCTAATGCCTTTCTTGTCCTCTGTGTCATCCCCGAGTTCTCTTTTTAATGGACTGAAGGACTTGTAGGACATAGGAGAGCCTGGTTTCCTTGCTCTTCTGGTGGCCAACACCATGACACTGTGACCCACATTATATCATGAGGAAACCTACGTTCCAAGGTCTTTGAAATCCCATTTATGCCTCAGCAAAGAGAAGACAATGGAGTTGCCAAGCTTCACCCCTCAGCCCCCCATCCTTGCCGAGTCTAAATTGGGACCCAAATACAAGCTAAGGTCTCATGCTCATTTATAGCTGGCAAGTGCCTGTTTTGCGAAGAAGGACTTCATGGCCATCAGAATCTGTTAGGGTGTCACGTGGTGATGAGTTCAATGTTAATGAACCTGGAACATCTGGATTAGATTTCCTCCTAAGCAAACAGGGTTATGAAAATTAGTGGGTGAAAAGCGTCTTCTGACCAAAGGCACTATGAGCTGTTCCTGTGCCTGTCTGTCAAGAATGCTTCAGCCAGAACTGGGTAAGGCTCATCCCATACCCGAGGCCATGACAAACAGGGCTGGAGCAGAAAGGACTGCCCTGTGAGCTACCTGTAATTTGAAAGTGAGAATTCTTCACTGAAGAGTTGTTTACTGAGTGTCTACCATGCCAACTACCCTGCCAGGGCTCTGCAGAATAGAACACAGCCCCACCCTTGACTCTTGAAATTGAGGGTTTTGAACCAGCAGTTAGTCTAAGTCTGTTCACTGGTCCAGGTGTTTTAAGAGGGAACAGAAGCCCCCATGTGCCATAGCTCAGGGTGGGGGGACTGAGAGGGTGCCACTAGGAATGCGACCTCAGGCTGACACTCCAAGAATGTTGATGAAACCCACAGACCCCAGATCCAGTCTCGAGGCCTCGCACCTGGCAGGGTCATTAAAAAAAAAAAAAGAGGAAGAGGAGAGAAAGAGGGAGAATGTTTGGAAGGAGGGACTGGTCCATGGCCAAAGCCTGGCAGAGAAAGAAAAGGGTTACAGGTGGGGAGTAGGGAAAGGAGGAGGTGACAGCAGCGAAGTTCAGTCTCGATGACTTAGGGTCTTAGAAGGCCAGTTAAAAGCGTAGACTTTTAGTCCTGAAGAACACTAAGTAAAGACATAGCACTGTCAGCTTTTATTGGGGGAAGCCGTGTATGCCCGGAGATCTGAAACTGGGCTGCTGCTATGGAAACACATTGTGGGTCTCCCTAGGGATGAGGAGAGAAAGGGAGAGAGAGAGTTGGGCAGGTCTTAAAAGTATATCAGAGGCAGAATCAGGGAGTCTCAGGGGTCCTATGAAGATAGATGGTAAGGAAGATACTGGGAAGGTGGGAGGAACCACCCCCAACCTACGTGAATGAACCCTATAGCGGCTCGTTCATTAAACGCTCCTCCTTGGGACCAACAGAGTAGGAAGGGGAATAAGCTAAGCAAGCAGTGACTGTTAGGTGATATCCCCACAGACAGCAGTTCTGTTCTGACCCCACGAGGAAACACTGACCTATCTCAAACAGCCACAGTTGATACACTTCCTTCTGTCAAGGCTCTCAATATAAGAAGCTAGAGCAACTCTAAGGATATTTGAAATACAAGGTTGCAAGGGTAAGACATGAGAGAGAATTCAGGAATCCAGATGGACACAGTGGCACATGCCTGCAGCCCTGTGTGGAAGACCGAGGCAGGAAGACTGATTTGGCTCAGGAGTTTAATGGTAGCTTGGGCAACATTGCAAGTCTCCATCTTGAAAAAGAAAAACAAAGGAGGAGGTGGGGGAGGGATTAAAGGAAGAGAAAAAGGGAAAAGGGAGGAGGGAGGGAAGGAAGAAAGGAACTAACAAAGGGAGGGGGACCAGAACCAGGGCTCACATGATTCATATTCTTTGTAGGCATGGCTATTGTAGACCACAGAAGGAATTTCCATCAGGGTTGTATAAAGTAGTCACCATCTGATTTTGTGACTGACTTCATCACAACCTCTGCCACCAAACAAACAGGCTTTTCATGGCTGTTTTAAAAAACACCAATCTCCACTGCATGCCGACAGCATTTCATCAAAACCACAATTCAGTCAAATCCACCTGTTGGGAGCTGGGTACCTGAGCCAGGTCTATCGCTTGCGTTGGCTTGATCCACATGGAGACTTTAACACTATAGAAAGCATCTCTTGAAAACTGGCATGTGACCCCCTTCAAGAAACCCTCTTTGAATCGTGGCCCCTGTACCAAGAGCTGCTGAAATTCACTGTGAACATGAAGCTTGTTTCTTATGCTTGATCTCAACTTCAGTCACTCGGGCTGAGTCCAGACCTACTCACCCTTGTCTGCACTCATCCCTCAATTGAATCTCTGCGCGTGCTGGAATCTAAACATAGCACAGTTAAAGCAACGACAACAGAAAGCCTGGAAAGCGAAGGAGGGAGTATGAGTTTCTGTTCTGCTGCTCTGACAAAACACCCTGACCCAAACGACAAAACAAACAAAGTCTCAGGGAGAAAAGTGGCTTGGTTTGGGTTTTGGTTTACTATTCCAGAGGAAGAGAGTCCGTGGAGGGGAAGGCATTGACCAGCAGGGAAGTCACAGTATCAGGTGCAGAAACTGGCTGGTCACACTGCATTCCTAGGCTATGAAACCTCAAATCCACTCCATGTGGTCTACTTTGCCTGAAAAGTAGCTCCTAAAGACTCCAGTCTTCCAAAACAATATCACCAGCTGGGAAGCTGGAGTCCAAAAACCTGAGCCTCTGAAGGGCATTTCACATCCAAAGCCCAACAGGGAGGCTCTCATGCATAAGGAGAACTGTCTTGAGAGGCTCTGCCAGAGCTGTGCCCACAGTAAGACCTCCATAATTTGACACAAAAAGTACGTGTGCAAGGGTGTCTCACCAGCAACTGCCTGTCCAGCTCTGTGCAGAAGACACCCTTGCTATTGATCTTGTGGCCAAGGTCACAGGAAGTCAGGAGAAAATGTGTGCTGTTTTGGCAGCCTTAGACCTGGGGTCCGGGTGAACCAGGAGCAGCTGTGTGCAGGTGCAGACTCTCAGAACTCCTTGGGAGCTCTGCTGGTGTATTGTCTCGTAGGCTGCCAAGGCTTGCCGTGGGATATTTGTACCCTGTGGGAAGATGTGCTGCTGTGATTGGTGTAGTAAAGGGCTGAATGGCCAGTCACTAGGCATCAGAGAATAGGCAGGATTTCTGGGGAGAGAGAGAACTCTGGGAAGAAGTGAGGCGGAGATACGCCTGGAGACCCCGAAGAAGTCGGTCACATGGTAGAGAGCAGAGGTGGCTGAGCCACATGGCAGAAGGTAGATTCATAGAGACAGGTTAATTTGAGCTAGGTGGGGGAAAAGCTTATGACAAGGCCAAGCTTTCATAATTAATAATAAGTCTACATGTTGTTATTTGTAAGATAGTCCGACAAGAAAATTTCCTACAAAGGCTGATATTCTTTGCCCTGTGGCGGGCTGCAGTAGTCTCGGCCTAGAAAACAGAATCTTCAGGCAGTCTCTCCAGAAACCATGCCCACAAGCATCTTCAGCAGCAGCCCAGACACACCTATAACTTGAGTAATACCACTCTCCTGTCCAGCCTCTGTGGAAAACCAGGTGGCTGCAGTGGGAGAGGTCTTGTCCCTGGTTCCTAGCTCAGATCTACTGAGGACCTTGGAAGGTCTTAAGTGGCAGGAGAGTTTCCCTTTGTTCATAATGAACCACTTTCTGTTACAAGTAAGTTTATGCTACACCGTGATGGGGCAGGGCCCCTGGGAAATCTCAGGATGAGTTAGTCAGCTGGGGAATGTCAGCTTTTTCTGCCTCCATCAGCAGGGAGGAGATGGGGCTGCAGAAGGAACTAGTTACTCTTTGAAGGTAAAATTCTGGAAGCGTCCAGATTGGGGGAAGCATCCATCTGCTGGAAAAGTATTCCATTTCATTTCATGGGACAGAAACACTTGGGCTTAGGACCCTTCTGGACCTTGCCCCATGCCTCTCTTCTTCTGGCCAATCACGTGTGTCCTTTACAGTAATCCAGTACAGTAAACAAAAGTATCAAGGTTTCCTGAGTTCCGTGGGCTACTTTAGGAAATTATGAAAGTGGAGTTAGGAATTGTGGGAACCCCAAATTATAGCCAGGCAGTCGGAAGGGTGAGCGACTGGCCCCTGGAGACTTGTGACTCCAGCCTGAACTCTTGCAGGACGTATGTCCTGACCTATAGGGTCTATAATAAAAGCAGATTGGGAAAGAATTGAATTGAGTCATTGGACAGCCAAATGTTGGGGCAACAAATGACATAAAATGAGACAATTTGTTATGTACAAACCCAGACAGTGTTGGGAACGGCTACCAACAATAATAAGCTTCAGGTCGGACTGATGACATGTAGTCCCCTCTCGATGGCTATAAGTCAGGATCCGCGGCCTCGACAGGCGATCAGGCCGAGAAAATAGAAGAATACTATTGACTGACAAAATAATTCTTACTTTCCTCTTCATGTAGCAGGAGGTCCCAGCACACAGCTCATTCAAAACCGGCCCGGGCTTTTTAACACGCATCATAAATAAGCGGGGCCTGGAAACATGTCTGTTACTTAATACCTTTTCCTCGGTCTGGGATGAAGTCTTTCGTGTAGGATCTAGATTTCCTCCTGCTATTTATGGTGCGGACTCTTCCTGAGCATCAGACTGAGATGTAGGCTGGACTCATGTGGGTGGGTTAGTCCATAAATAATTCTCCTGAACAGAGAGATCACTGGGGTCTGGTGCTCATTCAATATGTCTCTTAGCAGATTTCCTCTAGGAAAGGGTAGAGAATATACAGGTTAAACATCCCTTATCCAAAAATCCCAAATCCAAACTCCTCCGAGCACCGACAATTACACCACCACTGGAAAATTATATAGTGTGAAACTTCATTATTTAAGATGTTAGATAAAATTACCATGACACTCTGCGGGCATAAGGCACATAAAGAACATAATTGAGTTTCGCATTTAAATTTGGATCCTATCCTCAGGGTATCTTACTATGAATAGATAAATACTCTAAAATCTAAAAAACTGTAAATCTGAGCATTTTTGAACCCTAACATTTCAGCGATGCTCAACCTGTGTCAAGTTTTATTGAAATACATATTTAAACGTTGTTGTTTCCTCCTGTAAAAGATTGGCCTGAGGGCTAGAGAGATGGCCCAGTGGTTAAGAGCACTGGCTGCTCTTTCAGAGGACCAGGTTTAATTCCTAACACCCACATGGCAGCTCCCAACTGCCTGTAACTCCAGTTACACGCACACAGACACACGTTCAGGCAAAACACCGATGCTCATAAAATTGAAAATAAATAAACTTTAAAAAAAAAGATTGACATGAAAAACCAAATCACACATCTGCAATAAAGTAACTGATGTGCAATTAATTTGGGAAAATAAAGGTGACCTTTTAATATGGAATGACTACAGCTTGGAATCTACTTCACTGTACTGTTATGAGGAGTTGTTCAAAGAATAAACCCGAGTCTTTGAATGACCTAAAACTGCAGTCTTCCCAGGATGCTTCACTCCATTTCTGCTTCCTTTCCCCCACGCCAGTGTCTCACACATGCTAGGCAGGCTCTCCACCACTGAGCCCCATTCCCAACCCTTCAGCGAACATTTTAAAATGATCTCCTAGGGCCCCAAAATAAAGGAACTGTTGATCCACATAGGGTGGGGCCATTGACCTTAGTTTCTGAGCATAAAGATAGTGAGCCCTCCAGAAATCTATCGGGAAGGAGCCCAGTTTCTATTTATTATTATTATTAATTAAATTTATTCATTTATTTTACATCTGGGCCACAGTTTTCCCTCCTCTCCTCCCAGGCCTTCCCTCCACCTCCCCTCCTTGCCCCTCCCCCC
>NW_026067963.1:5025212-5039304 GCF_014885135.2 Alexandromys fortis
TTTTTTTTTTTTTTTTTTTTTTTTTTTTTTTTTTTTTTTTTTTAACCAGATCATTTTAGGGAATTATATTCACCTTCGGTCATGTCCTCTGATAAAAATAGCTCACTAATGAGTCACACTGTCTCGTTGATTTTGTCTGAGGAAAGGAGACGATTCAACAGACTTGTACTATTCTTAGACAAAGATTTTCCCTTAGGTTCCTCTATTCACCAAGTCCAAGGTGCTGCGACCTCTTTATTGGGGCCCACTCTCCATCCGTTCCACCTCACAAGCAGTTGTATTTTCTGGGGTTCTTCCTATAACTCCATTCCTGCTGTATTCCTCGCCTGCCCCCCAAGACTATAACTGGGTACCAGTTTCCTACTCCACTGAGTTGGGATTCCTCTGCCTTACAGAACCTGCTGCAATCTGGGTCCACCACCCGTTTCCAGCCCTGTTAGCCATCACCCATGTCCCCCCTGGTCAGCATCCATTGTCTCATTCTCCTACGGAGCATGCCACTAAACATTGGGACTTGTCTCCAATCATGTCTTCCCAGTCTTTGTCACATCTGTCAAAGAAAAATCAGTTTAGGGCCGTGATATCTTTGAATGTATCACATCTTTTGTCATTTTGTAATGACTCTACTTGTCAATAATAAGCATTGTCCCCATTCTCTTAAAATCTTTTTTGGGCTGGAGACAACTTAGTGCCTGTGTTTATCTGGCTTATGGAAGGCTCTGGTTTTGTCTTCAGTATTTCACTGACACACAAAATGTTGGTGTGTTGGTAAGACAACAGTACCAGCCTCTTCTTGGTGTAGTCTCTCTCTCTCTCTCTCTCTCTCTCTCTCTCTCTCTCTCTCTCTCTTTCTCTTATAATTTACTTCCAGCCACTCTGTGATCTTATGAATAATCTTCAAAAACAGAAAATGCTTGAACTTTCTTCTTACAATTCTTTTGTTTGCCATTATATTTAGCTTTATTTCTAAATATACTGCCTTGTTGGATGGCTTCTATTATATCTGCCCCATCTTTTTTGTTCATTTTCTTTTCTTCCTTACTTGATGATGAGTTAAATTTTGTTATTTTTTCCTCTGCAAGTCTGGATTTGTGCATTATACTATGTGTCTTTTCTGTTACTGTGTATTCTAGGTACTTAATGCTTGATTTTACTTAAGTATATTAGTTTCAAATTTTTCCTTGCTTCCTGAGAAATGTAAGGATCTTAAAACATTTTTAACTCTGGTACTCTATTTCCCAACTTATTGGTTATTTGATATTAAGTTCTGGTTTATTTTTAACTTTTATAAAATGAGTACAATGTTTAACACACGATGGAGGAGTTACTTTCATTGATTAATAAAGAAACTGCCTTGGCCCATTTGATGGGCCAGCTCTTAAGTGGGTGGGGTAGACAGAACAGAATGCTTGGAGGAAGTGAGGCAGACGCCATGAAGCTCCAGCCCAAGATGGACATACACTAGAATCTTTCCTGGTAAGACACTACTTCGTGGTGCTACACAGATTATTAAAAATGGGTTAGCAAGATATGAGAGTTAACCAAGAAGAGGCTAGATATAATGGGCCAGGCAGTGTTTAAAAGAATACAGTTTCCATGTAATTATTTTGGGGCATAAACTAGCCAGGCGGCCGGGAGCCGGGTGGCAGGAAGCAGCCTGCAGCTCCTTCTTCAAACATATTGTGAACAACATACTTGTTTATTATTTTAGTTAGGATCTCTACCGCTATGATAAAACACCACAACTAAAAGCGACTTGGGAAGGAACAGGTTTATTTCAGTTCACAATTCCATGTCTCAGTCTATCACTGAGTGATGTCAGGGCAAGAACTCAAGCAGGGTACCACCTAGAAGCGTGAACTGTCGCAGAAGTCATGAAGGCGTACTGATTACTGGTTTACTCATGGCTTGTTCATCTTGCTTCCCTGCAGCAACCAGGACCCCGGCCCTGGACAGCATGGGCCACAGTGAGCTGGACCTTCCCACATCAGTTATCAGTCAAGAAAATGTGCTATAGATTGCCCACAGGCCAGTCTGGTGGAGACATTTTCTCTATTGACGACCAAAGCCAGTGTCTAGGTGACATAAAAATAACCAGGACAATTACCACTTGTTCTTGTACTCTGGTCTGTTTCTCCTCAACTGTGTTCTTGTAGTTTGTCCTGTGTATCTTTTGGTATTAAAAAAAAAACCAATTCTTTATTATTTCTCTATTTCATATAGGTTTTGACAAGTTTTCTGGGTATAAAAATTTTAGATTGGCTTTGTTTTTCTTGTATATTGTGCACGATAAATAATACTCTGTTTTGTCTTTTGATATGTTATAAACACTATTTGTTGTTTCTTGCTATTTTATACCTTTCTTAGTTTTTTCTGTTGTTTTTTTGTTTGTTTGTTTGTTTGTTTCTTGAGATAAGGTTTCTCTGCATAACAGCTCTGGCTGTCCTGGAACTTGCTTTGTAGACCAGACTGGCCTTAAACTCAGAGGTTCACCTGCCTCTGCCTCTTAAGTGCTAGAATTAAAGACACGGGTCACCACCACCTGGCCCTGCTTCTTTTCTTTCTTTCTGAGGTAGAGACTCACTGTGCAGACCAACTGCCTGGAACTCACTCTGTAGCTCAGGCTGTCCCTGAACCCTTGCCCTTCCTGTCCCAGCCTCCCACTTGCTAGAATTACAGTCCTGAGCCACCACCCCAAGCTTCTTCTGACTTTCTCTCCAGATGTTATATGACTTTGTTTCTATTTTGCTGTCCCTTTATTCTGTTACAGTGATTAATTATCAGAATTAGACTTTTCCTGGATACCGGATCTGAGGATCTTCTGTTATTTTGAAAATAATGAGAATACCTGTTAGACTTACAGAAGACTTTCTCTATTCAGCCTCTAAGTTTCTTAGCCGCTTTTTCCTTATTCTGTCTTCGTGTGTCTTGACTAAACTCTGAATAATTCCTTCACATCTCATTGCCAGTTGATCTGTTCAATTTCTGGTTTACAGCACCTCCACTGAGTTTTTAATTTCTAGAACTTCTATTTTTTTTAAAAAAAAACTATTTTCTGTTCTTTGTTCATATTTTCAAATATTCATTTCTAAAAAAACAAACTAAAATGATTTTCATTCTGAGTCTAATGATTTCAGAACAGGAAACCTTTTGTGCACCTAATTTTGTCAACAGTCATTTGCTGTGCCTTGCTTGCTTATGGGTTGTATGATTTTTGATGCTGACGTCGTGTTCTTGGTACTTGGCTGTAGGGATTCTTTGAAACTTGAGCTGTAGTTGACAGCTGTAGAAAAGATCTGCTGTTTGTCCTTAGTTGCCTGAGGAAATTGTGACTGGGAAGTACTTTGAACTAAATTCTCCACTTGTGTTTAGATCACAGAGACAGTACAAATTCAGGTCAAAAAACTAGACAAAGTCTGAGTCCATCCACTATGACGCTTTCTTGAGATCCCTTTTGACACCAGAAGCTTAATCCTAGTCTACTCTAAAATGCATGACTCTTGGGATCCAACTTCAAGTGAAGGGTTCTTCTTGGTTCCTTATCTTGGTTGGGTCCTGAACCTTTCCAATGGGAGTCCTGGTCATCAGGGATTGACAGTCCTCTAGAGGTCTTCTCCAGGGCATTGTTGGCTTCTGTAGATTCATTACTTTCTTTCAGTTGTTAGAGCACTTAAAATCATGGTGACAACACTTTATACTGCATTCACAATCTAGCAGGTTGTATTTCTAAGAGGGAAGGTCCTTATGCCCGCTCTGCATGGATGCCACCTGGTTTCTTACTAACTCTGGTTTTATTTTCCAGGGTTTTCCTCTGCAAAATACAGGGTTTACACAACTGAATGGTGTGATGGTTCCTTTTGTCTGTCAACTTTGCCAGGCTGGGGTGCCAAGTTGTTTGATGAAATGCCTGTGTGGATGTGGACATGTTTGAAAACAAGATCTAACATTTACAAACACAGACCTTAAACACAGCAGATTGCCTTTCATAGAGCAAGAGAGCCTTGTCCAATCTAGTAAAAATCCTAAGAGCAAAAACTGAAATTTTCTTTAGGAGGAATTCAGTCTCAAGATTGCAGCACGGATATCTTACCTGCCTTTCTAGCTCACTGTCGTTGCTACATGGATTTCAGTCCTGAGATGACACCATCAAGGCTTACCTAAATGTTTGGCTCTACAGGGTCCAGGTTTACCTGTGGGCATTGACACAATTTCTCAGAAGAGAGCTCTCTTTGCACATTGGACAACATCCCGTTGATTCTGAGTTTTGTTTGTTTGTTAGTTTCTCTTCTCAAAGAACTCTGGCCAGTGCAGATGCTCAAGAAACGTTTATAAACATTTGCAAAGTAAATGAATTTGTGAACAATAGGTACCGAATAAGCACTTGGCATTTAATTATCTAATTCATCCAGACTTCTCACCTGGGGCTTTCCTCTTCTCTGGGTTTTGCCCCTGCTTAAGAAAGGAGCACAAGTCTGCTTCTATTGTGCTCTATCCCACTATCCCACGTAGCCACAGACCTGTCCTTCCATCCGGCCCAGGTTCCTGTGACACAAGGACTTCTGGGCCGAGCTCAGAATCAACACTGCAGCTCAGAACTGCTAAGAGACAAGTAGCAGGACCACCCGGGCCTCTGGGACTTCACTGTGCCCCTGAGCCCAGGTAACAGCACACCGTCCTTTGCAGGCTCCCAGCCGCTGGCTAGTGAAAGCCTTGGCTCAGAAGCATTTTCAGGCCACTTCTCTCCACAGTTACTTGGCAATCTAGATACTGAGCACCTTTGCTTTCAGGTTAGAAGAGAGTTTAGGGGAAGAGAGTTTAGGGATTCAAGACAAATACTAAAAGTTAAAAGATACCAGGAAACTAAGTCATGGTAAACAGGTGGAGGCGATCCTATTCAGCCTTTCTGAAGCGTGGGAACCTTCCCCATTTTGCCTCTCCTTCTCCAAGTTCATCATCCATGCTCACTTTACTCCCTGGAAGGTTTAGCACATCTTCTAGGCTTAGGAGACCTTGTGTTACTGAAAGCCTGGATTCTAAAAGTCACATTAGTGCTGGCTAAGCTCCAAGGTGAAAGCAAAGCCCATTTCTGTGTGGCCTGGTGTTACAAAATCAAGGCAGCTATCTGTACTAATTTATTTAATATGACTTTTTTTCACAGAAAAGAGCTGGGGTCAGATAGGGGTACAGGCTATTCTGACGTTTTAAAAGTTTGAAGCTCTTATACCTTGGGATGCTGTGCTCAGGGTATCTTTACTCCAGGCTTTGTTCTCTGTCTGAACTGAAGGCTGTCGAGACAGACTACATTTGTGAAAACTCATCAAACTCTGTTAGACTCATAGCCTTTACTGTAAGTTATATCCAAGAGAGAGGGGAGTGAGGGAGAGGGAATTACAATGATGATGACGACGATGAAGACGACAACGATGGCAATGATGATGATGATGGTGGTGGTGGTGATGATGATGGTCTCCTTAGTTCATCCTTTTGTTGTTTGGGAGCTAAGATCCATCAAGGGCTCTGTGTGCTGTGCAAATGCTCTAGCACTGAGCTACATCTCTAGTACTTCGTGTGCCCTGAGTTTATCGTGTATCTTTCTGGGGCTGGGGGAACTGAGAGATTTGAATCCAGGGCCTCTCAGGGCTAGGCAGGTGCTCTGCCATTGAACTAAATCTTCAGATTCTTTTCCAAACTTTACTTTGAGACAAGATCTCAAGAAGTTGCCTAAGCTGAGGCCCATCTTGGCCTCTTAAGTGACTAGGATTGTAGGCTTGCACCCCCAGACCTGGCTTAACTCGTATTAGAGTTTCTATTGCATCGGCAGAAGCACCCCTGTGTTCCTGGGTCAGGCCTTTTCTACCCAGTTTCCATGCATCTTTCTGACGTCACCCACATCACCTCAGCTGTGATGGCAACGTCATTGTCTCTTCCCTCCTCACTGCCTAAAGGCCATCCCATCAGAATCTTTTTCATGGCTTTAAGAAACAGTTAGGGTCATGTCAAGTAGAAAGGAAAAATCTGGGCCTATAATCCTAGCTACTCTGGAGACGGAGGCAGGAGGATTGCAAGATCATGGTCTGTCTGAGCAAGTTCAAGAGCAGCCTGGGGGAACTAAATGAGACCCTCCCTGTCTCAAAATAAAATTTAAAAATGAAGAAAGCACTGGGTATGTAACTCAATAGTCGAGGACATGCCTAGCATTCTCCAGGCCCTAGGTACAATAGCCAACACGGAGACAAAATAAAACAGAAAACACTGGTCTTGCCTCACCCTGGAGGCAGACAGGCATCCAAGTTCGCAGGCCTGCTCTATCTGTGCTGGCATCTTGACGGGCAGCCTCCGAGCGCTGGAAGTGCCTCCTTGACTTTCTCAAAGAGCGTCTGTTCTTTCAAACGCCTGTCAGGCTAGAGCAGATATTCCAAAGCTTGCGCAAAAGGCAAATATAGGGCCTGCCTTGGAGCCAAGCGAGGACTGGGTTTTGATTTTATCTTCTGTTGATTTCCTCAGCATAGCTCATGTTATGTTTCTGGTCAATAGACGCGAAGGTAGAACTGCGCCGCGTCGGTCTGTTTCATCCCGTGGCCCGCTGACCTTGACTGCACTTTCATGTCCACTCAGAGCGAGCTGACTGTAAAATGAAATTAAGGCAAACTGGATTCTCTCCAGAAAGGCAACTTTGGAAGTATCTGCGAGAGGAGAAATGCCGTCTACTGGACTCATGGCAGCCTTCCTTGCGCTCCCAGCCGCTTCTTCCCTCTCCTCTCTTCTCCAGCTCTGCGGGGAGGGGAGAGGAGCCATGAGCTGAGGGCATGCCCGAAGCCAGCCCTTCATCACCTCATAGCTTTAGGCCGAACATCCTCTTCATTTTAAAATGAACTTTAAAAGTTAACTCACTCCTCACCTTTCGCACGCACGTTTCCAAACGCCCGTACTCCCCTGGCTGTGACCCTCACAGCCCCGTAAACAAATGTTCTCCTGCCCTCAGAGTTGAAAACCGAGTGGGACCGAGGCTCTGTGGACAGGCACAGTTTGGCGTCTTAATAAATGTCTTAGAGTTTCGAGCGGAACCTAGGCTTTTGTCTGAAAAGCCTCGGGGAGAAAATGTGAATCCGTTTCCTCACTGAAGAAATATCACGGCACATGACAGGCTGGGTTCTTTGATCCTCGCACATTGTGCCTCTGGATGCCCTGTC
This sequence comes from Alexandromys fortis, assembly GCF_014885135.2. Lineage (NCBI taxonomy): Eukaryota > Metazoa > Chordata > Mammalia > Rodentia > Cricetidae > Alexandromys > Alexandromys fortis. The sequence continues at coordinate 5,032,403 of NW_026067963.1, forward strand.
CCTGTCTCCCCCAACCCGAGGCTTTGTAACCTGACACTCTGTAAAGAGTCTTTCTACAAGGGCACAAGGAGATGCCCTTGCTTAATATTAAAGCTGTCTGCCCCCCCCCCCCATTACCCTCATCCCAAGCCCTGTCCCCTCCAAAGGCATGCACAGGAAGGCTTGGCTGGCAGGAAAAGCTGGTCCAGCTGTTTTGAATTAGGGGTCAGGGGAGGCTTCTTTATAATATATGACTTAATCAGTGTCCCTGAAGTAAACAATCCAAACTGAAGCTGGCAAGGACCAGAACTTGGACTACATAGCCCTCCTTTGGATTTGGAGCAGAGGCAGAATTTGAGACTCCTAGGTACGTTAGAGGTGATTGCTACAGATGGGTAGCAGGTTGGACCCTCCTTGGGAATGAAGTATGGCAGTCATATAATTAGCATCTCCAGATAATGTACAGAATGCCAAGTTGAGTTTGAGTTGCAAATAGATAGCATATAATCTTTCTAGAACAAATAGCCTGGCAATCGTTTGGTAAGTGCAATGCCATTGAAACTCCAAAACCGAAGAAGGCTTTATGTTCTTCATGCCGCCTTGTCCCTCCAAGGCAAGGATGGTAAACTTTGACAGGACTCCGTCTGAAGACTCTGAGTCATTTCCATGTCTGTTGACCCATGGGTTCTCCTTAACACAGGTTTCCTGTCACTTCTACCCCAGTGGAGTTAGATTAGCCTCACAAGTCCAGAGGCGCTGCCACCCCACAGAAACAGAAGGGCAGCGCTGTCACTGTCCCAACTGGTTCCATTACCTCTCAGACTTCACTTAACCTATGCGTCCAATTACTTCATGTTACCCAGAGGAATAGCTTCCATTGTTGAAATGAAAGGGAAAAAAAATCTTGCAAGAATAATATTTGAGTTGTTATGGTTTCACCAACTGCAAAGTTTTAGGGAATTGTGTTATAAGTTTCAACTTTATGGCAAAGAGAACCCATGAATCATTTTTGTCCTTGCTGTTGCTGCAAGGCTACAGAGAAAACGGCTCACAAGAGAAGAGGTGGAGATGTCAGAGCTGCCTGGTATAGGAGCGAGGAGGGAGTGTGGGGCTCAGAGAGGTTGTAATGTTGGGGAGGATTTACTGTGTAAGCTTTGGGAACCAGCGTCCTCGCTGAGCCCTTGGGAGGACTCAAGTGTGTTCTCACCATGGGCATGAGAAATGTGTGGGTGCAGGAGCTTTAGGATTTTTGAGCTCTGTGATTAATAGTAGGAGATGCAGTGTAGGGCTAGAAGATTCTAGGAAGGTCCTGAAACCTCATCACTCCATCTGTCCTAGACTATTTTCTCCCCTATATATGGTGGTTAAGTTACGAAGACTAGAAGTCTTTTTTAAGCTCATGGTTCTGGAGTCTAGGAAGTCCTCGAGAGTGTGGCAACAGCTGGAGAAGGCCTCTTTGCTGTCTCACAAAGGAGGGGGAGCAACAAGATGAGATGGCCCAGGCATATCAGACAGAACCCGCTTTTATAAGAAAGCCGTTTTCCAGAGAACCCCTTAGTCTATTAATGCGATACTCCATACACACAGGGATCTACAGGCGAGGGCAGAGCCCTGGTGGCCCCCAACGTTGCACTTTATAACATAAGCTTCCAATCCATGGGCTTTTCTAGATTATATCCAAACTATATCACACACCCCCCCCCCCAAATCAGATGGCTCTGTTAATGAATTCCAGCTGCCTACTGTGTGTGACTCAATGGATCTCTGAGTGGTAAAAAAAAGCTCCAATCGCTCTCATTCCCTAACACTGCTTCTGTCAAAAACGCTGGCTCCTGATAGCAATGGAGACCTCCTGGACCTGTCCAGCCAGAGATGTGGCTAGAACACACAGCAGGAAGGGAAAGCTATTTGAAGCTTTTCCAGCGGGACAAAGGGAAGGGAAGCGTGTCTGCACACACACCTGCTACAGCTGCCTGTTAGGAAGGACAAGGGAGTTCAAGGGTTAAAGAATGTCTCAAAGAAATACACTAGGGCACGAGGGAAGGAAGAGCCCACAAACAGCAACCAGAAGGGAATGCTGGGATACTGAAAACCAGGTAAGACTTTTCCAGAAATTCTGCCAAGACACGAAATCATGATCCGGAACCCATAGGACAAAAATGACTTCAGCTGGAAGGACCAACTCCCCACAGAGGGACATGAGAAATGGCAAGAAGGGAAGTTGGAAAGCGGTGCAGAGAGTGACCTCTTGACCTGGAAAATTCATAAGGAAAGGGTAGGTGTATTAAAATCAACATGGGAGGCAAGGGCAAAGTTGGGTAGAAAGTAACATATCATGGGAAAAATAGGAGAGGATTAAAGTCTGAAAGAGAAACACTAAGGAGGCAAAGATACATAATTTAACATTTTATTTTTATTTATTCCTGTTCCCACATTTTATTGTATTTTCCTGGCAGGCAGCCTGCACTCTGGTAAATCTAGGGGAAAGGGGGGATTGGCAGAATAATGTGGCTATGGGGATTTGAATCTTATTACTTGGTGCTCCTAGCCTTGGGTAGACATTCATAAAAATTACATGCTATAGTGGCAGGTCATTTTTTATAAAAAGGAATCTTGAACTTCAGATTTAGGACAAAGGTGAGGGTTTCAGATTAGTCAGGAAATGAGGGAAAGTAAGACAAAGGCGCGTAGCAAATGGGGCGCTTCCTGGCAGCGACTGGACCTTAGGGTGGGAGACCCTGAGGGGCGGACCCACCAGGAGACCCCTGATGGGTGGCAGACATTTATTTCTTGGAAATAGTCTTTGGATGCTTAATCCCCCAGGGGACTTCCTACCGAGCTAACGTTATATGGGGCACAGGCATAGACAGCGTTGTTGGGACTGTGTTATGGGTTTAGGTTCTGCCTTTTCTTTTTTTCTCTTGTCTCCTCTTCCTTCTCACCTTTCTTTCAATCTGTTGACTCTCGCTTCTCTCTCTTTTTTTTCTTTCACCTTAGGAAAGTTCTGAGCCATCTTCCTCATCTACCACCCCTCTCTCCATTCCTTCATCCTTGTGAAGGGGATGAAGCATAGGAGGGCAATGCCCACCTGAGTCCTGACCGGCTTCTCCTCTCATCTCTTTGCTCTGATTCATTCTGCGCTCCAGGAGTGGATCTGATGCCCCCAAACACACTCACTGATTAGGGCACAGCTGCCTCTGAAGCGGCTTCTTAGTTTCCCTCTTTGCCATCCCCTCCAGCTCCTGACAATCCTCTGCTTCCTCCTCCCTCCTCCCTTCTGCTTTCTTCCTAGGGCTCCTTCCTCGGACCATTTGCTAAAGCATTTGTTCAGTAGGACATGGAAGGGTTTCAACTGCAGGCTCTCCCATCTGATGTTTTGCTAGAAGGTGATGCAGGACAATATTTGTAATTCAGATGGTCCCCAGAGGTTGTCCTCAGGTGCTGCTTCCTCGTTATCTCCAAGTTCTCTGGAGCAGAGGGCGTCTTCCCCCAAGCACTGCCTGGTCATGCCCCATCTCCACAGAGTAATGAAAACTAGGTTTGAAAAGAGATATTTTTCCTCTAAGCCTCCCCGTAGATATGGCTCTTGCTACACAATTTGATGTGTGTTATTCTGTTTCAGTTATGAAATTAATGCATCAAGGACCTAGAAAAAGATCCTAATGATATCTTTGAAATGGTCCTTTATTGCTCAGCATCTTGTTTTAGTTTTGTTTAGTTGATTGGGTCCATATTTTGGTTGTCATTTATTCGGCAAATCAGACCAGAGAAGCATTTTCATGTCTGGTATCCTCATGTGTGTCTTTTCAAGACAACCAGTGGAATTTTGTCCCAAAGTTCCCTCACAAACATGGATGGGCTTTAGAAGACATAGGACAGCCTCATAGCCTTGTCTTAGAATTCTCACACACAAGCAGTGTTCTCCCGGGTTGATTGACAGGCTACTAGAAAGGATTTGGGCTCCAGACGCCATCAACTTGAACTTTTTGGCTTGTGAATCTCCTTCCGTGTGCCGTGAGACAGTCTTTCAACAAAGGCTGCAGACCTCACGGTGGATAGGCAGTGTTTGACAGAAGAAACTCTGCATGGACAAAAAGCTTCAAGTTCCTTGTGTGGACCACGCCTTCTCTGGAGACCAGAGATCCCTCATGAGCTGGTTCAAACCTTAGGAGTGAAACTGAGCCTCAGAGACTCTCATCTGTCTGACCAACTCTCGTCTCTACATTTTATTCCCGGTGGCCAGCTTCACGCTCTTAACATTTAAGACTCTTGAAAATCCCAGGAGATGTTTTCAGCCTGTCAAGACACCTTAAAAAAAAAATCCAAACAAACAAGCAAAAAGAGTCGTTGAGTTCCGTCTTTAAATTTTCACCAACTAGTTATCTTCTTCTCTTACTCAGTCCTCCCAGCTGGGAAGACTCAAACTACGAAGCCCATTTCCCATATACAAGGGCATTTCAGAGACTGGAAGGGATGTTAAGGGTCATTCAGTCTCATCCATCTAGGCAGCTTCAATACATTCAAAAATCTAAGTAGATGGACTGGGAACCCCATAGCACAGGGGCGAGATTTCACAGCAAAAGAAGATGGGACTTTCAGATTCCAGACATCCTCTACAAACAAGGCCCAATCAATGAATGACATCAGAAGGACAGTTGGAGGGCTTTGATTAGGCTTTAAAATGAAGTGATGGTGTTTTCCTGTAACCTTTCTCTTTGGCTTCTCGACAGAGCGTCTTGCCCTGAGACCTCAGCTAAGATGAGCTTTGTTTAGCCACATTGCTTGCGGCTCTGCAGCTCTATCCTCAGCTCCTACCACTTGGCCCAAGTTCAGCCTCTCCCCACCGCCTGCCCCCTTCCTGGGCCTCCTGGGAAGACTCTGTTGCCTGATCTTTATTGCACTTTTCCCACACTCCATTATACAGCATGATATCGGCCTCTGAATTTATTTATTAGGGCTCAGATCTATAATATACAACCCTCCCTTCCTGTCTGACACCGGGTCTTTGCAGCAGAGTGAATGAGAGGCGCTGCTTGCCATTAAACAGTCATGGAAAATAAGCACCCAGAAAGGAAGGGCCAGAAGCTTGCAAGAGAGCTAACTCTCGGGGGGCCCCTCAGAGCCAAATTGCTTTTTCAAAACTTCACACTCACAACTGGGCAGTCCAGACAGGCAGCCACAAATAGCTCCTCGTGGGGGAGCACATTTGCAACTGGCAACCTTATCCCCACATGTCTGGCCCTCATTTGCTATGCAAGCTATACTTTTAAAAATTAACATTTTGCCTAATAAGCATCCCCTTTGTCATTGTTCTCTTTCAACATGTTGAAGCAGGCTATAGTCCCAGGAGGCACACACACACACACACACACACATATACACACACAGAGCTCATGTATTCACATGGTTCATAACTCCAATGCAAAAAGTGTGCATTGAGAGATTGCTCTTCAGCTCCTGATTAACTTTATTTTAGAACAATTATAGATTTACAGAAACAATGGAAAGAGAACAGAAACTTGTGTTCCCCCCCCCCCCCCCGTGCTCCGTTGTATTGCCTTATATTACTGTGACACATTTGTCACAGCTACAATGTCACGAGGTATATGTTTCACTAGCGGCTTTGTTGTTGTTGTTGGTCCAGCATTCTACATTTGCCATCGCATTTTCTCTGGATCCTCTTGACTAACATTCCTCAGACTTCACTTGATGACCAAGCATTGCTGGGTTGGGTGTTCTGTAGAATACCCCTCAACTGAGGCTCCCCCGCCACCCCCCCCCATAATTAGGCTGAGGTTATGGCTTTGCCATGAAGGAGATGACAGAGGTGTACCGCTGTTCCTGCCACACATATCAGGAGGTCCAGACTATCGTGGACCACGTGGGTTTTACTATGGATGCCAACGTTGAGTTAGGGGTAAGGGAAGCTTCTTTATAATATATGACTTGATCAGTGCCCCTGAAGTAAACAATCCAAACTGAAGCTGGCAAGAACCAGAATTTGGATTCCTTTGAGCCCCGGCCCAGCTAGCATCTACCAGCCCCCTCTGTGTAAAGCAGCTCTCACGTTTATTCCTCTGTTCTGTTCTTTGAAGCAAGTCCCAAGCCACAGTCAAAGGGGGTCACATTAGGGTGTTTTTGTGCGTGTGTGTGTATGCACATATTCATGTAGAAGAGTGTGTATGTGTGCCTGTGTGCCTGTGGAGACCAGAAGACAACCTTGGCTATTGCACTTTGGAGCTGTCTACCTTTTGGTTGTTGTTGTTTATTTGTTTTTGTTTTCTTAGACAATTCTTATTGAGACCCAGGCTTCACCCAATCTGAATCAATTAGGCCGTCTGGCCAGATAACCCCAGACTGGCCTTGAACTCGTGATCCCTCTGCCTCTGCCTCCTTCAGCAAATCCTACAAGTGTGCACCAGCCACAACTGGCCAGAGAACCACAGAGATAGTCTTATTTTCCCCTCCCCCAGTGATGGGATTACAAGCTCCTGACACCACACCCACGTCGGCTCTGGGGATCAATCTCAGATCCTCCTGGCTGCGCTGCCCTGCAAGCCCTTTGCTGGCTGAAGCATCATCTCCTCAGCCAGTTTCTTAGTCTGTGTTTGGTAAGTTGGCAGAACCTGTAATGGGATTGACTAACCCTGTGCTAAAGCTATGGCGGCAACTAGAACGTTCCCATCATGAGATCAATTCCAGTGGGGATGCACCCAATATCAGAGGCAGTTTATCCATTTAGTAGACTTCTGTAATTTAACCGTATCTTCCAGAACCTTCTGCATCAAAAGCACTCTTGACAGCTGGAAGCATCCACTCTCTACTAAGAGCACTCTCTTCCTTCCTTTCAGTGGCTTTGGACCAGCTCTTTTTTTTTTTTTTTTTTTTTTTTTTTTTTTTTTTTTTTTTTTTTTTGTTTTCCT
>NW_026067963.1:5039343-5047693 GCF_014885135.2 Alexandromys fortis
TTTTTTTTTTTTTGATTTTTCGAGACCGGGTTTCTTGCTAGCTTTTGGTTCCTGTCCTGGAACTAGCTCTTGTAGACCAGGCTGGCCTCGAACTCCCAGAGATCCGCCTGCCTCTGCCTCCCGAGTGCTGGGATTAAAGGCGTGCGCCACCACCGCCCGGCTCCAGCTCTTGTTTTGAACTGAGTCCTGAAAAAGAGTGTGTGGCTTGCAGGACAGTCAGTTTTGGGAGGACAGAAGGACATGCACACAAACTGGTAATCTCATGTGTGCTTTTTGTTCCAGCTCTTGGACTTTCTACTAGAAAATTAAAAAATAAAAAAAGAAACCAACCCAACTTTCAACTAGTTCTGTGTCTCCATTAGGCCCTACACTGTGGGCTGGGCAGGTCCAGCATGCCTCCTGGAATGTGGGAATGACTTCCTACCCAGAGGATACTAAACACAAGTCCCCACTAGGGCACCCTGCTGAACACGTTTAACTTGAAATGGATGGAATCAGGACAGACACTGATGCTGAGAGAGTGTGACATGCAGACCCCAGCATATAGACCTCCCCTTTCCCCCCCCCAATGGCTCCAGAAAAGACATATAGGAAAGCAGTGTAGAGCACATTAGAATATTCATAAATTCCTTTTAGTTCCTTTAAGAGAGAGCTCCATCAGCATATGAGTAGGTGTTAGGTTGACATCGAGAAAACGAAAGATTTCCCTCTTCCGGTCAGTTTGTAAAAATCAACAGGGCAAAGCAATGTACTCTTATGGAGGTCTATGAACCTTCTTGGAAGAAACAAGTGTAGTCTGAGAAATGGGGAAGTTCTTAATTCCTAGATCATGAATGGACAAATGAGAATGTCTTACTAATTCCTGGCAGTCCCTTCAGGGCACTCTTAAAGACTCGGTCTTCAATGTACCATTCTACCCATCCGAACTGTGGTGTGGGTGCGTTGATCCCACCACACAGTCCAACTGCTGGCTCACTTGTTCTGACCAGCAGGCATTCGTGGGCTTCCACTTGGAGGCACTGTGTAGTTATTCGTCTTGAAGAGCATGAAAAATATTGTTCTACATGTCAGCAACTCCTTCATGACTCATTAAAATCTAAGTATACCAAATCCAGGACCAAAGTAGACAGACGCAAGCCAAAGATGATATTATTCCTTGGCCACATCTTCCAGCACATCCTCTTCTCTCTAACATAAACTGCCCAGCCCCGAAGAGAATCAGGAGAGTAAGTTTTATGTGGGATGCTGTGGGTCAGTCAAATGAAAAAGGATGTGACAACTTGATGTGGGTACGTGACATTTCAGTTGACTTATACCAGCCTGAGGCACAGATAGATCCATGTGAGTCATGCATCATACTCCTGTTGCTTGCCTTAATCACAAAAATGTAGATGAAAACAAGATGTGGTGGATAGACCATGGTGGAATGACGTGGTTTCCATTAAACATAGTGTTCGGTCATCATTGACAGACTGTAGTGGTTCTCTGGAGACTTGGATTTCTTAATCACGAAGGCAAACACATGAACAGTCAGTCATTTTTTTTTTTGACCGAAACAGCTTTATTCATCAACCAATAAAAGCAACACATATACAGAAGGACATCCCACATCAATACATAATGATCAGAGTCTTAAATGGACAGAACAAAGAGAGAAAATTAAAAATTTCAAGGGAACAATAACAAGTCACATGTAAAAGCAACCCCATCAAGATAACACCTGATTTCCTCTTCTTTTTTAAGACACACAGTCAATTTAGTAACAGCTTGTCAAGGAAAATCACAGTGCCATATTGAATTTATACATCAGCTCTAGGATCCTAATCATTTCAGTAATGACAAAAGATGGGGAGAAAAGGCTTTTACACGCAACTTTCTCTAACTAAGTCCCATGGTTTCCACTTGGGGACAGGAGAAAAGGCCATTCTTCCTAACACCCAGTCGGTCATTCTTGATAAAGGCTTACACATTATATCTATTGTGTGTCTTGCCCCATATGCTGAGTGAGCCAGTGACTGAAGATGCCACAGGCTTATCCAACCCTTCCCAAGACCATCCTACCTATTAGATCTTTCTTGCACGCATCACAATCACTCTTCCCATTGGCTTATCATTCTTGGATGTCCCTCACTGCCAACACTACAACTAGGCTTTTCACAGGGCAACTTCTAGTCAGCTACCAATTTACTGAAATAGGAAAAACATTAGCCCATTTTCAACCTACATTGTGACCATCAGATTAGCTTACAAGACTCAGATAAGATAATACCAGGATAAGTGTGAGTGTGAAAATTTTCAAACAGAAGAATCAAGATAGACTCTAGACTCTATCTAGATATAGAATATTGGTTAGTGGTGTGTTTCTAAGAGCCAGAATGCTTCCCCCCACTAGCTCTGTCATCTTCATAATTGCTTATGTTTTTATCTCTTCCTGCAGGCATTATAATAATAACAGCACTCCAAGTGTGCAGTTGCAGTTGAGAGGATTAAATGAGAACATTTTTATGTTAGGGAACAAGAATGCTTGGCATACAGCAAATGCTTAATAAATTTACATGGTGGGGAAGGAAGTAACTAAGCAAGCATACATTAGAACAGGGTGCTGGAGATTTGGCCACGTGGAGGAGACGATGAAACAGTCCTATGAAAATAATATATGTAAAATAAGCCTCATTTTGCTAGTAATTTGTTTCTACTATAAATGTAGCACTCTCAAACTCGTTTCCTAACCATCCCATCCATACTCATGTATGATGCTGAACATATTCATGTATGAAAACACAGCAAGGGGCACTGGGCTGGTGGCTCACTGGGTAAGAGCACTTGCTGCTCTTCCAGAGGACTAGAGTGTAGTCCCCAGCACACTGGGCAGCTCACCCCTGACTGGACTGTAGATCCTGGGGATCTGATGCCCTCTTCTGGCTTCTGTGGGCACCTGCACTCACATGCACCTCCCTCCATGTAGATACATGCAAATAATTACAAAATAATAAAGTAAATTTTTTTTTGATCACATGGTACATGCCCCCATTAATATTCATAATATATAGTTTTAGATGTCAGTTAAAAATTAATTTAAAAACATACTTTATAATGCTGCCCACAATTGGCAAGTGTTGTCTAGCCCTTTACTTTGTCCCTCATGGCCAGAAGCCTTTCCTTCAGTATATAGAGGGAAGAGGCTAGGATGCTGTCATTGGGTCACTGTAGCTGCTTAGATGACACATAGCTTGGCCATCGAATCCATGAAAGAAGGAATGGCTGAATGCAGTCACCTGTACCTAAGCAAGAACAGAAGCAAGGTCAAAAGTTGACGCTTAGAAGACAGAGAAAGAGCAATCTTAAGTCTAGACAGCATATTAACAGCAAGGGCTCCATGTGTCAGCCTCTGTTTATAGGAGGTTTCTGCTGACAGCGTGGAACCTGAGCCTTCCTTTCTCTTCAGCTAGCAAGTTCTGTTCACCTCTGCCCAGAGCTCCTTGAAGATTCGCAATCAGGGCTGCAACTGGAGTCTGCAAGGCAGCGAGGAGGAAAGGAAGGGCGTAGGACTTTAACCTAACGGGCAGGTGGCGCATCCGCTGTAAGAGGCCTGGTAGCTGTGCGCAGCTGTGCTTCCCCCTCCCGGGGACATTTTCCTAGCAGCAGACAGGAGAATAGATGGATGGCTCACCAGACATTGCGTGTATGTACGATGTTTTCCTAAGGAAAGTAGTTCTGAGAGCTTTTTTTTCTTTCCTACTTAATCATTTTCGTGAAAAAAAAATTGTAAAATGATTTTGGATATGGTATCTGGCAGTGGCTGATGGGAGTATAAATCCATTTCACCTTTCTGGAAAGTAATTTGGCATCATGTAACAAAAAACCATCAAAATGGGCATATCCTTGACTCAGAAATTCCACTGCTAGGAATTTATGGAAACAGTGGCATAAATATTTATATAACAGAGCATTCCTCATGAAATAATTATAATCACTCCCCAAATGGGACTCATTTAAATACTCTGAAATAGGAGATGGCTTAAATATCATACGGCGGGAATGCCAAGTAGCCACTCAACGGCTTCCTAGAAGTATTTAATTGCGTTGACTATAAGACTGTGCTTGGGGTTCACCGAGGAGGGGGAGTTCCTAAAGTACGGTATCCGCTGGGCTCCTGAGGCTGAGCTCAGCCAGTGTGGAACAGGGAAGAAGCCCTTTGTCTGTCTGAAATCAATGCTGCTTTAGCCAGCGAGGGCAAAACTCAGCCCTGGGATTCGGTAGACGTGAAGCTCACCTGAGCGAGGGGCCGGATTTCTCACACTTTGTTCGTTGGGCTCTGGTTACATGAGCCACGGGCTTGTTGGGAAATGCTTATTCTGAATAGCCTTGTTCTTTCTGCATTGGAAGGAGACTGTTTGATTAGCGCAGTTTATGTAACGGAAACCTGAGACCGGAGGAAGGATTTGGCGGACCCTTGATTGCATCGGAGGGGGCTGGAAGGAAACTTCTCCGAGCAGGAGGCTCTTATTTTGGAGCCAGCGCATGAGAACAAATTGTCCTCTGCACTCCACCCATCCGCATCAACACACAGGCCGATCTAGTCCATCCATAGAAACGGGTTCCACTCCATTTGGGGAGAAGACAAGGCTGTTTCTCTCCAAGGATGGAGCGAGGTTACGGTGCATGCGCACGAGTGCTAACCAAATGGCACATTTAATAGCCATTCCACGGTCCCAACAGCGTTCCAATCTCCCCATTTTTCAAAGCTGAAAAACATTTTTACAAAAGCTTTCTGGAGAAGGATTTTTTTTTTCAAGAGTGGATGTGTTCATCGTCTCTTTAAAAAACTCTCTCTTTCTTCTTCCTCCCTCCCCCTTTTCTTTTCCTGATCTTAATGGGCCTGAACGTGGGACTCTGCCAAGATTTTAACATTAAAAGAAAAAAAGGTAGAAGAGCATCCTCTCCAAAGCCTGCCCAGGGTGCGTTTTCCAGAACTTTCTCCCACACCCGCTCAGCTAGGCAGGCTGTGTGGGTGTCCACCAAAAGCCTCAGGCTTCAAGTGTGCATGCTTCCTATTTTGTCTTTTGCTTCATCTGGACCCTGGGGGGGGGGGGGACTCAATTCTCATCTCTGAGACTCTGTTATTTCAGTTTTTGGTCTCAATGTCACTTAATCAAGAAAATGCTAAATCCCCAGCAGGGAAAATAAAGTCATAAGTTTCTTCTTAGCTTTCTGTTAAATCTCCTCGAAGCTGCCGAACAACGAGCCTGTCGCCCTCAGCTCTGTTTTTCCATCTGCAAAGGGAAAAACTCTAAAGTGCGTGGAGCAGAAAGGCTTCTGGGAACGGCTTAGGTCATGTCTCGTTCCCTCCAAAGGTACAGAGAAAGTATCATATAATTTAAATTCCATTCATCTGAGTCAGTATAACCAACCAAACATGGTTTCGTCTGGGTGTACTGTAGCGGTGACCATGGACGTGTGTAATCACACACGCACACGTTACAGATGTGCAAATTTTGACATCCTGCCACACATACGATGGTGTTAGACTAATCCCTTCTCACGACCTCTGTTTCCAGGATCTGCTTGAAGCAAAAGGCCTCCCTGCTAATACAGAACCCGACCATCAAGAATTTGACTGTCCAGACTGCATAGCAGAAGGACCACGATCTTGTTAAAAATAGGTCAGAATCAGTTCGTGTCACTATAAGGGATGTTGAAATAGGGAGCGGCGGCGGGGCTGCATCCCCAACACCCCAGCCGCTTGGCTAGCTCATGCCCGAAATAACAACACACAAACTGTATTCATTTAAGAACTGCTTGGCCCATGAACTCTAACCCTTACAGGCTAATTCTCGCACCTGGACTAGCCCATTTATAATGATGTGTGTAAGCACCCCAAGGTGCGCTTACCGGGAAGAATCTAGCCTCAGTCCATCCTGGTGTCTCTGCTCCAGAGAGCAGAGCGGTTGGGTCTCTCCAGGAGCAGAGCAGAGTCTGACCTCACTTCCTCTTCCGCCCAGAATTCTATTCTGTTTACTCCTCCCACCAATGCTTTAACCTATGAGGCCAAGCAGTCTGTTTATTACTTAACCAATGAAATCAACAGATTGATATATGACACTCCCACATCAAAGGGACTCATCCTAGGAAGGGGAGTTGACTCTTCTATTCCACCATATCCTGGAGGGTAGGAGCCACCATCGACTCCATTGAGCAAAAGCTTTTCCTTTCCTAGAGGAAGAAATGCAGCATGGGTTGCAATCATTAGCAGGCATAACCCGAGTTCAGGGGCCAGAAGATGCACATTTAAGTTGCTACATTTGCCAAGGAGGCGTTTGCTTCCTGTGGTCGCGAGAGTGAGATCACACAGACGGGATCCCCTTCAGCAATGGACATCTGTGTGACCTGACATAGTGCTGGTCTCCCCATGCCTCAGTTTCTTCAACCATAAAAGGGGGACAGTGGTGTCTATTTCACGGGGTCACTGGGAGGATTAAGGGGTTCAGTGCACAGGTGCTTACAGTGGTACTTGGTAACCAGCAACAAATACAAGTACAATTGTCCACTTAGATTCATCTTCATTTTTTTTCCTTGTTCTAAATAAATCTGATGAAATGTGAAGTTCCAGGGGGAATAAAATAAAACGGGTATTTACGGTTACACAAAATGTGCCTGCAAGTTCCTTGGTTCTAAAGACTCTGAGGTCTCCTCACAGTTCAAACTGCTGGGTGGAACCACTTTGTGCAGTGGCTCAGAACCTGTTTGGCTGGGTTGCAGTCCTGACTCAATGACTTGTTAGCATGTTCTGTGACATCTCTGAGCCGTTAAGAAGATGCCTTGACCTGTGGACTTAGCCATGGGTAGGAACAGGTTCTCTGAGATAAAGTGGCCGGTACTTGGAAAGAAACCACACAGTTACTTGGAAGTAGGGACGATCTAGGCACTCAGTCTGTTTCCAGTCATTTCCCATGTCACAGAAGGGCCAGGAGTGTGCAGCCTGGTGTGGCTATCCTGAAAGGTATCTCCTTTAATGTAAATCAGGGAAAAGAGAAATGACAATAGCAAGAAAATGAATTTAAAACGGTGAAATTACATGGTTTTATATATTTAGGAATACCAGTTACTAAAAGAGGACTGAGCCAATACTGTGGAGTCAAATGACCCTTCCACAGGGGTCACATAGTGGATATCTGGCATATCAGATATGTACATTACAACTCATAACAGTAGCAAAATTACAGTTGTGGGGCAGCAACAAAAAGAATTTATGTTTGGGGGTCACCACAATATGAGGAACCACATTAAAGGGTTGCAGTGTCCGGAAGCTTGAGAACCACTAGGGACAGCGGGGTATGGTTGGGAGAAGCCTGCCTTTGCTCCTAGGCTCTGGATTTAATCTCATCTCCTTTAGAGATAGCTGGTGGAACTCAGAACTTCCTCAGCTGACATGAGGAGCAAACAGCAAGAGCTAGACCATCTTAAGAGGACATGGCCACAGGATACGCTTTTGGCAAACAATGCTTATTTGTACACCATGTTTGCATTTAGAAGGGGAAAAAAAACTATGTAGGAGGAGCAGTTATTGATTAAAGAAACTTTCATTTTCTTCTCTGTTTTTCTGTACTTTCTGTAAGTTGTTTTGTAATAAGCATGTGCTTTTAAATAATTAATCGAACAATTAGATAATAGTCTGTATACTGGGTACGCACTCAGCTAGGCACTGAGGATCCAACATCCATTACCTCCTGGTGTTACAGTCTAAGACACTGACTAAGTAATTGTACCAAGAATTAATTTGCTTCCAGTGACAACAGGCTCTACCGAGAAGTCTAGAAGGCAAGGCACCAGGGGAGATTTTACCCTAGCCTCTGCAGTGGCCTCTCTGAAGTACTGGTTTAGAACCAAAGTCTAAAGGGAAAAAGAAAAGGAGAAAAGAGTATTCCAGGTGAACACAATAGCATGCTTAAGGACCCTAAGGCAAGGTGACTTTAAGAGATTTAAAGCATCCCAGAGTGCTACAGTTTGGAGGGAAAAGAGACTGTTCAAGTCAAGATAGGCTGGGGCAAGCATGGCCCTCTAGATCCTGTCAATAATTTTCTCAGCCTTTAGGATGTGGTTTAGAGACATGCTCTCATTAGGTAGCCCAAGCTGGCCTTGAACTCACAGTCCTTTTGCATCAGCCTCTTAAGTACTGACATGACAGGCATGCGTCAACATGCCAGCCTTTGCATCTTGCTTTAAAGAGAACAGAAAACAAGGTTTTTTTTTTCTTTTTTCTTTTATTGAGAATAAGAAAAAAAAGTTTCCGCCTCCTCCCAGCCTCCCATTTCCCTCCCCCTCCCCCCAATCTTCTCCCCCTCCCCCCTCT
>NW_026067963.1:5048770-5055743 GCF_014885135.2 Alexandromys fortis
AACAGACAAAGGTCTGATCTCCAAAATATATAGAGAACTCAAGAAACTAGACTCTAAAATGCTAATTAACCCAATTAAAAAATGGGGCACTGAACTGAACAGAGAATTCTCAAAAGAAGAAGTTCAAATGGCCAAAAGACACCTAAGGGCATGCTCAACCTCATTAGCAATCAGGGAAATGCAAATCAGAAAACAAGGTTTTAACCAAGATGTGGTAATATAAAGCTGTGTTCATTTTAGAAAACTAAAAGAGAGAAAAAATTGCAAAGAGTTGTCATCTATCATGTTGGAGTTCTTGACTTTGGATTCATAAGATCAGTTCAATTGACTCCTCCTACACACAAAATTATGTATACACACACACACACACACACACACACACACACACACACGACTCCATAGTTAAGTAAGCATGCCACTCTTCCAGAGAACCTGGATTTGGTTCCCAGCAAGCACACTGGGCAGATCATAACCACCTGTAAATCCAACTCCAGGGGATCAGGCATCCTCTTAGGGTCTCTGTGGACACCCAGACGTATGAGGCATTCACCTCTACAAATCCACACATACACATAAATAAAAATAATAAAAGTTAATTTAAAAAAACAGCTCCCCCTACATACAGCTGGAGGAGCTGAAGCTGGCACAGCCTGTGGTCTGCCTCTGCATTGTGGATTAGGGCGATGGAGCATCCTTGAAGACAGAAACATGTGGTAGGAAGCAGCAAGAGACTCTTTCCCCCATAAACATAGGGAGTAGAGACAATGTGACCGACCTGAGAGCATCCTGTTGTGAAACTTCATGTGCCAAGGGAACACAACGCAATTTGACTCCCAGACCAGCTGTGGTCAAAACACAGCTGGGCAGACAGATCCCCGTACCTAGAACCTGACAAGCGGGGAAGGAGTTCTTCAGTCCAGGAGCGCAAAGCGTCCCATTAACAATGAC
The DNA here is from genome assembly GCF_014885135.2 of Alexandromys fortis. NCBI lineage: Eukaryota > Metazoa > Chordata > Mammalia > Rodentia > Cricetidae > Alexandromys > Alexandromys fortis. The sequence goes on from NW_026067963.1 coordinate 5,049,719, forward strand.
GGACTGAGGCAGTGACCTCCGGGGCCGTTCCCGACCTGATGTGGGAGGAACTCGGGCCTGCCCACACCAAGCCGTTACATTTCACCTTGAAGCCTACTATCCTGTGTCTACATGGGACGTGATTGGAACAGAAGCAGGCCAGTCATTTGGCTGTGGGATAACAGAGGAACCACTTCCAGCAACTGTACCTCCTCCGGTGTCCCAAAGTCATCTGCGCATGTCCTGACGTCCAGGGTGTGTGAAGAGCAGAGTTAACTGCGAGCCTCCATGCCTGCTCCTGGAGGAACTCGGAAGCTTAGTGGGCTCTGGAACTGCAGAGACAGACATCTGGTGGTCAACCTTTGCTTGTAATGAGCAGTTATTAAATATTCCCATCAGGAGCTGGGACTTGTACCAGCCCCCAGCTGCTCGTCCAGCCTGCTCCCTATTCCGCCTCCCACTTTTTATTCCCCGGAATCCAACAAGAAGGAACCTGTGAGTGTTCTATAAAACTTACCACTGACATCAGGGTGGCTCGTGCAGGCTCATGGTTATCCTAATAAAACCCAGGAATGTGTAACAGGCCATAGGCAGGAGACCACCAACTACTTTATTGTTAGAACCCGAAAAAAGTGCTCTAGGAAGCCTACGGTAGTACCTGAGGTGCAGCGTGTGGCCGCTTCTTAACCCTTGAAGACTCTACTATTATTCACCCGATGTCAGATGACATCTGTATGTTTCTTGTTTCCTTCCTTGTGATGCGTCGACTAAGTTACACACTCAGACAAGAAATACCGACGACGGAGTGCTTATGAATCACAGATTGGAACTTGCAAACCAATTTGGATTTTTTTTTTACATTAATTCAAACCAGATCTGTGGGGCCAGCCTTTTCTCAGATAACAGAAGCATGAGCAAAAGAGGGGCCTGAGCAGACGGGCAGTCAGCCAGCCCTAGGATAGGTGGGAAGGAGGTCATAGGACTCTAGGATATCTCTGTCTGTCTGTCTGTCTGTATCTATCTATCTATCTATCTATCTATCTATCTATCTATCATCTATCTCTGTCTGTATCTAATCTATCTATCTATCTATCTATCATCTATCATCTATCTATCTATCTATCTATCTATCTATCTATCTTTCTTGATCCTCTTATGCAGGGGGTCCATATCCTCCTCTTATCATAGTATAGATGCAGGAAAGGTCCCAGGCCAGCAGGAATGTAAGAAGTTCTCACATGAGTTCACATGAGCATAAAAAAGGTGGGGCCTACTTAGTGAGATGTAGGCTTGTCGGAAGACGTGGAGAACAGGAGAGAGTCCAGGACTACCACCACAAGGGATAAACTGTCGGTGCTCACACAGGAGTTAGGCAGGGAGTTCATCCATTGGACGTGGCAAATCAACTGCCTGGCAAAGAATAGGCTGTGGAAGGAGAGGTTGCATCTGAGGGACAATGGGAAAGTTTCTAACCTAGGCTATGATGCCGTCTTATTCGGTTACTCAGATCCATTAGCATCCACACCTAATAGATACAAAAGGAAAAGAAATAAAGAGTCCTTGTATAAAAAGACATCATAAGAAGATTTAGGGGAGGAGGTAGGGGAGGCTTTCTCTGAATCATTCCTGGAAGCTGATGGTCTCTAGTCTCAGAGGTACTCAGAGGCGCGAGGGAGACCGCCTCCAAGTGAGACTTGACACACGCGAGGCACGAGGCCTTCTTCCTAAGGTTAAGAATCCTGAGCTCACTGGTGCACTGATGTTTGCATGTCGTGAGGACGGTCACCACACGCTGCACCTTTGCATTGAGAAGAGCATGTCCTCGTTAGCCTCTGGGAGCAGCTGCAGTTAGAAGCTGTGCATTCTCAGCAGCCATCTCAATAGTTCCTGCGGTTCTGATCTCTCTCCCACTGAGCCATGAGCTGCTGCGTACCCACTAAAAACTTCTATCCAAAAGTTCCTGCTAAAACCCTGCCATGACTCCCAACTTGACCCCAAACTCCGTAAGCTGAGTCAGGTTGCTTCTACAGCCTCCCCCTGTTTAGCTTTTCCCTTGGTGTCATCCACACCGATAGTTTTGTCCCTGTCCTTCATGGCACGAAGTCCCCTTTTCTGCCCCCACTGGCTCCAGTGCCATCCTGCAGGCAAGCAGGCTGTTTGCAGAAGTATTCCATGAGTAAGACTACGGGCTGTGACTCCTACATCCTCCAGCACAGCCTACACCATACCGCAGTACCCCATGCCTCCCGGGAACACTGTAAAGACAGTCTATGCCCTCTGCCACCCATAAAGAATCTGGGGAGAGCTGGCATTTGAAAACAACCAAAGAAGTAAACTGAATTGTAATTACCCAATGGAAAATGATTCTTCCTCTTACCTCTATAGAGACACAACCTCCCTAGATGTTTAAATGCTGCCACTTGGTCCCTCTGTGGATTCCGCATAGACTCCAGCTCCTTGAGAATTTGTTTAAATGAAAAAGCCACAAACTTTGAAAGCTGATTGATTAAAGGATGTTTTGTGGAATGACTAGCAGACATTGATGGGCAAGACCAGCCCCTGTATCTGATTTCTGGAGGCTTCAAGAGACCCTCCGGGAGGGGAGGTAATGTTTGTCACCTGTGGGTGACAGCCCAGATCCTTTGGGAATGTTACCACTGAAAGGCAGCCTCCATGTTCCCTGGGTTGTATTTTTCTATAATTCTAAGATGGCTCCCAAATACAGCGTACTCATCTGCTGAGGGGGGAAGTGTCTGCACAGCCACGGGGCTCAGGTCTACCCTGCATAGTTCCAGGGTGTATTTCTTACCAACAGCAGGCATGTAATGACGCAAGTCACCCACACCTTGGGTTTCATGAGCCTCTGACATTGCCGCTTTCCCCACATCAGCGCCTCTCCCTGGGACTCTTTGCACTCCTGTCTTGATGGCTGGACCACAGCCACGGTGCAGTCTCACCCAGCAGCGGGAGTGCTTCCTCCTGCGCTGACCGGAAAACTTGCACTTTGACATTCAGCACGCTACCTCAACCATCAAACTAGTCTCCAGTTGGTTTATCTTTTAGAAAAATAACACGCTCCAAATTTTAAAAACGCTGGGAAAGATGGTGTTAGGGATGGGACAACCAGGGTAGCGTAAACAACGCTGAGATATTGACTGTTGCTGTTCTGACTGCGGAGGACGAACAAAGAGCTGGATCCAGTTATCCAGCAGCCTTCAGCCTCCATTCTTGATCCACCAATGCTATGACCAGGGGCGTAGTCTGGGGGATCGGAGCCAGGAATGCACATCTTGCCCAAAGGAAAGGGATGTGCTTCGGGAGTTCTAATCCCTTTGACAACTATTCTATGTTGAGGATCAAAATCCCCATCAGGGCATGGAGGAACCCTGCTGATTAATTAGCCTGTGATTAGCCCAGAGTTTGATCCCAGCATCAAAAGGGGGGGGCAAACTATTAAAGCACCACCACTACTACACAGAACTTTCGGGCTTGACTGTGAAGCTGAGACTCATCTAAATCAATGATTCAACATATATGGGCGATGAGCAGTTGGAAACCCCAGCATGGCCAGGAGCATATGTTAGCACAGGCGGTGTGTGCTAATTCTGGATAAGCCACAAGGGAAAGCACTTGTGTCCCCAGCTGAAGAGGCTTCAGCTGAGGCTGCAGTCTCCTCGCATGCCCACTTCTCCTGTGATCGTTGCAGTTCAGCCACGGAGCTCTCCAGAAGGGGATGTAGGAGGCAAGGGTCTAAGGGTCTGTCAGACCCCAGCTTCCAACCTTGGGGTGGTATCTGGCCTGTCGTTCTGAAGACACAGCTTGATCCAACAACTGCAAAACCTTACAGCAAAAAAATATCGACACCAGATCTCAGTGGCACAGGCTATATCCCAGCTATCTAGGCGCCAAGCCTCAGTGACATAGGATGTAATCCCAGCTATCTAGGGGCCAAGCCCCAGAGGCCTAGGATGTATTCCTAGCTGTATAAGGGCCAAGCCTCAGTTTGTACTCCCAGCTATCTAGGGACCAAGTCTCAGTGGTGCAGGCTGTATCCCAGCTACTTAGGAGGTTAAGGCAGGAAAATTCCAAGATCAAAGCCTACTTGGACAACTACTGAAACCCTGTCTCATGATGGGAGGGAGGGAGGGAGGGAGGGAAGGAAGGGGGGGATAAAGGGAGGGAGAAAGAGAGAGAGAGAGAGAGAGAGAGAGAGAGAGAGAGATTCTAAGTGTGTAACTTGGTGGTAGAATGTTTATATGTACAAATCCCTAAATTCAATCCCCAGTAATGGGATGGTGGCGGAAGTGTATGATAAGATATAGCAATTATTATACTAAATGTGAGTTAAGTTCACACTAGAATCTGCATAAAGTCTTTGAGAATATCTTTTGTTTATTCTTTGCTGTTTCAAACAAGTACACAATGTACCTATATGTTATCCACACCAACTCCCTGTCACACTCTTCCCAGACAATACCACATGCTCCCTATCTATCTATCTATCTATCTATCTATCTATCTATCTATCTATCTATCTATCTTCTATCATCTATCTATCTATCTATCTATCTATCTATCTATCTATCTATCTATCTATCTATCTATCTATCTACCTATCTTTTTAACCTCCTAAGTTCAGCTGCTGCTGACTGCTGGGCTAATTGCTCTTGTTGGTGTGCTACACTACAGGTGGCTACAACCACGGTGAGTTTGTAATGGGCACGTCATGTGCAGAAGTCCACATTCCGTAGTGCTCCCCCCATCCTGCAACTCTGATGCCTTCTCCTCTGAGTCTTGGTGGAGGCGGCTTGATACAGATGTCCCACTGAAGGCTGAGCCCTCTCTGGCCACCTTTTCCTCAGCACGTTGACCAGTAATGAGCAGTTGCGTTAACTGTTGCCTGAAGATGTTTAGTGCAAATTTATTCATAAGCTCCCCAATTTAGAACCAACCAAGATATCTTTCAGGAGATAAGCAGACAAACTAAGCAATGAAATGTTCAGCAATAAAGAGCCACATGCTATCAAGTCATGACATACGTGGGGGAATCTTAGATGGAAGAAACTAGTCTGAGAAAGCCACATGCGGTATAACTCGAACTCTATGGCATTCTGGAAAAGCAAAACTATTGAGACAGGAAACAGTGCTTGCCAGAGGTTAGAGATGAAGGAAGGAAGGATTGGCAGAGCATCCAGGACTGTAGGGCAGTGAGACTGTTCTGAAGAATACTGGGATGGTGGATTTGGGTCACTATACATTTTTCCGGACTGTGAACAAAATGAACTCTAAAGTGAGCTATGGACTTTGGCAGATAATTATGTGGGTTTGTGTGTGTGGACTGTAACAAATGGATCAGGAGGAGGCAGGGAGTATACAGAAACTCTCTGCGCTGTAGTCCTAAAACAGTTCTGAAAAATAAAGTTTCTTTTTCTTCTTTTACTTTTCTTTCTTTTTTTCCTTTTTTTTTTTGTCTAGCATATTAGAGAGCAAAGTAAGGTAATTTTTTTTTCTGTAACTGGAAGTTTCTTACCCCACCTGGTCCCACAGCTACCTTAAAAATAATCACTCAGAGGCTTAATGTTAATTACATACTGTTTGCCCTATTAGCTCAGGCTTATTATTAACAACTCTTAAAACTTAAATTAACCCATTTCTATTAGTTTATATTTTACCACAAGGCTTGTGGCTTGTTACCTCATATCTTGTTTCACTGTTGGCTGTTTGCATCTCCCAGACTCTGTCTTCTTTTTCCCTGTATTTAGTTTGGTTTTCCCACCTAGATATATTCTGCCCTGTCATAGGCCAAAGCAGCTTCTTTATTAACCAATGGTAATAAAACATATTCACATCATACAGAGGGGTATCCCACATCATTTTTCCATGCTAGGAATTAAACCCAGGGAGCCTGGGGCACATTGTGCTCCAATGAGCTACAGCTTCAGTCCTAAGGTCTTCTAAATATTTGGCTTAAATGCCAGTGACTGGCCCTGATGGGTCAAGAGAAATACATATATATATATATATATATATATATATATATATACAC
>NW_026067963.1:5056821-5088478 GCF_014885135.2 Alexandromys fortis
GTATGCAGGAACCCTATCACATGTATGCAGGACCCCTATCACATGTATGCAGGAACCCTATCACATGTGTGCATAGGTCTCACCTGGTCCCCACAGACCACTGGACTTAACGAGTTCCTGAAGGAGGAAACTGCTGCCCCTAAGCCTACCTCCCACCTGAGGTTAGACAATCTGAGACACCCAAGGTTGGACCACATTGAGTAGCTAGCTGTGTCACAGAGACTGCCCTCAACCATGTGATGAGATACCGGGTTGAGAATGGCCGGTGGGTGACAGCATGCACTGCTTGACTTTCTGTCCCTGGTTTCTCAGCTGATGATGGCACTCAGGGAAGAGACAAAGATGGGCAGGTTTAACAGAGTGAAGCCAAGCTTGTCTTTTTACGCAAGGAATGGATCGATTTATCCAGATGGAAGCCTACGGTTCACAACTCATGCTTAAAGTATTACTTTCTCCAAACATTGCGACATTATTCCACAAGCCAGATTCTTTTCTGTTTCATTTCTCAAGACTACCAATGCTTCTGCCCACTTATTTCTCTCTGTAGCCTCTGCCTAAAGAAAGGAAAAGGGAAAAGGGGGAGGGAGGGAGGGAGGGAGGGAGGGAGGGAGGGAGGAAAGAGAGAGAGAGAGAGAGAGAGAGAGAGAGAGAGAGAGAGAGAGAGAGAGAGCGCTTTTGAAGATTATGGTGGGCAAGAGCGACCTCTGCTGGGTGAAAGGGACATACTCGCACCACCCTGAACTAACCCAGAAAGACTTCTCATATGAAGTGCTTGCGGAGGTAGACAAAAAAACCAAACCAAACCAAACCAAACAAAAACACTTTTCTGTTTCTAAACTAGATGAGGGTTAAAAAATCAAACACATAGATTTACCTTTCCTTCGTGCTGTAGCAATAAAACTTGTTACATGCTCACCACTTCTATAGCTGAAGTGGTGCCTCAGTGATTTTTCAGAGAGCCTCACGTATCATGCACACGGGCTCTAAGAAAGCCTCACTGTTGATGAGTTAAAAGGTTACTTTCCCATCAACTTGCCTGCTGGAACTCCAAGCTGTTCATGCCCAGGCAGGAACGTGTGCTGCCCATTTCTAAGAAGTCTGAGATGAGGGACAGGCTCTCACGCTGTTTTCCCAGCTTCTCGGGAGTAAGGTGAGTTGGAGAGAGGTCAATATGGTGATCAAGAAGACACTGACACCCCCTTGGCCAGACTTTCTTCCTTGACTGCAGGGAAATTTGGATACTTTCAGAATTGTTGGTCCTTAACTTGTGGTGGGCAGTTGGGAGAACACTATGAATATGTTTTTAAAAAGAATTATTTGAAAACGATCTAACTTATCCTGAAAATAAGCCATTAAACTTTCCCCTGAAAAATGAATTTCTGCCTTTCAAATCTTGATATGCCATCACAAGAACAGGCTGGAAGACCAGGGATGCATGTGCAAATTTTGGGGGAGGGAAGTTATTAATGGTGGGCTGTTGGTAGGCAAGCCTTTAATTTGGGGATGAATAAAAAATAAGTTAATTATAAAGGTGTCTCTGTCTATATGAACATTTACCGAAGGATGGGGTTAGAAAACTCGTGGGAATTTCCAGCTTCCTATCCATAAGGAGTATCCTAGCTGTAAGACTGTCCTCGTGGGGGAGACAGGCATGGGTGGTCACCCTTTGTGCTCTTTGGCTCCACCCAAGCTAGTCCTCTGAGGAGAGGGGACCTCAACTGAGAAAATACCGCTATCATATTAGCCTGTAGGCGAGCCTCAGGGGGTATTTCCTTGATTGGTGATTGATGTAGAAGAGCCCAGACCGCTGTGGGTAGTGCCACCCTTGGGCAGGCGATTCTGGGTCATAAAAGAAAGTAAACTGAGCAAGCCGGGAGGAACAAGCCAGTGAGTTGCATCCCTCCATGGCCTCTGTTTCAGGTCCTGCCTTGGCTTCTCTGACGCTAGCCTGAGAACTGGGAGGCAGATCAACCCTTTCCTTCCTGCACTGCCTTTAGCCATTGTGTCTAGCCAACTAAGACAGTTCCCACCGGTGCAACACGGCTTCCTCCTTTGCCACACCCCACCAGCTCTGCATCATTGCCGGGATGGTCCTAGGGGAAATGCTTCTGTACTTCTCTCATGGTTTGAGTGTCTCCTAAGGATCTGGTGCGATGACGTGCTTGGTTTCTTGGGTAGCGGTTTTGGAAAGGAATGGCACCATTAAGGTGGGACTTCATGGAGGATCCTTAGGTCATTGGGTGTGAATGAACTCTTGGGTAGCCTCTTGGGTTTTGGAAGAGGATTATTATAAAAGAAGGAAGTTGGATGCCCCTACTTCAAGATGTAGTCACATGCTTGCTCCCGCCACTATTTACAGAGATTTAGCCACAGGGCGGTCCACAAGAGCCTTTTTTTTTTTTTTGGACATGGATTCTCTGAAACCTCAGGATAAGTAGCCAGTAGGGTATTTTGCTTGATGAGCAATGTTGACTGTAAAAATTGTAGACATGGCTCCAAAGATAATGAAGACAACGTCCTCTGCTTGTGAGGAGTGCTATTGGGGAGGGGAGAAGAATTCTGATCCTTCAAACTTAGAGTTTGCACTGCTCCGTCTCCTTCCAATCTTATACTCTCTCATGGGCCCATTGAGGGCTGCAGCATCCTGTATCCCTGCACTCACTAGGATTATAGCACAACAGAACGAACTCATCTTTCTCAGACCAAAGCAGACAACACTTAGAAAACCCAGTTTTCCACCCTTGCCCTTGAACCTTGAGGCAGGATTAAGGAAGCTTTTTTTCTCTTTAGTAAACTGGTTGTGAACCTCACGGAAACCCCTCAGCAGAGCTGCTAATTGGCAGAGATCAGGAATGCTGCATGCATGCTACACCAATCTGCAGCTGGTCCTTCCCTCTACTTTTGGTCATATCTCAGCAGGAGTCGCCAATTGAACTTGACACCCCTAAGGCTCCTAGGAGAGGTCTTGAGAGATGGGATACGCTCTTCTGAAGAAAGGCCTCTACTTCAGTCTGTTCTTTGGATCAAACCCTAGCCACAACATCTGCCCTTTGCAGATGAGGCAGTTTTTGCCTTTTCTCCCCAAAGAAGAGATGATCATTTTAAAGAGAGAGATCGAGAGAAAAGAAGGAAAGAAAAAAGGAAGAAAAGATGCTTCATAACAGTCAGCTTCAAATACAGACGAAGGTAATAATACCACTGGACACTTCCACCCCCTTTCATCTGCAGAACTCAAAGTATTTGGCAAACATTAATTAATTCTCACAACAGCCTGCTGAAGTAAGGGTATTATCTTATAATAATACATAAATACTGGCTGCTCCATGAAAGCCGCTCCTTAAAAGGGACAAAGTCTCCTGGATCCGTTTCAAAACCAGTCTTTTCACCTGGTCCAGACCTCGAGGGTTTGGGTGACACACTGGAGGGTGCCCAATTTTCTAATAACATGATACCCCAGAGTGAATAAACACTTCCTCTCAAAAATAATTCCTTTGACGCTGCTAGGGGTTCTTATCTATTTGGAGGACCTTTTGCCACGTGAAAGGCACGACTCGTGGATCATTCCATCTGAGTTGCTCTTAGTCTCTGTCCATGAAAGAATGCCAAAGTGCTCTAGCACCTGAAACTCGAGCGTGAGAACCTGGACTCCAGTTTCAAGCGCCTGTGGATTAGAAGGGATTGAGATCACTTCAAGGTTTTGCAATGTTTTCTTCATCATTTTAGAGTCTGGGCATCTTGCGAAGCACATTCCCACAGCTCAAGCAAATGCTTGCCAGCCGAATTTCCACCCAAGACGCAGAGCTTCCCAGGGCTAAGCAGGACTGGATTAAACAGGCTCCCTGGTGCAGCATCCCAAAAGGAGATGGACTCTTTTCATTTTGAACCCTTTCCTTCCTTTTCCTCTGGCCGCAACCTCCCTAAGCAAAGCCAAGGATGTTTGCTTCCTTCCGGTTGCTGATCTGAAGCTCTGAGTTGATTTCCCAGCACGTCTAGCTCAGTGAACCTCCCCAGACTCCTTCACATCCAACCCAAACCCCAATTCCATTGAGACTCCACCTCCTGAGTGTGACCCCCATCCATGTGACATTTGGCTGGCTTTTTGAATCCTCAATGTTACATTTTTGGGGGTTGGCCAATAATGTATGTTTTCTGTATCTTTAAAGTCTCCCCACATCTAGCCCTACCTTCCAGGTGGTAAACTCTCTGTAAACATTAATTCAGAATTTACGTTGTTCTGTGGGAATGTAAGAATTTCCCCGGATTCTGGCAGAGACCGCTGTTTACAGTCTTAGCAGCACCAACCCGTTATGTGCGTTGCTCTGAACTGATCCTGGCAAGACGATTGTTCTCCTCGGCTACGCGAGAAACCATTTATACCACTTAATAGCGGAGCATTGATTTGCGAAGTTTGTCTGCTTGCCACTCTCACTGGTCTCCCCGAGTAGCCTCAAGGGAGATAACCTGGTTTGGGGCTCAGAACTTAAGTTGAGCTGTTGGCCTCCAAACTCCAAAGTGGGATAAGCCAGATTCCTCCTCTCTGTTTATGTTGGCCCGCCACGGCCCTTTATGAAGAGAACGGTCCAAATAAAGAACTTCCTTTGTGTATTTTGACAGGAAACACACTTCTGCGCGTTCCTTTTGTTGTGTGCCTTGCTCTCTTCTTCGAGAGTTGTTTAAATATTTTCGGTAGGATGACATATTTATTAATCCACCCTTCTTTGCACGAGGCATTAAGTGATTGGCCCTTCTGTAAAGTCCTCTTGGAAGAGGTGGTTTCTCCGGTGAGAGCTAATACTATTGCCACGATTCATGTAAAAGCCACCGAGACAATCTCTTAAAAACGGGCCACATTTATCTAAAACAGCTGGTAAAGAAAGCACACAGGCCCAGCCAGAGGCAGTGGGGTCAGGGGTCAGGGTTAACGCTGATCTCCGTGGAACTTTGAAGCTGACGTTTTACAGATTATATGTGTCTCGGTGCACAGTGGGCATGGCATATAAATTGGACTTAGAGGCCCCTATTTGTTCTCTGCATTTTTACGAGCCCACGGAGCTCCTCTTTGAAGCGGCATACGTTGAAAAATAAAACTCATTTCAATGTTGTGGAACTATTTACAATAAATCACATTTATACCCGGGATTTGTAAAAGCGTAATCTCTCTCTCTCTCTCTCTCTCTCTCTCTCTCTCTCTCTCTCTCTCTGCACGTACACATTCATGGACTCTATTTTTCAACTCAGGTAACTTTTTAAAAAACAAATTTTTATGGTATTGTTAAGTCCATTTCCTTTCTCCTTGCCCTGACTTCAGAACGGGACCCCAGGCATGGCTGTGTCCAGCTCCATGGGGCACCTTTGTGAACCCTGTGAGGTGCTTCAGCCAGAACGAGCTGTTCTTCCCCCTGCCCAGGAAAACTCCCTGATAGCATGAAATGCAGGCTCTAATGTGGCCCCCGTGCACTGGAAGACAGCGTCTGATTTCAAAGGGATCACCTTCCACTCTGGAACTAATTAGATCATTGGTTTTATGGACTTTTTTTTTTTTTTAAGTTGCTAGGTGTTTTAACTGGAGGAGGCTGGCGACCCAGGGAGAAGTTTGTCCTGGTAGAGACTCTGCCACGGGCACTTTAGCCACCTAATTAATTTTCAATAAAAGCCTGCAATAGTTAATTTGCTCTCAACCCAATGTAAATCAAATGGAGACAAATAGGTTAAAATTAGAATTGTGTGACGGAGGCCATGTTTATGGTCAAAATTACCTCTCACCCTGGAAATAACAGAGATTGATAGGGAAGAAAATAAGACCACACAGGGTTTTGTTCATATAGATTCCGAAATGAATTAAAGACGTTATTAAGAGGGAAACATGCAGCCCTCGCTCAGACTGTCTATCTATGAGATAATGTTATTTTAATTTAAAAGTAGAGTTTGGGAAAAAATGTTACCTTAAGAAGCCCAGAATTAAGACATTGGTCCCATTATTCCAGGTGGCCTGAGGCCCCTCCTTTTCCTCCAGGCTTACCACAGTACAGGGTCCAATCATAAAAAAACTGTAAAGTTATTAAGTTCCCAGGCCTGAATTGGCAGACATACCTACTCAATGCCACATTCCTTCAGCGCCTATGTTTCAAAGTTCAGCTTTCTGACATCAAATAAGCGGTTTTCCTTTTATGAGAACACAGACATCGATTCCTTATGAGTTTATAATGAAGCTTCAATCTGCCAATTAAAATACCCAGACAATATAGATATCGTTGGCCCCATCCATTGCACTAATATTATTATTAGGGTTCTCTCCAGGACTTCATATTTGCAAAGTATTTTGTAGGCTTTAATCATTTTAAGTTGCCGAAGCGTTTGCCCATTTTCTTTGTGCTTTTCTGTAATTGCTCAGACAAACCACTCCATTTTAATACACAAACCGCTCGCGTGGCGCATCGTGAAATGAACTAATTGTTTTAGTTAATTGTAATGCTAGTCTCAAAGACTGTGAACCCTGGCCATTGAGCCCTGAGCGTGGCCACTGAAATCCCCCCCCACCTATATTCTGTTTTTATTTCACTTTTGCCAAGTTCGTGAAGCGAATTCCTCTTTCCCTCTCACTCTGGCTTTTCTTCCTGCCCCAGAGGAACAACGCTGCGTCTATAATGTCTTCTAATGCACTATAAACGCGGTGATGAATTGGACACAGGCTGGCTTCTTCTGAGTGGGAGTCCATTATCCTGTCACGGCGTTCCTTTCCTGTAACTTAATTTTTATTGTAACAAATGACTAAGTACCGAAAAATGAAACACTGGGATAGGCCGAGCCCAAGTGGCTCTCTGGCGGTAAGTGCGGCAGAGTGACGATTGTTTACAGCTGCCGTCCACGGGGCTCTCTGCTGACATTCACTGCCCAAACTGCAGTTATCAAAAAGCATTTTCTGGCTGTTTATGGAAGCTCTTCGTTCACGGTGACCAGCTAATGATATTATATAAAGTGCTTTGTAGAAAAGATCCCGCTAAGAGAAAGAGCGGAAGAGGCAGATTCACAAACTTAGAATTACCTGGAGACCCAGTTAAATTGGAACTCAGGGCCCTGCCTCCCATCAAAGGACATGTCTGTGGGGGAGGTGTCGGAATGACATTTTCAACTGTCCTCTCTGCTGATGGGTGGCTTAGATACTGAGGGACCCACTTCACCTAGAGCTTCTGGTAATCTATCTCCTCCATAAACGTCTGTTGTCCACTTGACCCCTACTTTATAAGAAGTCACTGCCCACTCCTCTCCCTCCTTTGGATTTCTTAGAAATTGGTGTGATTCTCTCAAATCCAAGTTCCCATCGGAATATGACCTAGTCTCCCTTCGTTTGTTTTATAAATTAAGAGTCATCACCACGTCAAAAAGACCAAAAACGTCCTTCTGTTGCCGATGAGGAAAATATCAACCTGAAACCCACAGACCCCCAAAAGTCCAGTAAGTTTGATGTGTAATTAACTTAGCACTTCTTTCAGCATTGAAAGGCATAGAGCCACCAAATCCCTGAAGTGAGTCTGTGACCTATGGCAGGGCAAGGACCACTATCCTCAAAGAGTACAAACTCAGACGTCTTGACTTCATTAATGTGAACCTTCTGTGTCAAAAGGTGCTTGGTTGAGAACCTGCCTCCAAAACAAAGTGGAGACTCCTGAAAATCACCTTCTGACCTCCACATGGGTGTGAGCACCCTTACACACGCTCGTGCACGCATACACACACACACACAAACACAACATGCAGATGCAAAAAGAAAAGAAACGTTGGAAAAGATTACAACTTTGCCACTAATTAATAATTTATAATGAACGTTGTCTTTGCCATTCTGAAGCATTAGCATATTTTCTGATGTTTGTGGTTTAAAAGTAGGGTAGCCACACTTTCCCAAAAGCACGAAAATTTTCCTAAGAAACGCTGAGGAGCAAAGAGACGCTCCAGGATTTGTGTGCCATGGTTTAAGTGGAGGATGCTTTGAGAGCTGAAGGGGATTGAACCTATTCAAGGAGACCTAGGCATCTCAGCTTATCATCCTATTAAACCTTAAGGAAGGGCAATCAGGACAATGAAAACTGTCATTTTCCCTGGTACTTGAAGCTGGAGTAGTTCTATACTACCCCAGATTCATCTACACACCTGCAAAGTGCCATTATGGGAGTTTCCAGTCATTAGACTTTCAGTTACTGAAAGTTCAGTACAAATCTCTGTGAACTCTACCGACCACAAAAATCTAGAGGGACAAAAAGGATGGGATTTTTTCTTTATTTTTTTAAAACAATCTTTTCTTGTTTTACATACCGATCTCAGTTCCCTTTCCCTCCCCTCTACCTGCTCCCCCCACCTTCCACCCACCTCAACGCCATCCACTCCTTAGAGAGGGTATGATTTCCCATGGGGAGTCAACAACAAAGTCTGGCACATCGCCTTGAGACAGGACCAAGGCCTCACCCCCTGTATCTAGGCTGAGCAAGGTATCTGTCCAAGGAAAACGGGCTCCAAAAAGCCAGTTCAAGCACTATAGATAAATCCTGGTCCCACTGCCAGTGGCCTCACAGACTGCCCTAGCCACACAACTGTCACTCGCGGTCAGAGGGCCTCATTTGGGCCTGTGCAAGTTCCCCAACTGTCAGTCCGGAGTCGGTAGCAAGAAGCCTGATGCTAGAGAAATTCCCAGGAATCCACAAGGATGACCCCCGCTAATACCCTAAGCAATAGTGGAGAAGGTACCTGAACTGGCCTTCCCCTGTAATCAGATTGATGTCTACCTTAATTGTTATCATAGAAACTTCATCCAGCAACTGATGGAAACAGATGCAGAGATTCACAGCTAGTATTGGGCCGAGCTCCCAGAGTCCAGTCGAAGAGAGGAAAGATCAATAATATGAGCAAAGGGGTCAAGACCATGATAGGGAAATGCGCAGAAACAGCTGACCTGAGCTAGTGGGAGATAGTTGTGTATGTATGTGTGTGTGTGTATGAACACACACGTGCACATGCAGGCATGTAGGTGTCTAAGGCAGGAGACTTGTGAGTTCAAGGTCAGCCTGGGCTTTATAGTGTAAACTCATCTAAATGAATGAGTGAATGAATAAATAAATAATAAAAGCATAAACCTTAAATCCCCTGGTTTTCAAAGAAAAGATAACCTTTGGGAGTAAATCATTGTGAATAGTTACAAAATTCTGAAAGACATAGCAAAGCAGCAGCAGCAGCTATTTCGCTGATATCTAATCGATTTCTGGTATTAGACAAGATGCTCTTGAAAGGGCCATCACGTGTTTCACCCTAATCACAAACCATGAGGCGTCAGAGGGGCTAACGAGGTCTCAACTCATTGCCAACTAATTAGCTTCAGGCTGTTGTCATCACTTGCTAACAGTTAGGCTTCTGCCAACTCCACCACGGTGGGTGCCAACCCCAGAGTAACTGCCTCCAAACATACACGCCCCGACAGCGGGCAGCCCAGTGCGGCTCACCCCACTGCTGGGGGTGGGGGGGGGTGGGGAGGTTGAGGCTGAAATCCCTGCTGTCACCAACACCTTTGCGCCCACAAACACGCACACGCACACACTTGCATGCAAAAAGCTTTTAGAAACTTTCATCTTTTTAAAAGGGCAGGACCAAAATCAATAAAGTGCTGCCCTGGCCTGCAGGCGGGGGCTGGCTGAGGCGGCATGGGTGGTTGAGCTCTATGAGAAACAGATGGGAAGCTCCCTGGGACCAGGGCAGCCATTGTCTTTACAACCAAATCAACCAGCCAATTGGAAGCAATTCATGTCCCAACCACCCTTCACCAAGCATTCCCCCACCCAACCTGCCGAATGACGGTCCCATCTGGATGTTGAGCCCAGGAGCAGAAAGGGGCATCCACTCAGCCAGAGAACCTATGATTTAGGTTCACACTTCACCCAAGTGGGATTCCTCACCATGATTCATGTTGCGGTTTGAGTCGGCAGGGAAGCTCTTGCTTTTTCTTCTGGTTTTGGACATTCTGCCATCAGGCCAGCAAAACTTCATCTGCTGCCATTTACATCCATATTGTTTCAGAATTTTTATTTTGCCTGGCCCAGGCATCCTTTTAGAGTTGGAAAAAAAAAAAACAAAAACAAAAACAAAAAACAAGCAAAATGAACCGAGCACAATGGGTCCTTGTTGGTGTAGTCTCTTAACCACAGTTAGATCCTAGAGAGTTCAGGATGCCAAATGACCCCAGCCACTTTGGAAAACTGGCCGTTTCTCATGGAAATAAACAGGCATCTGCCTCAGCGGTTCTACTCCTGGGCATTACCTAAAAGAAACGCAAAGATGTCGCCACAAAAGTAATTAGGCAGGAATATTTGTTGCTATTATTATTCATAATAGCTCCAGACTGGCAAACAACAAACTGTTCGTTGAAGGGAGAAAGGAGGATAACAGATTGAATATTCCTGTGTGAGACTGCCACTCAGCAAGAAAAAGGAACGGACTACTTACTGATACAGCGCAATAGAGAGAAACGCCGAAACATTATGTTCATCCAAAGAAGCGGGACAGAATATTCTGTGATTGATTTCTACGAAGCCTGCCAACCATCAGAGCTGGTCTATAGTAAAAGGAGCCCGAAAGAACAGGGGCTCAATTGACTGTGACAGACCTGAAGAAATTTTTGGGGACGGTGGGAACGTCCTGTATCTGGGAATGTGGAGACGGTGAGCTCAGTACTCTGCTTGTAGCGCAAGCTCAGTTACTTGAGTTTAATCCCCAGAACTCACATAAAAAGCAGGATACATGATCATCTCATCGTCCCAAAGCTGGGGATGGGAGACAGGAGGAGCCCTGGGGCTCTCTGGCTAGCCAGCCTAGTCCAAATTGCTTTAGACCCCAGTGGGAGACCTCATCTCAGTAAAACCAAGGTGGAGGGCATCTGAAGAACTGTACCTGAGATTGGTCTCTAGCCTTCATATGTACATGAGTGCACCCACATGTTTACATGTGAAGAGGTGAACACACACACACACATTCTGTATCATATATGGAATGATGGTCAAGTTTTTAAACACAGGCGACAAAATACACCGAGAAGAATCCCCAAGGCTTGTTTATGGTATTATGTTACATATTATATCTCAGCCTAAAATCAAAAGTTAGATATTTGGGAAATACAATAGGAACAAAGAGAGGATGAAGGGATCCAGAAACAGAAATGGGAAGCTGCTGCTGATGCTAAGGGAAGCTGAACTTATTAAGGAGGAGCGCAGCCTTGAATGTATGCAGAAATCCCTGGCTAGCTACCCAGGACTGTTTGTAATTGCTTACTGAGCACCAAACACTGTGCTGATCACTTTATGACGCTTTTGCTCATTGGCTCGCTTTTTATTTGATCCTCCAGATCAGGTTGGGATTAATTACAGCCAGTGGTTCATGACACATCTCTGACTCTTGACGATGATCAGTTTGATCCTTCCTTCTACTCTCATCTTCCTACCTAAAGCCTGGGTTCAGGTCTTATTTTTTAAACACACACACACACACACACACACACACACACACACACAACAGGTGCTCGACCTCCAAACCCCATATATGCCACTATATCCACTCTTACATATAATTTTATTGATGCCACATGAGCACATAAATATAAAGTTCAATGCTATTTAGCTCTAACTTTATGGTAAATGTTATACATACACCTTGGGCAGGGGAGGTCTACCTCCTTTTCTTTAGTATTACATTACTATGGCTTATGGAAATTATTATGTATCTTTGTATCATTTAATCTTTGCTACAAACCTGTGAGGCAGGTATTACCCACATTCATAGAAGGTGAGGTTGGAGCTCAGATAAACGTTCAAGGACAGATGACCAGAAAGGGATAAAAGAAAGATTCAACCCTAAAGCTCTTTACCAAGATGCTATGCTAGGTTTTTCTACTCTCTGGCACCTCTGTCTGTGGCATATGGCGTTCTCTGTGTAACCACTGCTATGCACATTTAAATGGAAACAGTAGTTGTCAGGGAATCCACGCTAGGAGCATGTGACAGAATCATCCAAGTCAATTTAATGACTTAGAGGTCATTGTACCCTGGGAGATAAATATAAATGTGTGTATTTAACTTCAATTACTAAATTTAGTTTACTAAAACTCAGACTAGCCAAGCAGAGACTGTCTTGGAAAAAGCCTTTGGAGTGTGTGTGTGTGTGTGTGCACTTTCTGGAGAATGTCTTAGAACAGCATCCTTATTTTATTTAATCTCTATGCTAAAAGGGTCAGTGCACAGGCGTTGTTTAACCAAGGCCTTGCTCCTCACCTTATAACTGTGTACCAGAGGCCGTGGAAACTGGATCGCCCTCTCAGGATGCCATTACAGCCAAGCAGAATCTCATTAAAAATCAATTCCTTGGGTCCATAAAGCCAGTTTATTTTATCTTCCTGGCATGCCTGCTGCTAGCAGTTACATAGTTCCATTGTGTGGCAATCTTGTCTGTTAAGGACATCGAACAAAACGGCTATTTAAGGATCTCCATTTTATGTTAAAGTTTATAATTTTACAGTAGTTTAGGTTTTCAGGGTTTGCTTTCGAGTTTCAGGTATCTTGTTACACGTAAGAAGCAGCATTGCCAGCTCCAGGGCACTGTTAATTAAACATTTGCCTATATAAACTGGATGTTGTCTGATGGGAAAGAGCAGCAGGGGCTCCAGAGTTTAGAGTTCACTGTGGTCAGTTGTCACAGCTCCCCCTCAGCCGCTGCTTTCTTAGGTGGCACCTAAGGTCTTCATCACCAACAACGCAAAGCTCAGGCAGCGAGTTTTCTTTCTGTGGTGACTCAATTCTCGTGTCCCTAAATGCCCCGGGGAACCATAGGTATTGGCTACACTTTATAAATGGGGAGATGAAAAAGCACACAGAGATTCCGTGACCTGTGAAGGTCACACCCTGAATCCGCAACAGGGGCAGAAGAAATTGGAGCGGCTACTCCGTCCACATCTGGAACCTTTTAACTCTCTTGAGCCCCTTCAGTGGCTCTAGGGGCTGGCAGATTTCAAAGATCAGTGACCTTCTGGGATAGCGCCTGGCAATGAAACATACAGGCTTAAATTCCTTAGAGTTTGGCTATTGGGCTCCAATGGTGCAGGCTCAGAACATGTGTGGGAAAAGCCTGTATTGTCTGTGCTGAGAGAAATGGAAGCTGGAGAAGGAAGGGTGGGTTGGGATGAGGTAGGAAGACATTAAGAGCATTGCACACAGCAAGGGCTCCTTCCCTGCCACATGCTGTTGACTAGAAAAAAAAAAAACACTTCATTTTTCTTTTTTTTTTTTATGTCAAACCCCAATGTAACTTTTAAAGCCCTTGGTAGAGGGCTGGGGCATAACTTACTGGTTTAGACTGCTTGCTGAGAGGTCAGGAGGACTCGACTTTCACTCTCCATCACTCATTAAAGCTGGGCATGGCTACACTTGCCTGTCACCCCAGCGCTGGGCACAGAGGCAGGCTGGATCCTGGGAGCTTGTTGGCCACTCAGCTGAACCCAAATAACAAGTTGACAGTCCACTGATACACCCTGTCTCAAGGCAATATAACCACAAAGGAAGATACCTGATGTCCTTTTCTGGTATTCTCATATGGGTGGGCAAAGATAGGGCACTCATGTGCTTATATGTGTGTGACACACACCACACGTGCACGCACACACACACACTCCTCCGGGGAAGATAACAACACTGCCCTCTCTTATGAACTCTTAAAAATTTGATTGTATTTCTCAAGAAGCCATTCCTCAACTTTCTCCGCAGCCTCATGGGTCATGCCAGGTCTGCAGCATGGCAGTGGATAGCAGAAGGGGCACGAGGTGCGTGTTCAAATAGGATTGTGTCCTACACCCTTGCGCTCCTTCCTGGAGACTTATAGGCACGCCATCACCGTAGCAAGTCCAAATAGTCTTGCATGGAAGAAACCTCATTTTACCTTGTTTGGCCATGGACTTTAGTGTAACAAAACAACTTCTCATAAAAAAAAATCAAGATATTTCTGAGAAATGAGTAATCCTTTAATATTAAGCAAAGGAATAAAACTATACCCACGATAAGGAGGTCTGTCTAAAGCCTAAGGTACAGAATTCTGCCACTAGGAAAGAATCCAGTGGGTTAGACCAAGCCTCCATTCACAGAGAAGGAAGCATAGACAGCAAATAAACAGGGGAAAGCAGTTGTGTTTAAATTCACTACTTCCTGAGCAGTGCAGGCTACTCATCACTCTGCTCCTTTAATAGTGTCCCATCCAAAAGTCATCCGTGCAAACAGGCCTGGTTGCCGTGTGGTTGCTCCGTGCTGCTGTTTGCCGGGGATGAACACTAAGCTGGGGAGCAGGCCCTAGGCAGAGGTCCACACGGGAGCTCCTGGAACTTGAAAAAGACTTGAGTTTGGAGTGGGGAGGGGCTTCAAGATGACTACGGAGCTTAGGAAAGTTATAAGGCATAGGCAGGCATGATCAGATCCTGCAGCTGTATAATGGAATAAAGGACATTTTCAGAAGCTTTGATGGTTGTTGGGGACAGTGGTAGGCATTTCATGGGGACCTGAAGAAAGAGTCCTTCGTGGTCCCCTTGAGTCAGTAGTGGGACTCCAATGAGGACACGCGGACACTTGCCTTAGGAAAGGCCAAAATTAGTCTCCTAGAACGTGGACCTGGACATTGATCTGTGTATATGCTGGTCACGTATAACCCTGCTATCTCAACCATTTATGTACATCAGCTACAACGGGCCAACACTTTCATCCAGGAGTTTGTGCATATGACAAAAACTCTGATCCTTAAGCTTTGTTACAATAAAGCCCAGGTAGGCGAACAGTGGGTGGAAATGAGGTTTGATGGCAAAACAGAATCCTGCTTCTTGAGCAGAGAGGCAGACGGGGAGTGGAAGGCGTTCTTAGGCAGGCCCGTGTAAGGAGAAGGAGCCTGTTCTTGGAACCTTCCCTTGGTGATATTTTATCTCAGCGTGGTTTCCAGTCTTGGCTGAGAAATGAAGCTGGGAGGAACGGCCTGGCCCCATATCAGCTCTGACACATTTACAATAATGGAAGACATCTTTCCCTCATAACTTGAAAAACATGAAAGCAGATATTGGCTCTGAGTACGTCTGATAGTCTAACTTTATTTCCTGTCAACAGAAATGACTCTGATTTATATTGGCTCATCCACTTCACACACTCTTGTT
Source organism: Alexandromys fortis (assembly GCF_014885135.2). Classification (NCBI taxonomy): domain Eukaryota; kingdom Metazoa; phylum Chordata; class Mammalia; order Rodentia; family Cricetidae; genus Alexandromys; species Alexandromys fortis. The sequence goes on from NW_026067963.1 coordinate 5,072,027, forward strand.
CCCCTCATATTGAGAACCCATAGAGAGATGTAATACTCGGCCTCATGATGTATGCCTTTCCAGCAACACTTTCTGGTCCAAAGCAGACCTCAGGGACCGGGGAAGACACTGGTGTTCTCACTCTGCTGACACTCAATCTTCCTGAGCATCTTTTCAGTGAGGACATCATCCGGGCTTCAGCAGAGCCCTGTGTTGGCTTTGATCTCTGAGCACCTTGTGCATCTGTCCCATGGTGCACAAGGCTGGCTGGCCTGCATCCAGCAGTTGCAGCGAGGTGCCGCCTGCTGTGGGGTTTATCCACGTTGGCATCTGGTGCATTATTTTATCCTTCCAATATCTAGGCACATCAGAGGAGGGAAAGAGTTCTGAAAATTTCATTTTCTTCTCAAAATTGATCGATGCTTTGGGTTGTGCACATTGAGTGCTGTGCTTTTGTGGTTACTGCCGTTGTATGTCATCCGCTTTTAAATTTAGAGGCTTTCTTTCCACGGCTCTGTTATGATACGATGTGATACATTGAATCGAAGGTGGCATTAATCATAACTTGTGCCGTCCCTGTATGTGCCTCTAAGAAAGAAAATGTTACAATTAGAATACCAATACCGCTCTGTTATTTCTTACACTTAAACGTTTTGTATTTTACCCCCACTAAAAGATCCTTCTAGATTTATTTACAGAGTTCTTTTATGTGTCATGCTTTGAAGATACAGGAAGGAAAAAAATAACCCCACAAAGTAGCACGCACCACAGAGGCAGGGGGATCGGGAGTTCAAAGTTATCCTTAACTAAATAGCAAATTCAACGTTGGTCCGGGATATTTGAGATTGTCTCCAAAGAAAAATATGCATAAATTATCTAAAGTTCTCCTGAAACTTCCTTGTACTGGGCCAAATGTTCTGAATTCCTTTAGTGGAAGAAACTTCTGAGTCCATTTTACTAAACACTACAAAATGCTTTGCCCCAATTCAGCGACAGTGTCAACCGGATCATGACTATCACCTGGCTCACAGTAAGTCTGGGTGCCAGTCCCCTGAGTGTGAGATGCCACGGATTAGGAGAGGCTGAGAACTTAAGGCATGCCTTGGTTTTAACGATGTTAAAATGGGAGGGGGAATGGGCAGCTTGCATGGGCTAAGTATGGTTTGCTTGGGTGTTAGTTAGATCACGGCGCCTGGTTCTCTTACACAAAATTCAAGGTGTTTTATACAAATTTCTATTTCTTCACTTACAATCCCACCTCAGAAAACAAGGTAAGGGTTAAAAATCATTCACACAAGAAACACTTTGTTTTGCCCACATCAGTGTAAGCAACTTTTAGGAGCCTAAGTGAGCAAACTCACGTGCCCTCTAGGAATAGGTGCCAGCCTCTCCTTTTAGAAAGAAACAGCTACAGACAGAGCTTAACAGTTAGTCCATCAGCCTGGGAGGCAAATTCGTACAGCTCCTGGGGAAGGCATCTGCCAATATCCATCAGTCTTTTGTTTTAAAAGTACAGTTTCTAATAGAAAAAGACTTAGAGTCAGGTATGGAGGTACAAGTGTGTAATCCCACTGCCCAGGAGGGTGAAGCAGGGAAATTGCTACCCAAGGCCAGCCTTGGCTAGGTAGCAAGATACTATCTCACACACCCAGGGGCTGCAGACTACAGGTTACTTCAAGGCATTTGAATAGCATATGCAGGGTCTAGAGTTCCACCCATGGGGTGTAGGGGAGATGAAAGATAAAGAGATATTTATTTTTAAAAGTATCTGGTAAAAGAACAGCAGCGGTGTTTCCCATGCTTTGTGTCTATTCGACAATAATCAAATGTCACATGCCTGATACTTTCCCAGCATCAGAGTGCAAATCCATGCTCTATGCAATGCTTCCAAATCTTATTTATTCTGGGGGAAAAAGGAGTGTTTTAGAGGAAAAAAAAATTGGTAACAACCATTAGAAATCTATTGAAGAAATAGTCTATATTATCTGTGTAAAAATTAAAGACAAACATTCCAGTGTCGATTTCAGCCAGTTTATTGGAATGTATTAAAAACTCACAAAGTTATCATGCGGTTCATAATTACTCATTTTATTTACTAGCAGGAATTTTACTTATACACCAATGTGTTTATCGTTTGTTTTAAAAGTTTTATTTATTTTTACTGGGGAGTCATGCATGTTCGACAGAGCAGACGGAGGTCAGGGGGCCCCTTTGTGGAGTCGGTTCTCTCCTTCCGCCTTTACAAAGGTTAGGGATCAAACTCAGGTCTCCAGACTTCCATGGCCATCTCCTGTATCCTCTGAGCCATCTCGATAGCCTGTTTTATTTTTGTGAGGCAGGGTTTCACTTCAGTCCAGGCAGACCTGGAACTCAGAGCCATCCTTCTACCATAATCTCCAAAGTGCTGAGATTACAGGTTGGGCTATCACACCCAATAGGGATTTTCATTTGTGCAGCTAATATTTCACATGTGCTTATGCAATCCAGTAAGAGCAGCGCCTTGCTGGCCTGAGACCTCGATAGTAAATGCCGGTGGTTCCGTGTACTTCCAGAAGAGGGCAGTAATGTACATCTTTGTAACCAGAATCTTGGCGCTGTTAGACATGCCCTAGAAACCTTAAGCTAAGACCTGTCAGTTAGATTCAGGTCTCAGTCCTTAGCAGGATCGGGGAAACCACACCTAGCTGACCAGAAGAGACCAGAAGCCTTCTCTTCCAAGGTTTGTAATGTGCCTCGCAACAAAAAATACAGAGAGGACTTGGGCTGTTGGTAAAACAGCTGAGTTCCCTCTTCCTCTCTGATGAAAGAAAAAGAGGAGGGAGGAGTCAGGGCATGGCCCTGTGGCGTTCATACCTCTGACACAGTACACACCTCCCACACTAACACCGCCCAGGGCTTTGATTCCTTCACACAGCTTAGGCATGCCAGCCTCACTAGAATTGCCCACGACTGGGCATTTCAGCTTTCCGTTAGCGTGCCCTGGGTAGCAATTCGCCTGTTTTTATTCCATTTAAAGAAACTGCTGAGTTAGAGTCCCCTCCCCCAAGTTCTTTAACAAGGTACCGAATGTTTATGGATGAATAACTGTAACTTTGTGTCTGTTGTGTCCATAGCACTGAAAGACACCCGCATCCGGAGAGAGTGATTGGTATTAGAAGCCCCCCCCCCCCCCCCCCGAGTTTAACATCAACACTGAGCCAATACTCTAGCTGTTCCTGGCTTTCTTTTTCAGTACTAAAAAGCATATACCCTATATAGAGTACTTAAGGAAGACGCTGGATAAAGAACTGTGTGCCCCACCTCCTACACAGGCCCCTTTGTGCTTTCTGTGGTTTTTCTTTCTTACCTAAATCTTTTCTGTTCTGTTGGTCTAGCTGCCTGTCTCCGTACTGAAATCACCCTGTCCAAGTCACAAAAGCTATATAGTAAGGCTTTCCTCCGAGGAGCCTTTCAGCCTCCTCAATATCAACCCCTGCACCAAATTCTCTTCTTTGTTTTTTTTTTTTTTTTTTTTTTTTTTTTTTTTTTTTTTTTTTTTTTTTTTTTTTCATTGAATTAGTCTTGGCATTCTACTTAATCACGATGAGCACAAAAATCAAGAGGAGAATAGACAGCGAGACCCTGAGTCAGGGATGTTCCCTCAGGCCCAGCATCCAATTTAAATCCTGGCTCTGGGTCTGTGCTGCTTGAAGTCGGTTATTTCTCTTTACCTGACTTCAGTTTCCTCTTAGGGACAGGGAAGACAACTGCAGTGCCTGCTTCCCGGGACTAACTCCAGGCGGGTAGTTACAATGTGACAAGACAGGCAACAAGCTTGGTGTGTTGCCAGGGAACTTTAGGACAAATGCCTAACGGACTCCCAGGAGCCAGGAAGTTTCTGAAGCTCACTAGGCTAGCTGGGATCCCTGCTGTTTCTCAGCTAGCTTCCACCTTGGGCCAGTTTCTTTCCCCAAAGTTTCCTTTCTGCATTCACACGATGGAGGAAACATTGACCTTGTCAAAATCAAGTTGAAAGCCAAGGTAGTTTACCTAGGATGTCACCTGGACAGGTTTCCCTGTAAGCTATTTAACTGGGTTTGGTTCTAAAAGCCAATTTTGTCTTATAGCTGAAGGCTTCTTCAACACTCATTGCTCGTTGACTGCAGAAACACTTGCCCAGAGCCACTGGAAAAGAATCCTGGGGTAGAGGGAAGCCTGTGACATCACTGCGGGATCTTGAATCCTGGGGTAAAGGGAAGCCTGTGACGTCACTGCAGGATCTTGAGGCTTCGCTTTGCTTTCCTCTTTTGATGGACTGAAGAGGAGAGGTCGTTCCTCATTCTGGGGGCAAGGTCCCTTCCTAATTAATTTTCTGGTTCCTCCCTGGCTTAGCATAAATCCAAAGCCCTTTCTTAACTTCTTTTCCAGAATCAGAGGGAAGTTCAATGTAACAAAATTTTATAACTCCTGCTCAGCAACATATATACTTTCAAAACATAAAAATACCTTTCCCTTGTCCTGCATTATTCTTTTCCTGGTACAATTTTCCTGGTGTATTGAAGTGGCATTCCATGGTTTGCAATGACTTGGTGGTTTATGACCCTTCTGCGGCTGATCAGACTAAACATAATTCATTCATAGCTACTTAATACTCAGGGAAACCAACCCTGGACTTAAAGAGCTATGGTGTGACCTCAGTAAGGTATCATTTATAATTTTAAAATTGCTATGATGGAGATATCAAGACGTGCCAAACGCTTAAACTGAACACCAGCCAGCAAATGGGGCGGCTACTATTGTATTTGCTTTTGCCCTCCTTTTTGGGTAGTTCCCCATAATGCTATTTTTGTTTAAATGGGTTCGGAGGTAATTACCTAGCAGAGGAAAGCAATGTTCACTTTACATTTTATTATTAAATACTCCAGGGAGTAAAAGAAGTCCCCTCTATAAGGAAGCACCACAGAAATGTAAACATTCCATTAACGTGCTGCAGTTTACTAGCCAAGACATGAGTCCGTGTGAGCATAGAGGAGCCATCCCGCTATCAAGGGCTAATGGAACCCATCTGCTATTCATTGCTGCAAATTACTTTATGGCGGAAACCCCGACGGAACGTTTAAGTTATCCGGATGGGAACGTGAAGCATAGCGTTTCCGTGCTGTTCAGAATGGATGTGTGTTCACAGCACTCTTAACCCTGAAATTTGCAATTTTTACAGCGCCATTTTCTGCATCTCATTTGTTTCCTGAATTATTTCCAACACATTCGATTTTAGGGAATGAAATGTTCCGTGGTAGTAAAGGAATGGAATTATCGGTTTCCTGGATGTCATCTAACAACTATTTAAGATCTGCACATACTGGTCCAGGTGCCGGGGATTGGCAATGAAACCACAAAGGAGGGGACACCTTCTCGGCTGCCCCAGAGTTAACAGCCTGAGGGTGGAGATGGCTAGGCAACACGGCAAATGCCCTGAGTAAGGCTAGGCTGAGCACAGGAAGTGGAAGAGGCAAGGAGGGCTACAATCTTGTGGGACGTTGGAAGAAAAGCGCCTGAATATCCAGAGCAAAACCAACTGTGTGGCCTTGGGCCCTCTAAGGGTTTAGACTCCCTCCAGTAGGCCGTACTTAGTAGGTCGAACATAGTTAGGTTGAAGGCTAACACATGAGGTTTGTTGTTTGGAACAAATAGTGTGGAAAGTCCACCGGGCTCCTGATAAGGAAGCTCCTCCAACTTCCAGGTGAGGAGCAACAAAGAAAGGCCAGGAAAGCACTAAAAGATGGGCGTGACTAAACGGGCCTTTGGAGCACAGAAGCCACAGTATCTGGCAACAGTTGGAAGCTGGAGAAAACAGAAACAGACCAGCCAAGCAGGCAGCTCAGGATTTTGACTAAGGGGGTGGAGGAGTCAGGTTAAGTACTGGGTATGATCTTTGGAATCAGGAGTGCCTCGTGAGGTGGTGAGAGACTGGCCCCTGGAGACTCATGTGTTTGAATGCTGTGTTGCCTGAGATTTCAGTCCCAAAGAAACACATAGAGGTCTACATTAATCATAACTGGTTGGCCTATTAGCTCAGGCTTCTTATTAACTCTCTACATCCTACATTAACCCATAATTCTTGTCTGTATAAGCCACGTAACTTGGTACCTTTATCAGTGAGGCACCCTCATCTTGCTTCCTCTGCATCTGGATGACGACTGCAGACTGAGTCTTTTCCTTTTCCCAGAATTCTCCTCTTCTCGTCACCCTGCCTGTACTTCCTGACTACTGGCCAATCAGCATTTTATTAAAACAATACAAGTGGCAGGATATAAGACCGCTGTTCCACAGCACTGCTGGGTCTCCAGTGTTTGGGAAGAATTAGGAGGTGTAGCCTTGTTGGAGGAGGTGTGTCCCTGGGAGTGGCTCCAGTCCATGCCCTGTCTTGCTTGTCTTCTCTCTCTCTCTACCTATTGCCTTTGAATCAGGAGAGAAGCTCTCAGCTACTGCTTCAGCACCCTGCCTGCCTGTCTGCCTGCTCCCATGCTCCCCACCATAATGGTCATGGGCTAACCTTCTGGAACTGTAAGCAAGCTCTCAACGAAATGCTTTCTTTGAAAAATCGACTTGGTCATGGTGTTTCTTCACAGCAACAGAAGAGCAACGAAGACAGAAGTACAAAACCTGCAGGAGACAATAGTAAATTTGACTCTGCCCACCCAGACGGGTTGTACCTGGGGGACCTTCAGGTGTACCCAAGATGTGGCTAGGAGAGAAGATAGGATCGGAGACAGGAGAGTTGCCACTTATATATCATTGAGTAATTTTTAAAGGTTTGTGCAAACGAACACAAGCACCAATTGGCTTCTCTAAGGGAAATTTGACAGATACCATATTCAGTTATTTGGGAATTGTGTTGAAGTGACTGATAAAGTCTTGAGCTTTAAAGCCTTGCAGATAAAGATTAGAGTTTTCAATTCTGTCACTTAGTCTGTGTGGGAAGTGTCACAGCTCCTGTTTTAGATGTGTTGACAGAGCTGGACATGGGCTCCCTGATGAAAGTCCTTTCTGAAACAAAGAGGGCCCTGCAAATCCCAGGTGGGTGTGGCAGCCTGCCTCAGATTTCAGACTCAGAAAGAGGACACAGAAGATACCAGCTGCAAACTGGCAAACAAGACTAGCAACATCAGTGAGCTCTGGGTTTGATTGAGAACCCCTGCCTCAGTGACTAGACTAGAGCACAGTGGATGAAGATTACCAACAATTTTGGACCTTCCCATGCATGCGCAAATACCTGTAACCCATACTCAACATACAAATACGCAGCATGCATACCCTATTGCATATACACATGAAAACAAAAAGAAAAAAAATAGGTTATGCCTTTACAACTCATAACAAGAAAGAATTTACTTTTAAATGACGAAGCAGGATGGAGAATTCAGGAACTCATGGCTGCACAAGGTACAGAGAGTAAGTGACAGATGAGTGATCAGCCCATATCAAGACATTAAAATCATCCCCCTCTGGGGCTCAGGGAACATTGTGGAAGCGATTGGAAAGAATGGAAGGGCCAGGGGGCAGGGAGGACTATGAGATGTCATTTTCAGGGTAAAGCACAGCCATTGTAACTACAACCTCACAGCAGCACTGGGTCTGGGAGAAAAAACTATCAACAGTCAGGCCATGGATGGAGGAGAGACCCAGGGCACCTTAACTCATAGGTTTAGGAAGCGGGCATATCGTTACCTTCATTGTCCACCCATGGATGAGCCCGTTAAGTTCCAACAGACACTTCCAATTCAATGGTTATGTGATGGCCCTGGCTAAATTAAATAGGTAACAAAACTAAGTCAAGAACGTAGGAAAAGTTCTGGTAAGGATGAGGGAGGGGGAAGTCTGTAATAGGGCTGGGAAGGAAATAAGAGAGGGCATTGGAGAAAGCAGTCTGTGTGTGTGTGTGTGTATGAAATCGTCTCACAGCAAAATGCACACTGCCGTTCTTAGTGGGAAAATTATAGAGGAGCTGGTATACAACATCAGCTACTAGAAAACTGCTAAAAAATGTAGCCCGTTCTTTACAAAGCGAAGCTATCAAGTGAACTCTCTTCAGGGCCTCAGGTTTGGGAAGGCCCTTTAAGTGAATCTATTGTTGGAGAGAGAATTAAGAGAAATTCTCCTGGGGGGAGATCACTTTTTTAATTGACATCTAAAATTAATCAGCTCTGTTTTACCTACAGCCATGTGGGACGTAAATGAATGTCCAGTGCAAATAAAGAATTTACTTTTATTTATAGTGACGGGTAACTTTTAATCAAGTCCATATAAGGAGCTGGGTGATAACAGAGACTTAGCTAGCACTCTGCGGTGTGGCAGATGAGTTGTGGTCGTATCCTACTAAGTTAAGTTTGTTCCAAAGAACAGTCTGTCCGTGAGTTTTTTTTTTTTTTTTTTAACAATTATCTAATCAACAGATTGCTGAGTGACTTCACTGTGGAGACACTGGAAAACTTAGCTTGGTTTTTGTTTTTTAATTATTTAAATTTTTTATGGAGGTGGTTATCTCGCTGAACACTTTTGTTTGTACCTTCATTTCACCAAGTAGGTCAGTTTATTCCTGGTCCAACTGCTCATCTTCACTCTCCTGTCTCACTCTTAGAAGACACGCCTCCAGCTGGGAAACCCACGAGAACACAATCAATCAACATCCCGATACTGGGCAAAAATGCTACCCAGGACAAGGGGTCACTGAGGCAAAGCCCTGACAGTTTGGTTTTAAACTCTCTGCTCTTTTGCAGTCTCAGGCGCACCAACAGCTACTAGTGATTTGCAGTCTGAGTAAAATGCAGAGAGGCAGGGCTGCTACGATCACATTCTTTAATAACATTCCAATCTAAAATTGAAAAGAGATGGTCATCTATCAGATTGAAACAATAATTGAGGATCATGTAATCCAAACACAGGATGCAGATGTAAGTCCAAATGCTGTTTCGGAAGCTAGCCGTCAAAGAATGAGTTCATGCTGACTGAATCTTATTCTGAAAGGTAATGTTTCAGCTGCAATGTCACCCCGCTAGCAAACGAGGCAAAGGGCTGGTACCGTTTGTGCCTTTAAGATCACAGGTCAAAAGAGCTAAGTGATGTGATAACAGAGAAAGACAAACACAACCTTTATTCTCTTTCAAAAGCCTCGAAAACAAGGCCTGGAACTACAGTTTAATCACAGGATTTTATGTTTCAGGGTCTCACGTAAAAAAGTTGTAACAAAAGACTAATGTTGAACAAATGGTAGCAAAATACATAGTTACCCTCAACTACAGAGTGAAAAAAATGTAGCAAACCCACTAGTCGACACAGAAAGGAGCTGACCAGCCACGCATGCATAATAAATAAAACTTTCTAAAAGTCCATGCAGTGATCAGCATTTCAGTCAAAAATCACAGTCTGGGGTCTGGTGTTAAATTTTTATCACATTCAGAAGTCAGAAAGCCAGCACACTGGAATTACTAAAGAATTTTCTGACATCCATAAGAACGAGACGAGATGATTTTCAGTTTTGAATCTTAGACATGCTGTGTCTCCACAAGCAATCAGCTACCACAGAACAAGAGAGTGCATGGAAATTGCTCACTATAACTCAATGCCTGATTGCCATAAAAATAAAAACATACTGAAAGACCTTGTGTGGCCATATGGGAAGGCAAATACATCGATAACCTGAAAATAACTGCATTGGGGAGCCAGGACCACACCAAGTTAACTGTTCTCTTCAGGAAACCTGGGAGATGGTATCATGGGAAATTGTATTTTCAAGTTCCTTTACATTATTATTCCATAAAAGGAGGGTTTTAAAATAAATGTCCCTTTATTGTCCCTTTATTTTATAGCTTTCAATCAATTGTGGGGAATCAACATCAGCTGACTGATTTTACCATTAAGGCTGAAATAATCCTGAGTCTATTTTGCATGTAAGAATATAATCCTCCATGTTCTTTAAACATGATCACTAGCAATGAATTTTATTTGCCCATAAATTAAAACTGTGTTTAAGATAGCTCTTCGTGAAAATGATACAAAAGAATTAAACTATTCCTTTAAGCATTAAAAAGTGATAACGTTAATTCAAAAGGAACTGAGCAAAGAGGCAAGGGACACTCAGGGTCCCAGGAAAGCAGCTTCCGGATAAGATCATTTGCACCTCAGTTTCAATGGTTAAGACTCTTCTCCCTGAGCCATGCAAACTGGCCCTGCATTTTCAGGTTTTTCCATAGTGCCTTCTGAAGCATGCTTTAAATTTAATTACGAGTTGGCACGCTCCTGCCCTGCGTTCCCCAGAGCTAGCAATTTTTCTCATTCATTCCACAAATTGCAAGCTTCCTATGTTTAAAACCAATCCTGAGTACTCTGATTGTCACTGTTCACGGGAACAAATTATTACTGGAAAAAAAAAAACCGAACTCAGTTGAGTGCTTCAGGCCCAGCCTGACTCAAGATTCCCAAAGCCAAAGGTACAGAGGCTTTAAAGGGAAGGCTATGTGTGCATTCTGGCCTTCCTGGATCAGAACCTGAGACGTTTGATGACTCTCCATCAACTTAAATTTTATCAAATATGCTTTCCCCACTCCTCCAAGCTTCTGCAGGCCATTAGTGGCCACCACTCTCTATCTCAGCCCTCCCTCTCCCCACCTATACCTCCCTCCCTCCCAGAAATCTGCGTTACTGGCAAAGAAAAAGCTCAGACTCAGAATCAAGATCCAACTGCAGGCTGCTGGGCTTAACGAGTTTCAGTCCAGGGATCTCCTCTGCCTTTTGGAATGCCACAACTTTAAGGGCCTGACGTGTCAACTCGGAAAGCCACGGGAGAGATGGGAAGAAATCGCAAGATAAGGCATTTCGGCAATCCAAAACCCGAGAACAGTATTGTTATCTCTAAGAGGAAGAGGGTGATTCCTTTCTCCAGGCCCTTCATCCACAAGAGGCTATCGGTGAGCTTGAAGTTGTATCAATGAGTGAAAGGCCACCGCTAAAAGCGGCTTGGCCAAGAAGCAGGAAGGGGTCTTTGGGAAGCAGCATCACTCGTCATCATTGTCATCGTCGTCCTGGTCCTGGTAGCGAATGTAGACGACCAGCATGACAAAGCCCATGAGGATGCAGAGGGAGCCGACGACCAGGTAGGCGATGCCCAGGAAAGGGTTCTTGCCACCCATCCATGAGATGTTGCTTAAGATGATGAGCTTGTGGCCGCCGAAGGCGCGCACCGGGTAGTTGTAGGTGATGTTGACACGGTAGGCACCCCGGGGCAGGCCGGCCGAGTAGTTGCCCTGACGGATGCGCGCGTACAGCTTGCGAAAGGTGGGCAGCGCCGCCGTGCGCATCCACACCACGAAGTCCTGGTTGATGAAGCCGGTGTTGTTGGGATCAGAACTGAGCTCGTAAACCGGCCGGTGCCAGTTGGGCGGCGGCGCCGTGCCGCGGAAAGCCAGTGCCAGGCTGCCGTTCACCAGGGGCGGGTTGCGGAACTTGACGTGGTAGTCGGTCCACCAGGCGATGGCGGTGCGATCGAGAGGCACCTCGACGTAGGGTCCTCCGGGCTGGCGCTGGTGCCACAGAGTGAAGGAGTCGTTGAAGAGGCTGTTGGCGATGGCGCCACAGGGCGCGATGGGCAGGCCGGTGGCGCTGAGCTGGTAGGGGGCGCACTCGTTGGCCGGGTGGCGCAGCGCGCTGACCAGGCCGCTGAGCTGCGCGTCGTCGCGGGACACGCCGTAGCGCCGGTTGTTCTGGTAGAAGTTGGACAGCTCGTAGTAGAGGTAGACGGGGCCGGGAAAGAGCTCGGGTAGCGAGAAGTACCAGGCGCACGAGCAGTTGGGCGGTGGTGCGCGGCCCTGGCCCTCGGCGGCGCATAGGGAGCAGTTGCCGGTGCCGCCGTCGCCGGTATAGTCGTACTCGAGCTCTTTGATGCCGTTCGAGGAGTAGAAGAGGCCCAGGCCCAGGCCGATGAAAGCCAGGCCTGCGCAGAAGAAGAGAGGCAGCGTGATGCCGGCCGAGAGCAGCGGCTGCCAGGCCGGGAGACGCTGCTGCGTGAAGGCAGTGTTGTCGGGCTGGTGCGCGCCCCGCGTCGTGGCGCTCCAGGTCATGGCGAGAGCTCGGCCGGGCACCCGCAGCGGGGTCTCAGCCCGGGGGCCTGCGTCTCCCCTCTCCCGCCTCTGCGCGCGCGCGCGTTCTCCCGGCTCGACGGCTGCTCCCCGGGCCCGCCTCCCGCCCGCGCAGGTGAGCCCGGCCCGCCCTCGGTGCAGGTGAGGTGGACGGCCCGGTACCCGGCGTCTCGGTTCAGTTCCGCCACCACCCAGGTGACCTGAGCCGGCTCCGCCCCTGCGTGGCGCCCTTCCCAGGTGAGCAGGGCGGGGTTCCCCAACTCACCCAGCCGGCTCTGGCTCCTCGGCTCTCAACGTCCTGCTCTCCCTCCCCCTTCACCCCTCAGTTCACAGTGAGTGATGGGATCTGAGTAGCTCATACCTTTGCTCAGGCATCCACATCCCTTTCTGCCTTCTACAGCAGGGCCTGAGCCACTTTCTCCCAGGCACAAGCCCGCCTTCAAGCATAAAGTTCCACCCCAGAGCTCATTCCAGGGTGGGGTTCTGTTGGCTTGATTATTTATTGCCTTGTTAAGGTTGTTAAGCCTCGTTATATAAGGAAAAGGGTGAGTCTTCAGGAGGTTTTCACTTAGTTTTCCAGCGCAGGTTGTAGTATTTCTGTATCTACTCCCACCACCACCCCGACTCTCCTTTACCCAAGGGACAATTACTTCGAAGCCAGATGTTCCAGTCTGGCTTAACAACTGCGAAAGGTGGAAAGTTCTGTAATAAAAAAAAAAAAAAAAAGAAAGAAAGAAAGAAAGAAAAATTTTAAAAGAATCAAAGACTGGGAGACTTTGTGGCTTTTGTCTTCTTCTCTAGCTGGTGGGAGAAACCACCAAGGAGGGGGAAAAATGCTGTGGACTCCACGTGACATTTTTTCAAATCGCCTGCTTGACCAGCCCAGTCCTAGGAGATCTAGCTGATATCCACAGTCAAGGACGTTTGACTTGCTTGGCCTGAGAAAGGTGAACTAGAAGCATTTATCAACTATGTAAAAACCAATTCGCTCTAAGTGTTGCCTGGGACTCTGTTTTTATCTGTTTCGTTGTTTTTGAATCTAGGTTGATTAGAGCACACCAGAGCCTAGTTCATGGTGTATTAAATCCTCCTTAGCTACTGAAGCCCGCTCACGTCTCCAGCGCGTAAAGTGCTGTCGCTGCTAAACTTCCACACCTGTATTATGTACTGCGCCCAGGTACCACTCAAAACCCACCGAAACTTGGAAAATTTAAATACTTGTTTAAACTAGTTTTAAAAGTTGTCTTCCAAGTTTTCAGCCCTCTGTGTAGCCCTCAGTGTAGAAGACAAAAGGAAGTGAGACTAAACTGGAGCCTTTGTAGGTCCTCCCCACCCCCAGATGGCGCTGTCCAGGCTGCTGTTTGTTTCTGGCAACCTGACACAAACTAGAGTTACTTGAGGAGAAGGATTGCTGGCCTGTAGGCAAGTCCGTGGGGTATTGCTTGGTTAATGAATGCCGTGGTTGCTGCCACCTTTGGGCAGATAGCCCTGCAAATATATAAGAAAACAAGGAACCGGGCGGTGGCGCACGCACACCTCTAATCCCAGCACTTGGGAGGCAGAGGCTGGACGATCTCGGTGAGTTCAAGGACAGCCTGACAGGATAGTCAGGACTGTTACACTGAGAAACGCTGTCTGGAGGGACCCGTGGGAAGCAAGCCAGTAAGCAATGTTCCTCCATGCCTTCTGCTTTAGTTCCCACCTCCAGGCTCCTGCCCTAGCTTCCTTTGATGGTGGACTGTGATGTGGAAGAGCTAAGCCCTATCCTCCCCAGGCTGCTTTTTGCCATGGTATTTTATCACAGGAGTAGACAGGCACATATTCCTTAGGGGGTAAGAATCAAAGCAGCCAGTAGCTAGCATATAATCAAGCTGTACACACTGTTTGGTCAAAAGTGAGACCCCAGCCCTCTAACACCCCTATATCCAAAAGTCTGGAATGTAAATATTGAGTTGGAAGTGTCACCCCAGACCCTGGCCTGGGAATTGCCAAGCACTTGGACTCCAATTCCCAGCCTGCCAAGCGTTTGGACTCCAACTCCCAGCCTGCCAAGTGCTGCCCCCCTCCCTGGGGAGGATCAGGACCACTCCCACAGGGTATTTAGGCTCACACTGGAAAAAGGAACACATGGTTTTGGGTTCTGCATGTGCTCTCCCTCTGTCGTTCCCCCCCCCCCCCATGCTCCTGGCCACCCGAGAGTGCTGCATTTATTAAATGTGGGCATTTTTAATTTGGTCTAATCTGGTTTGATTGGAGTTATTTGTATCAGCAAAGAGGCCCGTCTTAAGATTTTACTTAACACTCATGAGACTGACACTAAAATTAAAAAGCAGAATTATTTTAACAGTGGAAAGTTGATTTTCTTCCATTGAGTGGATGCAGGTTGGAAGTGCTGGCTGTTGGAGAATACTGCGGAAGACCCTGCTGTCTTCAGTTCTACCTCTCTCCCTTTAAGTCCCCAGAGTACGGTCCATTCCCCTTACACTCCATCTTTCTTCTGACACAAGAATAAGCAGACCTCTTTACCCTTCTGGTGACTTCCTCCCACCGTCTGTCACATCAGGCTGCAGGAAGGAATTGGTTCTCACAACTTTATCTAATGGATCTTCAGTCTACAGCTGCATGGCTGCCACACCCCTGGAAGCTCACCTGAGGAACTTAGGCCCTTTTCTCCATGGCCCTTCTTCCTGGATTTCCCAAAGGCAATAGTTTACTCATTCTGCTGATTAAGGTAAAAATAAAACAGTGCTGTTTCCCACGATGGGCGGTGGATGCCAGGCAGGGAATACGTCAGTAAAGATGGCAGGACTTGGCCACCTGACCTGGCCATCAGTTAAGATGGTGGTAAGGTCACCTGACCTCAGTCAAAATGGCAGCGGTCACATGTTGTATGGAAAAGCCATGTTTTTTGAGCTGAGGGAGTTTTAAACATAATAACAAGAGAGACCTAGAAGTGTGATCTGCCCTGTCACTGAGCTGCCGTGCCACAAGCCGTGGTGGGGAACAAAGGCCGGAATTAAAAAACAACTGCCTCAAAAAAAAAAAAAAAAAAAACCTGCCTCCTGGATCCAACCATCCTTGTCGGCAGCGGTAGTGGTAGCAGGGACAGTTTGAGGAAAAGTGGAGCCTGTGGTACAATGGCGGAGCATTTACAGGCGGGTGACTGATAGTTTGAGGGTTTATACCATAGCTGAAAACGTGAAAACCCGCCAAAACACCACAGGGCCTATGGGAGTACTCAGGGGCAATACTGCAAAGGCTATGGAAGAAAGACGTCTCTTCTCTACAGGCTGGGTGGAAGCCAGCATGTGCAGTGCTAGCACGGGAGGAACTGACCCTGGGTCGTCTGATCATGCTTTTAGCTATGGGAAGCAACCAGAGATGAATGTCAGCGAAGGGCTCAACCATAGCCTTGAAGACTGTGGTTGGCTGACTTGGAAGGGGAAAACTCACCACCAAAGCCACTGGTGTGTGTAGAGGTTGGTGTTAAGCAGATAGAAAGCAGAGCTGTTGTAAAGAAATCATTACAACCTGGTTCCGGAGCCCAGGGTTCCAAGTTTCCTCAGCCAACCCACCCGTAGGCAGGAAGAAATATGGAGAGAGCCTGGCCGAGTAACAAGCACCAATGTGTACACACTTCTTAGAGGGACAAGTGGCGTTCAGCCACCCGAGATTGAGCAAAAACATGTCAGATATACCCCTCTCAATTCCCTGGTCCTAATTTTTTTTCCCCTAAACTTAACTTTGTCCTCTGTTCTGCCAGTACCTTAAACAGGTGTAACAGACACCAGACATTTCCATACCACAAACACCAGACAGGAACAGAGAGACCAGCAACTCCAGGATGTGACCAAGACCCAGCTTTCTCAGGTTCCCCCCAAGACGATGGCCACAAATAAACATGAAGCAGTCTTGAGAATCTGCCACCCCAATTCCTTTAACCTATTGTGATTAACTTTCTACCTTTTTGTTATAAAAAAAAGAGATGGTTTCTAGCCATAAATAAAGGACATTGAGCCTACAATTCGGGTTCTTAGAGAAGCTAAAGAAGAAGGAGAACCCAAAGAAAAACATATAGGCATCCTCCTGAATATTAACCTTCATCAGGCGATGAAAGGAGACAGAGACAGAGACCCACATTGGAGCACCGGACTGAAATCTCAAGGTCCAAATCAGGAGCAGAAGGAGAGCGAACATGAGCAAGGAACTCAGGACCGCGAGGGGTGCACCCACACACTGAGACAATGGAGATGCTCTATCGGGAACTCACCAAGGCCAGCTGACCTGGGTCTGAAAAAGCCTGGGTTAAAACCGGTCTCACTGAACATAGCGGACAATGAGGACTACTGAGACATCAAGAACA